>NC_088623.1:5816816-6122438 GCF_036013475.1 Columba livia | reverse complement strand
ACAACTTGTTCTTTGTTTCGGTTGGTGTGTCTTTCACAGGAAGCATAAGGTTAGGTTTGGTTTGGTTTTTTTAATTCACAAATGGAAAACCTGGAGTTTTTAATGCCACAATTAAACAAAGGAACAAATAAGCATTCCTGCTAGCTGCTAGAAAACCAGATTATTTAGATTCTTTTCTTAAAATGCTGCGGATTGATACAGCGTTTCAGTAACTTGTGTTTTCTGAATGCTCACAGGGGTTGACTAATTAACCTTTTTACAGTCAAATTAGTAAAGGCGGCAAAGCATATGTGGCTACAAAAATGGAACCTCCTTTGCCAGATGTTTTGTCTTCATGGATGAGTCCCCAAACTGAAAAATATACCTACTGATACACTGGCCTCTCAAAGTAGCTGCGGGTTAATTGAATAACAATCCCTGTGTAAGGTCGAGGTGTAGGAGAGATTAACAGTGGTTTCAAGAGCAGGTTTGCAGATGAGGTCTCTGGTTAAGGAGTCCCGTGCACTGATTTGCTCCTTCTCGTTCTGCCAAGTCCTGAAGCGCAGCTGGGCAGCCCAGCGGCCCCGGCGCCACACTCGGACGTCTCTGGTGCCAGCTCCTCGCCCGCCGCGGTGAAGACGCGCCGGCTGAGCTCCACGGGCGCGGGGAAGGCGCCCCTGTCGGTGGACGACGACTTTGAGAAGCTGATTTGGGAAATCTCGGGAGGCAAACTGGAAGCAGAAATTGATCTGGACCCGGGGAAGGACGAGGACGATCTCCTTCTGGAACTTTCCGAAATGATTGACAGCTGAACTGCAGAGTCTTAAGATTTAAAAAAAAAAAAAAAAGAAACCAAACAAAACAATTAAAACTCTGTTTTGTTCAATTGTTCAATTCCCAGAGGTGACCCCTTTTCTAGCTGAGGCTTTGCCGTGAGTCTTAAAGCACAGTTGAACTGGTAGAAGTGGCAGCACCTGCACTCGGTTGTCCTGAGTTTCCCTGCTGGTCAGAGTCAAGGTCCTGTGCGTCCGTTCCGTGACCATCGGTGACGCCTTCGACAGTCAGAGGACAAAGCACTTGTTCATTTGGGGACGGAGAAAAGCCCGTCTACAAACCGCGGTGGTTGGGAATTGATCTACTGATCCTCAAGGCTCAAACTTCCTTCCTCCTCCTCCCCTGGCAAAACTCGATGTTGAGCGTGTTTCACAGTTTTGGAATTCTGGTTTCTCGGACAGTTGCTATCTAAAGCCTGGAGTTACTATGTCAACTCTTGAGTTTTATTTATGTATGCTATCGTTTTTGACTTTAATCTTTCGGGGTAATTTAATGAAAATGTTGGGGTGGGAGGGAGCAGAATAATTAGTATTTTGGACCAAACGTGCTGCCGAGGGTGGTGGCTGGGGTCAGGCCATCCAGCCTTACTTTGAATTATCAGGGATGATACCATGTTGGTGTGAAAGCAGCGGCTCTCACGCACGGGTCCACCACCCCCTCCCGTTTTGTTCTCCTGTACCAAAGCTTGGGGGGGTGGTGCTTTTTACTGATGTGAACAGGATTTGGAGCAGGTGGTCGAGATTCCTCTCACAGTCTGCAGCAAATTGGTCAACTGAAAATTGGTTTAAGTGCCTCTTGGTTCCCAGAATCGCCCCCCAGCTCCTGCCCTTTGCTGGGAGGCAGCGGCTGTTCAGACTCGTGTTCAGATGCTGTTGGTTTGTCAGACCTCCCGATGTCCGTCCGGGAACCCGGTACCGCTGCAGCCCCCCCTGCTCTCCCTTCTGGGCATTTCCCTGCACCCCAAACCCACCCCTGCGGCTTTTGCTCCGTGTGGCAATACAGACTGGAGGTTGCTGGTCTGCCCCGGGTGTCAGCTGGAATTTGTGACCCTGTGGCAAATAGAGATATTTTGAATTATTAAAGTTTTGAAGAACTCTCTTCTGCCTGCGCAGTCGCGTGCTGCTGGCAGAGGAAAAATCGGTGGTTTGAGTTCATTTTTCAGTAGTCTGTTTTTGGAAGAAGACCCTCGTGTGCTTCGATCCCCCCTGCGCTGTCTCAGTTCCCAGAGGGAGATTCCCAAATTCCCAAAAGCTGCTGTTTGGCCCCAGCCCGTTTCTCCTCCTGAGACTTTTGCATCAGCTGCTCGCACAGAGCGACCTGGGGAGAGAGGAGGAAGAGCCTCCACTGCCCGGCTCGGCCGCTGGAGCCGGGGTTCGCGTACGCGTGATTTCTGTACATATTTTATTCTGCCATTTTATATTTGTATTCTATTTAAGGTATGGTGTTAAACGTAGTCTGGCCTCCTCCGCCGTCACCGGTAGTTGAACTGTTCCACACAACAGCAGCTCACAGTGTTTTTAAATAAACCTCACCCGGGAAAGGTGTCAAATTGGTCATTTTTGGAGGTGGGCGGGGCCACAGAGAGCAGTCGAGACGACTGTCCTCCAAGCTTCCTAGAGCGGCCGGGTCCGCCAGCTTCCCACAGCTCCCTGCGCGCTCCCGCCGTGCTCGGCGGCTTCCGGCGGCGGGAGCGTGTTGCGCGGCAGCCATGGCGTACCGCGGGCAGGGCCAGAAGGTGCAGAAGGTGATGGTGCAGCCCATCGTATCCTTCCTGCGGCGGGGAACCGCGGCGGGCCCGCCGGGGGCCGCGGGGAGGGCGGCCGGGGCGGGCGGGCGGGACGGAGCTGCCGCGCGGGCCCGTGAGGGGCGGCCGGGCCGCGGGCGCTGGTCCCGCCGCGGGGCTGAGTCGCCGGTCCGTGTTCTCGGTCCGTGTTCCCGCGCTGGGTCCTTAACGCGCCGCTGCAGAACCTGATCTTCCGCTACCTGCAGAACGTGAGTACCGGGCTGCTTCGTGCCGCGGGCGCTGGAGCCGGTTTGTGTCGGGCCGGGGGGCGGGCTGGGCGGGGGCTCGGCGGTGCCTTCTCAAGGAATTGCCTTTGGAACTGCGGGGGGTGTTTTCCTCTGCGGATTTAAAATGTATTTTAAATCGTGTGCTGCTACACGTCCATCAGTGAACACAGAAATAGTGCAATAACTTAAAAATACCGGAGGAAATAACCGAAACCACAGGTGAGGGTGACGCTGAGTGCTACAGAACCGATGGGGCTGTTACTACGGAGAGTCACTTAACACGCAGGAGAGCGTAAAATCGCTAGGAGTGTTTATGCTCCTGTTTTGCTCTCCTCCACCGTTTTGCAGAGGTCCAGGATCCAGGTGTGGCTTTACGAGCAGGTGAACATGCGGATAGAAGGCTGCATCATTGTGAGTATCAGCATGTCTCCTTTTTGTGTGTTTTGACTGTTTTTTCTTAAATTGGAATTCATAAAACTATTTCTTCTTATCAACAGCAACTACCGTGGGCGTTTCGATATGTTTCATGTCTCTTGAGTGAATAGTCTTAATTGTCCAGCCCACATCAGCACAGCTAATTGTATTTGTATCCTTGTTGCTGAAGCTTAGAGCAGGTGGTTGAGCTCACTGACTGCTTTTCTTGCTGATTTTTAGGGCTTTGATGAATACATGAACTTGGTGCTGGACGACGCAGAGGAGATTCACTCCAAAACAAAATCGAGGAAGCAGCTGGGTGAGTCAGCGCATCCGTGTCACCGGGGCGCTGGCTGAGACCCGGTGCCGTGGGTGTTCCAAACAGCAGCCCTTCAAAGCGCAGAACACGCGCAGAGCGTTGAGTTGGCAGCACGGTGTGCGGATACGGGCTCGGTCGCGGTTCCTGCTGGGTTTTGGGCCGGTGCTTCGGTTGAACGTGCGGAGGGTCTGCCTGGGACCGGTTTTTGTCTGTCAATCTGTGTAACACCCAGGGACTGCGCTGCACTTGCCCTGCAGCCAGGGAGGCTGGGGGGGCCCTGTCCAGCTCCTCGCTGGGGCACCGCCGCGTCGGGGAACCACCTACCTGGCGGTTTTTAATACTTCCCACCCGCTGACGAGCATAATCAGCAGTTTGTGACAAGTGTGACGCGTTCGGGTTCTTAGTGGGGACAGAGCGCTGCTCAAACCCCGAGCGCTGGAGTGGAGATTGTGTCGACTGATCCGTTGGTGTGTGAATTGTGGAGGCAAATTGTGTGGCCAGAGGGGAAGGGACTCTGTGTCACTGACAAAAACCCGGTCATTTGTCACGGTACTGGGAAGAAACTGTCGGTTGTTGTGCGGCTGTTGTCTCACAAGCGCCTTGGCTGTTGTGAAATGTTTTTTGAACACAGGTTGTTGTCAGAGTCTGGGATGTCTCTAATCCCCCCTTTTCCTTTCTCTGTGTTGCAGGTCGGATCATGTTAAAAGGGGACAATATTACTCTTCTGCAAAGCGTTTCTAACTAGGGTTTGTTCTGCACTTGGAACAAAGGCCGCGGTGCTTTGGAGTGGATAAAGTGTTAGTGGGAGCAGGACCGGCAGTAGATGGGAAGTTACGTGCCGCTGGGAGTCCGTGCAGGGTGGAAAACTCTGCGTGTCTTTGTGCGTGTCATTCTTCTTTTGTAGTTTGAAACGATGCATAATGTATTTCCCAAATAAACATTTTTCACGTTAACTGTAGAGACCAATCTGCTTGTTTTCAGCCTCCTGCCCTCCTGTGGGTAGAGAGGGGGGAGAAGTGGATCCAAAATGATTCTTGCCATGGGGCTGTGGGTTCGGGAGCTTTATTTAGATCTGCGTGAGGTGGACAAGGGGGCTGGTCTGGGGTGCTGGAGCTCGGTGGTTCTGCGGGACGGGACGGGGGCTGCGGTGCAGGAACCCACCTCTGACAAACCACACCGGGAGCAGTGCTTGGAAAGAACGTGTTTTCAGGGCGGAGAAGCACAGAGGGCAGTTGCTTTGGATTTAATCTCGAATTTCTTGCTGCTTTGGGCAGAATCTCTAGGTTGTACCACGGAACTGTTAAATGAGTTGGGATATCGGATGTATCAGTTGGGCTTTTATCATGCTAGTTTATTATTATCATCTTTTGGAGGACTGGGTTGTTCTACTTCGGTTTCCACAAGAGAGTGGAGATGCTTGTCCCACAAACAGAAGGTGGGTTCCCTGGCTTACTGGGGACTCTGCGTCCTCTGTGGCTTTTCTGATGCAAAGAAAGAGGAAAAAATAAAGGTTTGGGCTGTAATTGTAACTCGGAGATTAAGATTACCCGGATGGAGAGAAATGAACCTTGATACACAGGCCGCACTAGAAATCATCTAATAATCTTCCAGCGTTTCCAAACTTAAATTTGTGTATCATCTTAAGGATGAACGTTAATAAATTGAAGATGGAGGATTTCTTGCCTCAAAGGGCAGGAATCGGTGAAGCCAGGAATGGGTTGTCTCAGTAGCTCAGGTGTTGCACTAATGGGGAATTCAATTCACCCGCCCGCGTCTTTTTGTTGCTACAGAGAGATGGTGCCTGGAGCCTCTATAAAAACACACTCTCTTCCAAGTAAGGCTGGAGTAACTTGGAAGTAATCGTTTATTTCCCCAAGCGTGTGTAACTTTTTACTAATAGCCTCTCAGAAAGAGGTTGTTTAATGGGATGTGTTGCATCACGTCTCTTGGCTTCAGTTTACCCACTGGAATAAAACTGGCTGGGAGCCTACGGACGTCTGTCTGTCTGCTTTGCACGTGGCCGGCAAGCGGCTGCTCTGTGAGCAGAGTGGGACATTAGGAGAGAAAGAGCTGGTTCTTATCAACGGTGCTGCCACTGGCTCCAAATGGAGCACTTGAGGGCCCCGTAATGCCTCCTAAAGCTCCTCTGCTCTTTGATATTATCGAATTAGCGCGGATGAACGTCAATATTGGAGCAGGTTGATGATGGGAGGAAGGAAGTCCAGGCTAATCAGCTCCGCAGCATCTCATGATAAGGTACCGAACTAGGCAGCAATTACTGGGGGGAGCTGCAGAAGAAGAGGAGACGCTCCCCAGCAGGAAACCGTGAAAAGTGCCCGCGCGTCCCGGCGGGCGTGGGTGTCCAGGAGCGAACACTGCGCCCTTGTTTGAGGGGCGCCTTGTGGTCCAAGAACAGCTTCTGGGCACGACCAGCGCACAGACCCGGCACAGCAACAATCCCGGCTCTGCCGAAACTGCCTTCCTGAGAAACGCTTGTCTGTCCTCGGGAAAAACCACAGGACTGACTCATCTGAGTGCTCGCTGCTTTTTTTTACGCCTGAATCCTTGCAGTGTCCTGAGCGTTTCCACGCCGCAGGCAGCGAGGAGGTGACGTCTCATGAGCCGCTCGAACCGTTCAGTGCCAGAATGAGACTCCAGACTGGCTGCAAAAGAGTGCGGAGGACAGAAGAGGGTGCTCTGGGCTCGGCCAGCTCCCCCGGCCCCTCCAGCCCCGAGTCCTGAGCCTGGGCAGGAACACACAGTTCCCCGGCGCCTCCAGCAGCTTTACTGGCTCCCAGACAACCTGGAAGAAAAGCAAACCGGGCTGTCTGGTGTGGCGGCCGGACGGGGCGCCGGGATCTCCGGGGCACCAGCATGTTCCGCGGCTCATCCGCACCCGGGGCGTCCTGCGCCGGGGATGAGCAGTGAGGGTCTGGTGAGGAGGAGCAAGGTACAGTGACCGCGGCTCTCGGGCTCGGCGTGAGCAAACCGCCCTGGCTTGGCTTGCTGCTGCCTTGCAGCCTGGTACCTTTGGCTTTTTGCCAAATTTGGGGCTATCCTTCATAACATACAGATTCTTTTCCCTCTGGTGCGGGGTGGAGGGTGCAGGGGGGGCACAGGGGGGATGGAAAGGCGCCTTTTGAAGAAGGTGCCTTAGGTGGCATTATGAGGAGCGGCGCAGCGTGCTGGGTGGTTGCAGGGGGTGTCCTGTTGTGGCAGAGATACAGCGCTGCAGCCTTCACACGTCTCTCGGAAGCAGCGTCCCTGTGGCGGGGTTTGCCAGAGAACGTTTTCCCACCACCAGCAGCACTCGGGTACCTGTCCCAACCCAAAACAGAGCTGAGGGTGGTTCTACATACCGTGTCACCGTACCCCGGTGTCTGCTTTTAGGAATGGAGCTCACTCTTTGTTAAAAAGCAAATGATTGAGACCCGCTTCTGCACACATGATGGCCCAGGGAACACGAGGCAGAGCTCACACTGTGCGCTGTTTTGGTTTGAGATCCTTGTGCTGATTGGGGCCGGCAGGTCACAGCCCACGCGGGTCCAGGTGTGGCTCTGCAGCAGTTGATTTCTTTTCTTTCTCGGAAGCGTTTTCACCTTTAGCAGCACTAGAAGATACTTTGAGTAAATATTTGGCCTTTTTCTCTGCCTGTGGCTTCGGGGTTCTGGGAACAGGCTGCATTTCTTCCCTTTCACGCCTGGGAATTGCTCGCCCTGGCCAGCCCTGCTGCGGATGAGACTCCCCGTGCTTGTGAAAGGAGCAGAGCGGTCCTGCCTCGCCAGGGGGACACGGTTTGGTAGGACGCAATGGTTTGTAGGACAGTTTTTCTATATGTTGGAACCAAAAGCTCTGAGGCAGCAGCTGTCTGCACGTCGGTCCCTTCTGGCTCTTGCAAGGCGTTTCTGCGCGTTTGCTCGGGCTGCGTGGGCCGCAGTGGGCTGAGCGTACAGCGAGTGGAAGGGGAGGTGGGATTTGCGGCTGCGTGGGCTGTACCAGGGAAAACCACCTTTCCAAACCACCTTTCCAAACCACCTTTCCAAACCACCTTTCCACCCTCGGTCCCGCTGAGCTCCCTCCTCCCGAAGCCTCCACACCTCGAACTTCAGCGCACGTTATCTGGGAACTTATTTCAAGTGCTGGTATGTTTTAAGGAGCGCGTGCCTAAAAATAATAGTATCAAACAGACACCAGTGGAAGGTCAAGGACTCAAAGGCTCAGAAGCTGTCCCCTCAGGGCAGCATTTAAATATGGAAAACTCGTGTGGAGGGTAGAGGCGGAGCAGCCCCGCAGCACCGCAAGGCTTGCCCAAATTCCCCGCCTGTTCTCCTTCCAGCCCCCGTGGGGTGGGACCATTTCGGGTTGTTTTTTGCCGTTTTTCTCCCTGGGCAATAAATCCGGTGCCCTGTTTTCTTGCACACGGGGTCAGTAACCAGCACCAGCACATGGAGGAGGGTTTGCTGAGCAGCCGTTTTGCCCTTTTCCCCCCCAGAGTCCCTGCAGAAGGGCTCTCCTCGCACACAGCGCCAACAAACTGGCTCCAGCAGGTTTTGTTGGTGGCACTGCCCTCCGTTGGCAGCCCACACACAAGGTGCCCAGCATGGTTACCCCCCCCAGCGTGCCTTTTCACATTCATACTCACCAGGGGCATCATTACTATTGTTTGTAACATCTCTTGGAAAAATGAGTCATGGGCACCGTGCCTGCCCGCAGCAGGAGACGCTGCCACGAGCAGCAGCAGCACCGCCCCCCGCGCTGCCTCGCATTCCAGCCACCCCCCGGTGCAGAGCCGCCTGCTCGGGCGCCGGGGCCACCGCGCCGCGCTTCTGCCAGCGCTGACCTGGGCCGCGGGGAGCCGTCCGTCCCTAATTCCTCACACACACGCACAAAAAGCCTTGGACGGATTTCAGCCCAAGGTGTTGCAGCGAACTCCGTCGCCCAGAAGACGACGCTGTTCCCTGAGCTGCGATGTTTAAGCCCAGTTTTCTTGCACTTGTCTCTGGGCCGTGTTCCTACCCAGCACAGTTTTCTGGGCTCCTCCAGCAGCGATACCAGTTTGCAGCAGAGATGCTGTTATTGACGGCTCTGCTCCACGGGGCAGGCTGTCATCTACCTGCGGGATTTGCGGTGTAGATGTGGGAAAACAAAGCCACAAGATAGCTTCAGGTTTGGGCACTTTATTTTACTCACATGTATTTATTAAGACCCAGGACGGTTGGGTCCTATCCCAGTTTTTGCCCATCTCACCAGAAAAATCACGTGGGATCAGGTTTGCAGGACTTTCCTTGTTGCAAGGGCCAGAGCTTCAAGAGCAGACTGAGCTTTCCCACTGGCCTGGCCCTCGTGTTCAACGTTTTCCTTTCTCTGCTGTTCTTCAGCCTCGTGTCTGTGCAATAGGAGCAATATCTAATAGTCCCCGGGGTGCGGCTGATGGAGCGGCGCGGTGTCCTCCGTGGCTCCTGCTGCCTGCGCGGCTCCCGCTGCCGGGCACTCTGCCACGGCAAGAGGTCTGAGTTTCCAGGGACGCTCCTCTCCTTCCCGAGCTCCCTGTCGCGTGGGTTCAGAGTTAAACTGCTCCGCTGGTTGTTTTCACCTTGTAAACTGAGCTAGAAGCGGGCCAGGTCCGGCTGGAGAGGGATCTTAAAGGGTTCCTGTGTTTCGGTTGCAACTTGTGCGTTAAGATGCTACTAAAGAGAGTGGCAGTTTGACCACCCCGAGCATTTGACCCAGACCCCCGTGACCCCGCTGCACAGGGACACCCAGCGCGGTGCTTTGTGTCGGTGGCACCTGCAGAGCTGCTCTCTGCTTGTCACCCCGCGGGTCATGGGCAGCCCAGAGCTGCTTTGGGGCCCCCCCGCCGTGTCCCATGCAGGTGTTGGGGACAGGAGGGCAGCGGGACCGCGCGTTGGTGGCGATGGGCTGTGGGGCTGGTGCAGCCGGGACCAGCATCCGCTCTCGAGCAGGCTTTGTTCTCGTGCTGCACCCCTGCGCCTCCCCGAGCGCAGCGTTTTGGAGCCCATCCCTTTATCGTAAATCAACAACAGAGCTAATATTCATATCGAGGAAGTGAGATAATATCAGAGCCCAAGGTGGGCTCCGAAATGGGTGCGTGAGGCGTGCACGAGTTTGGGGGCAGAGGGAAGGGGGGGCTGCGGTAGGGGCTCTTTATCAGAGAGGAAATTGCAGTATTCAGGGGGGAGAGAGCGTGTGCATGTGGGTCTGTGCGTAAATAACACTTGCACACTGCAGCGGGGTCCCCAGGGGAGGGTCCCCTTGCTGCGTGGTGGGGACGAGACCCGGGGGAGCAGAGAAATTTGGTCCAGGGCAGGTGCTGCAGCAGCACCGAGATCCAGCGGCTCTTACCACACGTTCCTTGGTTTTCCCAAACAGCTTCTGTTGATCCCCAAGCAAATCCCTTGGTGCTTTTTCCAGAAATGAATCTTAGAGGCATTTGAGAGGCAAGGTCTACCCTCATTGTGTGATCAGCAGCAGTGGGAATTCCCAGGATTAAAACATGCACAAACAAAACAAGGTTGAATTTATACCTTTATTAGCTGCTCTTGCTTCCCTCTCGCTCAGGCGACAATCAGACTGGGCTGGTGGGGTGGGCTCAGCTGGGGGCTGGAGGTGGCTCCGTGCTCCCCAGCTTTAGCATAGCACCCGGATTTATTCTGACATCGGAAGGAGCGTATGCAAATAGGTCCTGGGGTGCTGCACAAACAGTGGCAGGAGGACTCGGGGCTGCGTCGTCCCTTCCCAAGTCCCTTTGATGGCACCACATACCTTTCCCTGGTGCTGGTGGAGAGGTCGGGCTTTGCAGCAGACAACAGCAAAGGCCTCTTACTCTGGGTGCCTGGGGGACACGGGTCTTTCGGGGGGGATGCTTTGTGATGAGAGGAGGCAGCAATAACGCAGGGATGTTGCAAGGCGGCCATGGTGCCCTGGCTGCGGGTGCAGAGAGGGGAGCACCAGTACCGGGCACTGGGAAGGCAGTGGGACCACAGCCACACCGGGTGGGAGCCTGGGCACCTCCATCCAGCCGGATGGTCCTGGCAGATGAGCCTTCAGCTCCCACTGCAAATGCTGGTGGGTTTTTCCCTGGTACGGGTTTGCTGGAGTCTGCAGGGATGGAGACAGCAACCCCGGCCCCTGCGGGGTGAGCCCCCTGCACCACCGCATCCCCGCGGGCTGCGGGGGGTCCTGTCCGCACCCCCCGCTCGGGTGGGTGGTCCTGCTGCCTCTGGCCGTGCTGTGCCGGGCCGTGCCCTGGCTGGCGCGGGCACAGCGGGCTGCAGGGTGCCGGGCCTTTTTAGGAAGGGTGGTGGGGCAGGAAACATGCCTGCCTCGTTATTCAGTGTCCCACACACAGAGCCTGCCTGGCCATCGGGAAACCTCCATCCACGCGCTGCTGGGATCTGCAGCGAAAGCAAACAATGGGATCCCCAGAGACAACAATGCCCCATTGTCCTTTGAAGCCATAACAATGAAACAATAGGACACAGTCTGCTCCCTTTATTCCCAGGCACGCCCCCCCACAGCCCCAGCCCGCGGCCCCGGGGCCGCCTGCGTTCGGGGGGCTCACACGGTCCCCGAGGACCCACTGCGGCTGCTCGCTGTCCCCCCATCCCTTGCTCGCGGGGTGAGTCTGGGGGGTCCCCATGGCCTCCCCGTCCGCGCGGGTTGTGTGTGAGAGGAGGCGGAGGAGGTGGTTTCCAGCCGGCTTTGATCCTCGGGGTTTCATCAGCGGGAGGGATGGAAAAGTCCCGTTAGGTCAGGCGGTGCGTGCCCGGAGAACAGCGGGGCTTTGTTGTCTCCCGGGATGGCCACTTGTCAGCTCTCGCCGTCACAGCGCTCTGGAAAGGTTTCCTGGTGTCCTCCTGCTCCTGGGGACAGACACGGCCCCGGCGGCTGTGCCCCCCTGGTCGCTGCAGACACCCCGAATGCTCTGTGGGCCTGGGGAGGAGGCAGGAGGGGACAGAGGCGGGAGGAGGGGATGGGGTGCAAGGGGTGCCCAGTGTCCTGCAGCAGCTGGGGCACCTCGGGAGCCTTTGAGCTGTCCCCAGATGCCTCTACACTGTCACCCTTTCTCCCAGCACATCCAGCCACTGCACAGACCGAGTCCTCAGCAGCTCCTTGCTCCCGTGGTCCCCCAGCTGCTGGGAGCAGAGGGGTGAACCCGCTCCCCGATTTGCTGGCCGGGCTGTGGCAGCCCTGGCACTGGTGGCTGGCGGCACAGGGCGGTGGGTGCCCCCAGGGTCCCTCTTGGAGGGCACCCAGGCAGCATGGGGGAGATGCTGGGGGGCACTGGGCAGTGGGAATGCTGCTGCGAGGCAGCTTTGCTGTTTCCTGCCATTGAATGCTGTCCTTGTCCCCCCACTGGCTCCCCAAAAGCAGGGATGGGGACAGCCAAGGTGGTGTAAACCAGGGACCACCAGTGCCAGGGCTGCTTGACCAGGCTGGGATCCCCGTTCTGGCTCTGGGGGTGACACCGTCGTGTCTGTGTCAGCATCCTCGGTTCGTCAGCTGTGAGCGAGGCAGCGGTGAGCGGGGGTCCCGTTTGTCCTTTTCCTGGTGCTCATTTGTCACAGAGAGAAAGGAGAACCTGGTGCCAGGCTTGGGGACGTGGGGACCCCGCTGTCCCCAAAGGCCACCTCTCGTTCAGAGGCATGGGAGCTCCCAGGGACATCCCCCCAGCTTCTCCCTATGGGCAGACAAACCCACCTGAATAGGTAATGAACGGAGGAGAGAAAAGAGCCCGGAGTACATTGTGTTTCCAACGGGCCGGGAACAATTGCTAAATACAAATCACACAGAGAAAAGGGGGAGAGAGAGAGACAAAAGAAAGAACCCCAGCACAAAGGAGAGGAATGAAATGGTAAGTAAAGTCAAACAAAAAGGAGCCGGGCTGAGACAAAAGAAGGGAACAATATCCCCGAGGCAATAGGCTCCTGAACAATGGGGACAGTGACAGCGGCACAAAGGCACACTGTTTGCAAGTAGACGTTATCTCACACAGCCACTGGCAGGCCTGGCCTTGGCGCTTCTATTTTCAGGGATGCTTTTGTGCTGCGCTGAACAATATTCCTTGCATGGCTGCAGATAGAGAGATGAGGGGGGTTTGGTTCTTTTTTTTTCCTTCCTGGTGCCAACTCTATAATAAAACCAGGTTCAGCCCTTCGGAGAGCGAGGGGGTGGGTGGGCAGAGCCCATGCCAGGGATGGTGCAGCCTGGCTGGTACTTGAGCATCGGCTGCTGTCACCTCCTGCCAGCGCCAGGCGGGGACCCCGGCACCGCTGGGCACCCGCGGCAGGGCCAGTGCCCCGGTGCGAGCTGGAGCCCGTGGCTCTGGGCTGGGGTGTTTTATGACTCACATCCAGGGCTTAGCAACCCGGAGCTTTGCATTGAGCCAGCTGCACTCGCAGGCCTGTAACCAGAACCGGGCAGACCAGAAATATGGCTTTTCTCAGCTGCTTTTGTTTCAAGCACTTGGATTTTTAACCTCTGAGGTGTGCGGGCAGGGACGTCATGCAGGGCGCTGGTCCCCAGCATCCTACATCCTGCATCCTTGGCTGGTGGTAATCAGCAGCAGCCCCTCAGGACATGCCATGGGAGCGGGTGCGTGGCTGCTCCATCAGACAGGCATCCCAGCCCGTGATGGAGAGGTCGTGATGGCTCATGGGTTTTAGTGGAGCTGGTGCAGGTCTTGTCCAACTCTTGGCTGGAAAACCCTCTTTTGGGGCCATCCTGGTGCCTCCTGATGTCTGGTCCTGCCTGGTAACGGGCTGGTGGTGTTATGAGCCGGGAGGCCACACACCGACACATTTCCCACCAGTGCAGGGTTGTTATTGCAGGGCACGTTATCAAAGCACCGTGTCTGCAGCACCCAGACGCTTTCTGATCCAGCTGGACCCGTCCGTTTGGGCAGGGAGCGATGTTCCCACAAGGTCCCCGTCCCTTCCCTGACATCCCAGCACACTCGTGCCCTTTTCCCCTCTGGTCCCGCACTCTGAATCCATCCCTCCCACAGCACCCACCGCCAGCGGCCACAGAGCGCGGGGACATCACCCAGTTACTGTAAGTGACTCGGGAGAGGAGAAGTCAGGGGGTTGCGAAGGCAGACTCAGAGACACCCCGTATCGGTGCTGATCTCCCGAGACACCCAGTTTTGGCAGAGGGCTCAGCTCTCACTTGAGAAGCTGTGTTTCTGATATCGATCATGCTATCTGAGGGTACATCCTGTTGCTAAGTTTGGCTGCTTCCTCCCTTCAACAGCTGTTGTGCAGCTACAGCTGCTGTAAACCCACGCGACGGGGATGGCGTGAGTAGCGGGGGGGTTTGGCGCTCGTGTAAATGGATCCCGGCTTTGGTTAGACTGTGGCAAGCAGGAACCATGCAACATCTTGGAGGTGCCGTGATGCCAAAGGTCGCGTCCTGCCCTTTCCTGCCCGGCCAGTGAATCGTGCCACGACCAGATGCTGAGGATGTGGCGCTGGGTGGTGGGGGGGATTATTTGGGGCGCTAAATCAAAGCGAAGTGTCAGCGTCTCGTATTGAAGTTGTTCTCGGGAAAACGGTTTCCTAATCCTGACCGGCCGGTATCTGATTCTGCGGTTGTGTGTGCACACGTGCTCCGAGCTGTGTCTCGAGATGCAGAGCGAGCGCAGGAGCAGTCGTTGTCCCCAGGCTGAAGCCCTTGTACGCTCTGTGGCCGCGGGAGAAGCGTGCCTGTGGTGTGTCCTGCCCTGCCGGCCGTGGAGCTCGGCAAGCTTCACCAATCCCCATTTCCAAAGGGCGCTCCAGCAAAAACACACCAACCCTGGGGAGCTCAACCCGCTCCGTTGGGGCAGCAGCTCTGCCCTCCTGCTTCCCCCAGGGCTTTCCAGGCCTGCAAGTCACCGATTTCTGCATTTCAAATCCCCAGAGGCAGATGATGCTCTTTGGTCTTCTTGGCAGCAGCTCCTCCTCACTTCTGACCATCACCCCGGCCTCGGGGCTGGGGACGGGACATGTTGTTCATGCTCTGCCCGCCTGTCTGTGCTGGGAATTTCTCTCTTCTCCCGAGCCTGGTGGGCAAAACCAAGTCTGGCTCTTTCTGATATAATTTTGCCAAGTGGGAGCTCTTTGCTGCAATTAGCTGGTATTTAAACCCTCGCTAACCCTTAACATCTTAATGACAATAATAATGATGCTCCACACGTCCTGCAGTGCCACGAATCTAAAGATTACACTCGCTAATTAATTAAGCCCCGACCCCCTCCCACTTTCCTCACTGAGCAGAAGAAATCGCTAAGAGTCTCTTAAGAAAGGACATAAAGGCAGGGAAATCCAGGCACCAAAACAAGACAAATGGGGATTTGAAGACAATCCGGGCTGGGCCCATGTGACCGAGGAGAGGACCGGGCAGGAGAAAGGATGAAAATGCCAAGCACAGAGCGGGGAGAGAGAAAACAACCGCCAGCTTAAAAACCCGGGGACAGAAAAGCACCAAGATGAAGGGAGTGACAAAGCATCAAAGGGAAGAGAAACCAAAGGCGTCAGAACAAAGGACAAGCTGGAACAAAGGACCGAAGAGGGGAGAACAAAAGCACTAAATAGAAAACAAAGGCAGGGGACAAGAAAAGCCCCTCTGTGGGGCTGGGGCCGGGGTCCGGCCCGGCGGGAGGTGGGTGGCACGGGCGGTGCTGCGGGTCCCGCCGGAGCCGGGGAACCAGCGCAGGCACTGGGAGCCCAGTTCTGCCTTTGAACGGGAGGGAGGAGTGGGGCTTGGCCCCCCCTGGTCCCACGCTGTCCTGGGCGCAGCGTGGAGGTTGGCAGCATCCTGGGGACGTGGCGCTGCCGTCCGGCCGCGGTCCCTCTCGTCCCGCTGTGTGGTCCAGCTGCCCCCTCCCTCCCCACGTGTCTGTCCGGCACAGCCTGCTCAGCATCACCCCTCTGTGCTCCGCGGCACAGACACCCCGGCACAGCCCCCTGCCCCGTCTGCGCCCCAGCCCCGCGGCGTGGGGACAGCTGGGGATGCTTTAGGGACACTGCCAGCCCCATGGCGTGGGGACAACTGAGGATGCTCTGGGGACACTGCCAGCCTGGCTGTGTCCTCCCCACCCCATGGCTTTCCCTTCGGAGAGGAGCCGTCGGCCAGTGCTGCGTGTGTGGCTGGTCCAGCCTGCTGGGCTGTGCTCTGAGGGGGGACAATTTGCGTCGCCCGGATTAAAAACAACAGCGGCATTCAGGTTGGGAATAGAGAGTGGCAGAGATGTGACGCTGCTTTGTTTGCTCTCCCCGTCAAATCCTGGTTTGGAGCTGGAAGTCCCCGTCAGGGCTGTTGGTGCACACGGGTCCGGCTGCGTTACGCGTGCCGCTTTGCAGGGGGGTGTGGCGGGTACCCCAGGGTCACGCAGCCGGCGTGGGGTGAGGATGGTTTTGGTGGACGGGACCCTGCGGAGCCGTTGTGCTGGCAGCTGCAGCCGCCGCTCCGCTCTGCCCGCGGTGCTTTGGCTGCTTGTAGCTGCCCTGGGTTTGGAAGCAGCGGGTGATTCCAGTGTCTTTTGGAGGCGCCAATCTGGCAGGCACTCGGGCAGCCGGAGAACCACTTGGCGAGAGCCACAGGCTTTCTGAAAATCCCCCTTGCAGATGCCAGCAGTGACCCTGCTCCCGGCTCTGTTCTCCATCACCTGCTCTGGCCGTTCACCTTCCCCTGAGCCAGGTGACAGCAGCTCCTCCATGTCCTGCCCGTGGGCAGCCCTGCCCAAAGCCACCCCTTCCATTGGAGGGGCCCGGGCAGTGAGGTGCAGGATTTTATCACCGTGTCCAAACACTTGCTGCCACAGCATCGTGTGCTGTGGCCGCCGCAGGGAGAGTTTTGGTGATTTCTAAATGTTCTGCCCGGTATTTCTGCTCAGGCAGCAGCCAGAGTTCACCTGTGACCTGAGCCCGTGCCAGCCCCGCTCTGCCTTCCTGCAGGATCGTTTTGTGCTCGATTGGACTTTGCTTTTCGGAGGAGCTCTCTCTGAGCATTGGCGAAGAGCAGAGCTGCTCCGAGTGCGCTCCCCATAGAGCAATCCTGGAACATCTTGGTTTTATTATGCCCAGATTAGAGCCTGTTACGCTGCGGGCAGGCTCGCTCGCACAGCCCCGGCTCCCTGCAGTAGCCGGGCACTGCCAGCGCGGCGGAGGAAGGCAGCACGGAGCTCCCAGCTGCTGGAAACGCCTCTGAAGTGGCCAGGATAAATTGTGGTGTTTGGGTGGAAATAATTGGTAGCTTTAATTCCTGGAGCTCACCCACCAGCCTGTCAGGAGCCCACGAGGACAGGCGCCAGGCGGGGAGCAGCCGGCGTGGGGAGGTTTGGGACGTGCTGCTGTCACAGCCATCGGTCCTCGGTGCGCCCGGCCACACTCCCACCCTGAGCCCCAAAACCAGGAGTGCGGGACAGGCAGGGACCCCAGGAGCTCGGCAGGGAAAGGCAGCACCTGGGAGGCACGAAGGGGGTGCCAGACAGTCACGACAAGCTGCCCGTCACCTGGGGACCGGGCAAGGCAGGTTGGTGGCCCAGCCGTGTCCCTCAGCCCTCCAGACTACGAGAGCCGGACACAACGGGGTGAACTGAGGACAGCCCAGAGCCGCCGTGGTTCCACAGGGTTTGAGCTTCCTCGTTAGCATTGTCATATCAGCTTGGGTTTAATGGGCTGCAGATGTCTGTCTGTCTGCCCGTGCGAGACCACAGTGTGTGTGCGCCGGGTCGGGCTCCGCGGGAGCTGGTTCTCACGGCGTGACGGGGACACGGTGCCGGCCTCACAGGGACATGTCCGGCCTCGGAGCCCTTTGGCCATGGGCTTGTCGCTGGGTGTGCAGGTTCCAAGGGACCCTCTTGGGTCCCCTGCTCACCCCACCAGCCCAGCACAGCTCCTCCTTTCTGAGCCTGCCGCCCCACAGCAGCGCATGGACTTGGCTTGCAGAAGGGACACTGCAGGGACACCCTCTTCCCATGTGTTATCATGGGATGCACAAGGCATGGGCCAACCAGACAGCCCCGGGGGGTGCGTGGCAACAACTTTTGAGCAACAGCAGCACCTTCATCTTCCCTGGATTTTCACAGCAGTGCGTGGGGCGAGTGAGCCCCAGGGGAAGCTGGCAGGACCCACGCAGCTCGCTCCGCGTTTGCAATCGCTTTGCAGCTTTCCCAGGCTGGTGAGGAGCAAAGCACATGCCCATTTCCAAACAATGAGCCTGCTTCCGTGCAGGAAGCAAGGTCGGATTTGTTCTCCCTGCTTTGCCCCCTCCAGCCAGTTATAAAGGGGCCAAGCCATTGTCTGAACCATTTCCATGACTCAGTCACCAGTATCCTGCGATGGGGAGGCTGGAGCTCGCAGCCAGCACAAAGCAGGAGGCACAGCTCCTGCGGCCAGCGGCTCCGCGGGCTCCGCGGCAGGGTGGGGGGCTTGGGAAAAGGAAGGCAAGCGCTGGCCGTGCCTTCCCCCTCCGTGCCCCCTGTGCTGGCGGCAGTGGGATCTTTGCCCCCACCAGCTTTCCTGGTCCCTCCACCCATTGTCCTGGCTTCCTTGTGCTGCGGGAAGCAGGGAGGAGCGGGCTGGGAGCAGCGCTGGTTGTGCGCCCGGGTGCAGCCAGGTAGGGAGGGATGGAGCAGGAGCTGAGTGGATTGGGTGTGGAAGGACAGAGACTGTGTCTGCACCCTCATGTCCATCCTGACATGTTGTCGCCATGGTCCTGGGGACACCCAGCAGGTCCTGGGGAGGGTTGGAGAAAAGGAGGTGCTGCTGGTGTGGCTCAAAGGAGGACATGGGGAGGAGCAGATGCAGGGTGGGGACAGTACCCGTGGATGTGTGGGGTGTGTCACCCGGGGATGGGCCACCACCTCCTGGTGCCCATCTAGGAAGTGACGCTGGACCCAGGGGACCGAGTGTGGCCGGCACCTGGAGGCACCGGCCAGGGAAGGCCACCATGGCAACCACGGCCACCATGGCCACCATGGCCACTGGGGACAGGGAGGAAGGAAAGGAAAGTGAAAGTCCGTGGCTGCTGCTCCAGCCTGGCTGTTGCTATGACGACCCAAACAAAGCTCCCGCTCCCTTTTTTTGGCTCAGTTGTGCGGGTCCTCAGCCCCTTTGTTAATTGTTTCCCTGTCCAGTTTGGGGGATGCACCTCCCGCCTCCTCCTGCCCCCGGAGCAGCTCGGGGGCCTCGCTTGGGGCAGCCGCAGCCCCCGCTCTTGCCATGGGCTCGCCTGCCTGCTCAGTGCTGGCGTGGCCACCAATAACCATTTCCCTTGTGTGACCTTGTGGATTCTTCCCCCAGGCTGGGAGGGGGGAGCAGAGAGGGGCTGGTGGCTTTGTGATGCTGCCTGGCTGCCCGTGCATGGGATGGCACTGGGGGAAGCTGGTTCCCCCACTGGGAAGGGGATTCTGAGGGGCTGGGGGGGGGCATGTGGCGCAGGGGGAGCTGCCTTTGCATCCTGCCCTGCTGTGGGTTCAGTACTTGCTGCACGGCCCTGGGATCGCTGTGTCCTTGCCAGGCCCCGGTTTCTCCATCTGTGAAACGGGAACGTTTATCACTGAGCCGCTTTACACACTGAGGTCTGCGGGCAGAGTGTTTGGGCTTCTAAACGCTGCTGTGCTTCGTGTTTAATCCTCGGGATTAAGATGCTGGGTGGGAAACTCTCCCGGATAACTTCCTGCCCAGCTCTGCCCGCGGAGCCCTCGGCCGGGCTGGGCACTCGGGACCCCGGCTCCGCCCCTCCCTGGGTGACGGACACAGGGCAGGGGGGGTGTGCTGGGTGGGTTTGGGCTGTGGGAGCCCGAGCCCCTCCAGAAACCCCATGTTCCCGTTCGTGCGTGGCATCTGGGGGAGCCGGAGTCCCGGGCAGCAGAGGCCTCGTCTTCTGCTCCTGGGTTGGGTGAAAAAGATGTTTGGAGAAAAAGCAATTCCCATGGAAAAAAAGGACAGTGTGGGGGAGGAAACGGCTTCGACTCAATGGGGATTTTCGTTGGTAAAATGTAAACAGTTCTCCTGCAATGTTGACATAACATTTTAAAGATTTCATTATACAAAAAAGACTGTTTGTCAACATTTGTTTGTCCAAGCCAACCTCCTGGCTCTGCAGCTGGAGAACTGCTCTGAATGAAGCGGTTTTGTGCTTTTGGGAAGCTGGGTGACAGCATTCCCGGCAGAGTCCTTGGTGGGATCGGGGGTCTGTCACTTGGTGTGCCGTGGTTTTGGGGTTCCCTCGGCGCTGTGGGCTGTGCTCTCTACCAGCCAGGCATCGATCCCCCTTTTGGGATGGGGTAGGACTGGTCCCTGCACGGATGGGGGTCCCGGGGTGCCTCCCAGGGCTCCTCCGAGTCGTACCTCGGTCTTTGGGGGTGTCTTGTCCCCTCCACAGGACAGCAGGGGAGCGGGTGGGAGCAGCCCGGGGGCTCCCGGCGGTGTCACGCGTGGGTGCCCGGCGAGGCAGGGGGTACCGAGGGGAGGGGACGGGGCAGAGGGGCCGCCCCGGAGCAGGCTGCTGGCTGGCTGGACCCGTGTCCCTCCTCCTCCTTCTCCTCCCCTCCTCCTCCTCCTCGCTCCCTCTCTCCGCCCGGCGCCGGGGCAGCTCCCACCGGAGGCGCTGGGGACATGGAGCGGACCTGAGCCCGGCGCGGCGGCGGAGCCCGCACCGGCAGCGGCAGCGGCACCGGCAGCGGCACCGGCAGTGGCAGCGGCACCGGCAGCGGCACCGGCAGCGGCACCGGCACCGGCAGCGGCGGGACCCGGCGGCAGCGCTGCAGCGCGACGGAGCAGTGAGTGCGGCCGGGGGCACGGGCTGGGGCACGGCCCGGGGGTGGCACAGGCATTGCCGGGGGGGCACCGACGCGGCCCTGGGCGGCGAGCAGCCGCTCCAGTCGCGGTATCCGACCTTGGCTGGGCTGAGCGGGGCTGGGGGGCGTCTGGCAGGACCCCCCGCAAAGCTCCTTTGCTTAAACAAGAGAAGGAAAAAGAAAAAGGGGAGGTGTGGAGCCGCTCTCCGCACAGCCCCGTTCCCGCTGCAAAGTTCAGGGGCTGCAAACTCTCCTCCGAGTGCCCGCCCCGCCGGTAGCCGAACTGGGGCGAGGGAGAGCCCGGCAGGCAAGGGGTTAAGCCACGGGCACCCCTGGGGGACACAGGGCCGGCAGGCAACGGGTTAACCCATGGGTGACATCCCCCCAGCCTTGACCTGGCTGCCAAGGGCTGCCCCACTGCAGCCCCCTCCCTGGGACCCCCGTCCCGCTCACCCCGGCGAGGTTTCTCGCCTCCTCCCGGTGGGACCAGTCCCCCTGTCCTGGTCGAGGATGATGAGAGGCTGTAGGGCATAGTCTGGAAGCCCCCCAAGACACGGCACTGGGGGTCACAGCACAAACAGACACTGTGCACAGACAGACGGACACGCTGTGCCAGCACAGATGGGCACAGCACTCGCTGTCGTTCCCAGCCCCCGGCACACGTGTGCGTCCGCAGGGCTTGGGGCTGTTGGTGGGGCCTCAGGGGTAGGGGTCCCCAACTTGTCCCCCACTGCATCCTGGGACAGATGGGACAATCCTGCCCTGTCATGCATCTCCCGCTGCCTTCTCGAGGTGTGCTCAGCGGGGGATGTGATTTCACAGCTCCAGCCTGCCCCGGGGAGCCATGTCCCGCTGTACCATCTCCATCCCAGCAGGAAAACCGGCCATGGGTTCCACTCACGGGTGTTTGTCTGTCCAAGAGGGGCTGGCATTGCTCTAACAAGCCGCAGTGACAGCGTCGAGATAACGTGTGGCCAGAGAGAGGGTTTGGGACCGAGATCAGCGCTAAACTCTGTCCCTTGCTGGGATTTAAGGGCGGATGAACCCTGTCACTGCATTTACATCCTCCCCGGCAGCCATGGCAGGTCCTGCCCGCGCCCCAAGTCGCGTGTCCGACCCATCCTGGGGGGATTTGTGTCTCTGGGGGCTGAAGCTGCTGCACAGTGAAGCCCCCCCCGATATTGGGGCTTGTGCCATGGGGTCCCACTGTCCGGCAGCCCCATGGTGCTGCGCTGGGGCGCTGGGTGCGGCACAGGGGGTTTAGGGGATTTCACCCTCGGGTGCTGGCAAAGCCCAGCTCAGGGTGCAGCCCCCGCGCAGAGCTGGGTGCTCATCCCTGGGAACCCCACGGTTAAACACCAACAAAGTTAGTGGGGAAAGAGAGAGAAACCGAGAGCTGGGTCACCCAGGGAGCCGTAAAAGAGGTTTTCGTGTGAAATGCACAAATAAATACCAAGCTTTGCTTCTTGCCACCTCTGCCTAACGATCTGCAGTCTGTCACGCAGGGGTTTGGTGCCGGTGAGGGATGCTGCCCAGGAAAAATTACAGACCGCGGCCACATATTGTTGGAGTCTCAGTTACATCTTGTGAGGTACCTTCAGCGTGGAAAACACTTGACTTCCAAAGCAAATCTGGAGTAATAGATTTTAGGAGTGAAAAAGGACCATTAGCTCGGCTAATGTGATTTTCTCCATAGCACAGACCAGATAATATCACTCAGTTACTCTCCTATTGAGCCAATAGCTCCTGTTTGTAATTCATGCAATTTCCTTTTAGTTCAATTTAATTTTGTACAGAATCCATTCTGTTGACACTGATACAGTACATTTCTTTTTTTTTTTTTAAAGCCTGCGAATTCAGGGGCTTTGTGTTAGAAATAACCGCTGTCCCCTGACAAACGTGGGCCGGCTAACGACACTTTTCTAAATCATTTGTGAGTGACACATTTTTACCAGCATCTCCCTTCATTGGTTTCACTGCCCTCGGCGTCTCACCCGGCATCTCGTGCAGGAGGCGAAACCCCTTTGGAGCACTCATAGGTAGGAGCAGAGATCCCAAATTTGTCAAAATGCGTTTTCCTCTCAGATGCGAAGCTCCTCGTGCCGTCGGGCAGCTCCTCTCTGGCGTACCCGCGTTGCTTTTCTCACCCTGCCAAATGGGAGCACCCGAACCCCCTCCCCTGGAAAGTCCTTGTGAGGAGCGAAGTTTGTTCCAGCGGGGTACGCGATGCCCGGGGGGCACAGCTGGGCTTTCTGTCTCCCTGCCGAAATGTCCATTTTCCGTGGGGGGAGCTGTGCCCTGGCACGCGGGGCTGGAGGGAGATGGAGCAGATCGTAAACTTGTTATGTGCTGGCGGGGTTTTAATTTCATTCATGGGCTGCAGAAGCAGCGTTCTGCTCTCCGTGCAGGGAACACAGGAGCACAGTAAAGCTTAGTCTTTCAGTGGGTTTATTTTTACACTCGGTGCTTGCTGGTGGGCTCCCCGGGCGCTTGCCCAAACCTGCTGCTCTTGCTGTTCGTCGCCTTCCTGGAACTGAGACGGGCTGGGGCCGAGCAGCCGTTACAGCGGCCGAGCCGGTCGGGGTGAAGCGTGGACTTGCGATCTGGTAGCAGCGTGTTCTGCGCTCCCAGGTGAGTGCTCAGGGCTGGTTTCAGGGGGTCGTGGGGGCCGTGTCCCTGCTGTCCCTGGGGTGTGGGTCCCACCCGTGTCCCATGTCCGAGCATCCTTGGTGCTGCAGCTGTTGGAGTTTGCTGGTGGCAGCGAATCCCGTTGGGATGCGCAGTGTGGACCGTGGGATGCTTTGCTGGCTGCTGGGACAGCTGGGTCACCTCTGCTGTCCCCAGCGCTCCCGTGTGCTCAGCGCAGCCCTGGCTGCTCAGGGATCCTCCCGCTCTCCGGCGTACGACAGAACCAAGCAAACTTTGCAGGGTTTTGGTGAGGTGCTGGCGGGCTGGCATCACAGCCGTGCTGGCGGCTCCACTCTCAGGGTCCCTTCCTGCAGACCCAGCGGATCAGGGGGTGTCGGGGCCCTCCGGGGCTGTCAGAGCGGCAGGACAGCCCGCCAGCCCACAGCCCGTGGCCGGTTGCCGTTGTGGAGCACGGTGAGTCCCGCTTTGTGCACTGCGTTCCTGCTTGCTCCAGCTTTATCCCATTGTAAACACTCACGGGGGTTTTGTGTCGCGCCGGCTTTGTGCGTGCTCGTGTCATTGCAGAAATCAGAAAAGCTTTTATTACCGAAGCGACCACCTTTCTCGGGCGGTTGTGACCGATGGTAGCGACAGGCTCCCAGTACAGCTCTGCTCTGCTTTTACACCCTGGAAGTTCCCAGCCACGCTAATATGATGTGTACTGCTCATTTTCCTAAAAGAAATGCATTATGTTTTGAAAGCAACCCACCCGCGGGCAGGGCAGTTGCTACCTCCAGCCCGCGATGCCGTGGGGGAAGCCGGCTGGCCTCTTTTGTTCTCTCCTGTGGCCACGCTGCTGAACGCAGCATCGCTGCGAACTGGGAACTAGGAATGAAATATTTTCCCTCAGCTAGAAAACACTGATGGGTCAAAGCCGCCTCTTTTTGTGATGGAGGAGTCGCGCTCGGCAGGAGGGAGAGCCCAGCAAGCCGGGCAGCCCCGGGGTCGGGCGTTCCCCGGCTGGGGGTCCCTTGCAGCATCGGGCCACCCCTGACCAGCCAGGGCTGGGCTCTCCGAGCTTCTGCTGCTTTATTTTTCACAAACTCTGTGGAGGTTTTGGTTTCATTGCACCGCTGGGAGGAAGATTTGGGCTGGTCAGAAAGTTTTGCCTGATGCATCACTAATTTCCACTCTGTTTTAGCACAGTAAAAAAAAAAAAGCAAACATGCAAAAGGGAAATAAATTAGCGCGGCTTGTGACAGTTCTGCTGGGAAAGATCTCGGTGCCTTTACCCCAGCTCGTGCCTTTGGGGGGGGAACTGCAGGAGCGAAACGGGCAGAGCTGCCGGGGCTGCTTGTGCGCGGCTGAGAAGTGCGTGGGCTCCTCCGGCTCCAGGAAAGTTGGCAGGGGCCAAGGCATCAACTTTTGGAAAGTTTTCTGCCTCTTGGACGCCCTCTCTCCCTCCCACTCCATGTCCACCTGCTCCAGGGCCACATGTCCCCGCCTGGAACCGCTCCAGCCCCAAACAACGGCCCTTGGTGTGCCCGCCACAGGCTCGGTGCTGGGGGGAGGCTGTGGAGCTGTGGGGGACACGGGTGGCCCCGTTCACATCAGAATCCCCCCAGCCGCTTGGGTGGGTCAGGGAAAAATACAAGTAGGGGATGCAATGCCTGGATTACCCCGACAAAGCGTTTACTCCAGTGCGCTGGAGCACATGGGTGAGGTGGAGCATAGTGCTGGGGACAGCCCTGTCCCCTTCACCTCCAAGCACCTGCCAGCACCTTGGTCCCCGAATGGCTCTGCAGCTGCTTTTGGCTCCAGTGTGTTGTTTTTCAAGGGGAAAGCGACTTCTGCGAACGTCGTCCCGGAGGGGAGCTCCTTCCCTGCCTCCGGCCCCGCTCCTGCTGCAGCCCTGCAGCTGGAGGACGCGAATTGGGAGATGCATCTGAAACGTTTGAAATTCTGCCTCTCCATAATTTAATGCTCCATTAGCACCCTGGCCCGCTCCAGGCATGTGACCCTTATAAAAGATGCAGTCTGATGGCTGAGGAGGCCGTGCAGCCCCCCCGTTGCCCCCAGGTGTCTTATAAGAGAGGAATGAGATAATGTGGCTCATAATTAAAGCTGCCTGCAGACCCCTGCAAGCACCCGCTAGCCCAGGCCAAAATCTGCTGGCCAGAGTTCCTATTTTTTAGTTCTGCCTGGTGAAGGCAGCTCGTGACAGTTCATTGTCTGTTGGGGAGGAGAGAGGATAAGATTATAAATTAAATATGGCAAAGAGAATTAGAAGAACGCAGGGCAGCAGCGAGCCCAGTGGGGTGTTTGATCCTCTTTGCCCGTGCAAAATGGGGTTATCACGAGCTGGGCTGAGCTGGAGTCTGATGGAGGAGAAGATGTAGGAGCAGGTAGATAGAAATAGCCGATGGCATTGCTGGTACCGTGCTTCTGGCCGGGTGGTGACAGCCCGGATGCCGTTCAGTGCCTGGCAAGCCGCTTGTGTGAAGGAGCTGAGCTGGGTGATGGCGGCGGGTGGGATCGCGGTGGCTTCCACCTCTGCTCTGCTCCCCAAACTGGCCAACGAGGCCACCGGGGAACCAGTCCCTGCTGTACCGGGGGCCAGTCTGCAGTGCTGGGCAACCCGTGTCTCTTGTCCCTACTGTGTCCCTGTGGGATGCAGAGAGGAGAAGCTCCAGTGGGGACAGGACAGGACCAGGTCTGTAAGAGACAGGCAGGTGCTGAGCACACAGCTCATCCCGACCTGGGGACATGTGGGTGCCTGAGGCCACTGCAGCAGCAACGGGGGACCCTACAGAGCTGGGACAAAGCCTGCGGGACACGACGAGGTGGCTGTGGGGACACGTGTGTGTGCAGGGAGCTGGGCAGGAGCCCCTCAGTTTCACCTGCTAAAAGTGAGCTGATGTGGGAAGGGGTTAGAAAACCCGCCGCCCCAGGGTGGCAGCCCTGCCTGCCCTGCCCTGCTGCCCTGCCCGCTGCCTGCCCTGCCCGCTGCCTGCCCTGCCCCGCTGCCTGCCCTGCCTGCCCGCGGGGCGGAGGGGAATGCCAGAGCCCGGCTTATCTTTTGTCTGGAACAATAGAGGGCTTGGCCCTATTGTTCTACCTTGCACGCCCAGCGGAAAGCGGCTCCCCTGGGACAGGGGCTTGCACACGAGTGTGCCCGGCTGCTGCAGGGGGGATTGACGGGCAGGGATGGGCAGGGCTGGCAGGGCCACCCTCCCAAGCCGTGCTGCCTGGCCCGGCGTGGGCCTGCCGCCCGTGGGCAGCTCCACAGGTGAATTGCCCGTCGGGAGAGGTGGCTGCTTGGGACCTTTTCTGCTCTTTTCCTGGCTGTGACACAGGGCTTGGAGGAGCTGGAGGGTCAGTCTGAGGAGGTCCCCAGAGCAGGCTGTGCCTGGGCAGGCGGGAGGACCCATCCTGGGCAGAGGCAAAGCAGATTTTGCCTTTCCTGGGGCTCTTTTAAGCCGTCCAGGGGATGCGGCACATGGCGACAGGAGCTGCCAAAGCCACTCGCTGGAGGGAACAGGCTCGGGGACCACAGGGGAATTGGGGATACTGCAGGGGACACACACACAGGTGCCACCGGGCACAAAGAGCCCCTTGTGCTGCGGGACACAGGGAGCCTGGGCTGGCTGGGGGCTGTGGGAGATGGAGGCGCCTCTGCCCTGGGCTGGGCTGTGTTTTCGGTTGTACAATGAAGAATACCTGGTAAAGGCTTGTTCCCAAACCTCTTTGCTCCCCCAGAGGTGAGGAGCCTGACCGCAAGCTGCTGCGAGGGGAGAGGAGTGAGGTGCAAGGACAGTTGCGGTTTGGAGGGTCTCTGCAGCTGGATCTCTTGTGTCCTGCAGTGCGATGGGTGGTGAGGGACCCCCAGAGCCCAGGGTCTCTCCCTGAGCCTAAGGATGATAAAAATTGCTACCTCCTGCGATTTCCATCTCACAAATGTAACACAACAGCCGGCCCTGGGAGGTGATGCCCATCGCAGCCCCATGGCTGCTGCTGGAGGATGCTCCGGCTCACCCGCAGGGCGCAGAGCACGGGGGGCTGAGCTGCCTCCCGCGCCCTAAATCAGGGGTAACACCGTCTGAGTGACCAGCTTAGACTAATAAGGAGAAGTCAAGCATTTTCCTTGGGGGTCTTCACCCATATTCAGCCACGACACTCAAGCACAGCAGGAGTGGGGTCGGGGCTGCTGTTCGTAAGGGTGTGATGATTTGGGGCAGATGATGGACAGTGTCTGGCACCCGGTACCAGGTCCCATGGTTCCCCGTGTCTGGAAGCAATTGAAGGAGGTGCTGGGCAGGTCCTGGTGAGGCGAGTGAGCCCCGTCTTGGGTTTTTTGAATTTTCGAAGCAGGAGAGGAAAAGGGTCAAATGTCTTCATCCCTCCGTCATGCGATAGGAAAGTATTGTTTACGAAGCAGCCGAGTCAAACATGCCCTCCGCTCTGCCTGGAAACGCTGAGTGAGTGAAATGACACAAAAAACGACACCGAGATTGGCCTCCCCGATAAGCCCGAGGCCGCTTTTGGGTGAGGGGAGGACAGAAACGGCGAAGAAAAGGAGGGAGATGTGCTAACTGTGCCATGTGCGCCAGCAGCGCCGGGTTGGGTGAGTTGTCCCCGTCCTTTGGCTCCTGGCTCTCTCCCCATTTTTTGGGAGGGTGATTCTTTATCTGTTTCGAGTTTTTGAAATGTCTTTCCTATAATCGACGGGTTTATGCAAGGTGGTTTCATTGGTGTGTAATGCAACCAAGAGAGGAAGGGCGGAGGGGAGGAGGGCAGTGAGAAGGGGGTCTCTGAAAATATTAAGACTGTGGGGTTTGCGCTTTTCCAAGAAGCGTTTAGACCTGCAGGGAAGGGGAGTTTCTTCTCCCAGCACTTCTGCCTCTGCTGCTGCTCAGACCTGAGCAAAATGCTTCTTCTTAATGATGCTTTTAACCGCGTAACCTTCCCTGGGCAAGAAACCCATCTGCCTGCAGAGCCGGGGATGGTGCGAGGAGGTTTTTCCTCATTGATACGTCTCAGTGAGTGGAAGAAAAACAAACCAAACAACAACCCAACCCATGGTGCAGACTGTGTAGTCTTGCGGCCAGGAAGCGGGAATGACCAGCGGGTCGCGGGGGCTGTCGCTGGGTTGTTCCTGCACCTTCTTCCTCCGGGCTTCGCACAGATTTAAATGATTCCAGCGCTGCGGAGTTTCCTCCACTTCCCTGATGAGATCGTTCCCTGTCTAATAAATCTCGCGGCCAGGAAGTTCCACCTGAGGCTCGGTTTAATTTTTCCCCTATTTAAAACCCTCCCAGCGCTCATCCCAGTAAAGGAAAAATGTGTTTGTGTCGTGGCTGTGAAGGCAGTGGATCCGTGCCAGTTTACACCCGCCAAAGGATCCGACCGCCTCTCTATATTTGGTTCCATGATTTGGATGGTTATGAAGGTCCCGGTTGGTTTTCTGCCGGTGTCCTGACACGGCTGGGCTGGGGGGGGGCGCGGGGGGTCCCAGCAAAGCCCTCGTGCTGGGGACAAGGAGCGGCTGGGCCACCCTTTGGCGTTTTGCATCAATGTGGGAATTATTTTGTCTCGTTATCATGAGCGGCTTCATTTTCCCATTCCCCCCAGAGCACCTTTTTCCCCCTGTCTTGCAAGTGTTCCCTTAAGCGAATTTAGCAATTAATATGTTTGGGGGCTGGTTTTGTTTTTCCCCTCTCTCCCCGAGTTTTGACCAGCAGGATTGATCTGTTTTCCCCTGCTCTGCCGGGGTACAGCAGAGACACACATTTCATAGCAGTCCTGGAGAGGGCCCGGGGGCCTTTGAAGAAGGCAGGTTGGGTTTTTTTGGGGTGGAATTAGTAAATGCTACGTGAGCTGGTTGTAATTGCTTTAGGGTTAAATCTTCCAAGAGCCTTGCGGTAACAGGAGACCCGCGATGCTGCTTTTCATCTTGGCAGATGGCGAATTGATGCTCCCCCTCGCAAAGAGCCATAACGCGGCCGTGCAGCAATAGGGACCCTTCCAAGGACCAAGGGGGACAGCAGGACAAGGGTCCCACGCCTGGGTGGAGAGGGGACAGAGGGCACCGGGGTGGAAGGGGGGTGCTCGGGGGGCACGTGCAGGGGGGTGACCCGCTGCTCCTTCCTGTGCCGGCCGTTCTGGGGAGTTTCCATGATGCTGATGCTCTCAGTGCTGTCACCGCAGCATCACTGCTTTGCTCTGACCTGCAGAGGCGTTTCTGGAGGCGGTTTATCCTTTAGGGGTGAGAAATTGCCTTTATGGAACTGCTGGTGGAGCGTGGACCAAGACCGACCTGTTTTGTGCGGACAGTGGGAGATCCCAGCTCCTGCTGATGCCGGAGCGTTTTCCATGGGACCCCAAGTCTTGCCAGGATGGAGAGGGGTAGCTGGGGCCTGGGGGGTCTCGCAGGGATGGTGAAGGAGCCATTGGCTAGGGCTGGGCAGGACGTGCCTGGCAGCTCCCGTGGGCATCACCCTGCCCCTGCTGGGCACTCGCTGCTGCCCCTGTGCCCCATTACCCTCCCCAAACCCCCAGCTGCCAAAGATCTCTCTTCTCGGCGTTGATTTTGCAGCTTTTCCGGCAGCGCGAGCTCTGGGCAGCCTTCTGGGCACATGGAGGCTGCGGCTTTCTGTGGCGGCACTGGCGACAGGTAAGATGTTGAAAACGTGGCATTTGAGGATGCGCAAAGCGTCAGCTTGTGCTCCCCCAAACGCAGCATTTCCGTTGCTGCAACACCCCGGTTTGTGTGTGCACACCCGTGACACATCCTGGGGGGGCACACGTGTCCCGTGAGTGCCGCTGCTCCGAGTGGCCGCTGTCCCTTGGGGACATGTGGAGCTGTGGCTGTCCCATGGTGGCAGCATTTCTAGGGCTGAATACTTCAGCATCCAGGTGCTTTCTGCATTTTAAACCTGCTTTTTTTCAGAAGCGGGAAACCCCGGGGTTTGACACTTTGTGCCACATTTCACATACAGCGTGTGGCCAATGTGCGGGTTGTCTCCATCCAGAACCCACGTCCCCACGGCCGCCTGCTTTCTCCTTCCATCCCAGGGAACGACTCGCCATCACGGGATGTTCTGCATCCCCGGGGAGGGACGGCAGCCCCATGAACTTCCCCCTCGGCCGTCCCTGGCCACCCCTGCCCGGGCATGGCAGAGGAAACCATCCATTCTTTCATGTGCGAAGGCACGCTGGGCGGAAACGCTTGGAAACGGCCCCAAAAGGACGTTCCAAGTCTGGCAGGAAAGCGGCCCGCTCGTCTGACAGGAGATGGGCTATTGTCTGTCTCGGTGGCCAGCCGGGATTCCTCAGGCCCTGCTTGAAAGCAGAAAACATCCATGTGTATCTTATTTTTTCCTCTGCCCTCTCTCTCCGGGGGTGCCGGGGGCTGCGAGCGCTGCACGTGGCCGGTGCGTGCACGGCGGCGGCGGCGCGCTCTCGGCGGCACTGCTGTGTGTGCTCGGACGGTGGTTTTCCTCGTGGGTTTTTGCCCCGTGTGGTTCTGCCTTTCTGGGGTTGGTTACTTGGTGGTGGGATGGGGCTGCTTGGGATGGGTGGGTGCGTTTTGTGCCGCCTGGGCAGCACCCAGGGCTCAGCCGTGCTGGGTACAGTGCTGCTGTAACCCACAAACCTCTCTGCCCTACCTGGCTTTTCTGCCCCTTGCTGCCTTGTGCTATGGGGGAGATGCTGGCAGCCCCTTCTCTGCAAAGCCAGTGCGACCGGGAAGAGGCTCAGGGTGCCATGGGGGTCTTGGCATCTCCCGGTGCTCCGGACACGGGGGGTTTGCTGGCACCTTGGCCCCGCAGCCCTTGGGAGCTGTGCTGCAGCACACGCGGGGCAGCCGCGGCCACAGCGTAGGAAGGGTGGCACGGCCACCGCCAGAATGGCAGGATGCACAGCTTTGGGGCTGGAGTTTGGAGGCAAGGTGAGCATGGCGATACCTGCAGAGTATGGGCGGCTGTGGGTTTCAGTGCCTGTAGGACGAGACCCCTCGTCCTCCCCAGAACGCTGTGCCGGGAGGATGCAGCCCCATGCCTGGACCCTGCTCCATCACTGAGGACTCACAGGTCCATTTTGGCTCTCCAGGCTGGCACTTTGCATCCCAACGCCATTCCCTCCTTTCCCCTCCGTCCTGCATTAAATGGGAAACATAAAAGGCAAAGATCTGTTACACTACCCGCGCCAAGGCAATTGTTCTGTCCCTATTGTCTGCCACAGGCAGCCCTGGAGCCCAGCACCTGAGCCCGGGAACCAGCCCCGTAACAAGATAACGGCTCTGCTTTCTCCTTTTTCTTTTCTTTCTTTTTTTTTGTTTGACAAACTGTATAATAAACCCACAATGAGGCTCCTTTCAAACAGGCCCCTATTAGAGTACCGGCCCCATTTTAAGAGTAAACTTCCAGTGGCACCGGGAGGTTACATATGATAGAGAGGTGACCTGCCGGGGAGTGGGACGGTGCTTTTCGTGCCTGTCTCAAAACAAAGGCATTGGAGCATGGCGCTGTGCTGCCTGGTCGCTGCTGCCACCCCGGGCACCCGGGCAGCACCCAGGGAGGATGGGCAGACCAGGGATGCACTGAGCAGGGGGTTTGCCTTTAAAAAGCCCAAAAAGCTGGAAAGAGGGAGCAGCTGCGCACCCACATCTGCACGTCCTGACTTAGGAAAGCACCCAGGGCAAAGTGCTGCAGCCACTGTGTGTGCGTGCCTCAGTTTCCCCAACTGTAGCGTCTCTGCTTCCTCCTCACCGAGGGTGGGCAATGGGTTTTTGGGTGGGTGATGGTTTTTGGGTGGGCGATGGTTTTTGGGTGAGTGATGGGTTTTTGGGTGGGTGCTGCCCGTGCTCGGGTCGCCCTCCCCAAGGTGAGCCAGGGTGACGCGGGCGGTGCCACAGGGCGCGGCCAATCCCGGTGATGATGATGATGATGGTGCCGATGGTGGGAGGAAGGCCACCGGCCCGGCCAGCGCGCTGGTTTGTTCAGCGGAGGGCGAGGGAACTGAGATTAAAAAAAGCCCCGCTAAGATCAGAAAGGCTGGCGCGCACAGTGCCCTATTGTGGAGCTGTCACACTTCCCTTTACTTTATTGCTTTTGTCCAACACCCTATTGTTCCACTTCCTTTTGTCCCCTATTCACAGCCCTGGCTTTTCATTACCCAGCCGGCCTTGTTGTTTTCGTTTCTTTTGTTTGAAGTTCCTGAGAGGAAGGTTTTATTTTCAGCGGTTTGATTAATTCGCAGCTTGAGCTGGGCTTTGTTTGTTATGTAATTGCAGCTTGGCTCAGCCCCCACGCCCCAGCCCACACCCCCAGCCTGGATTTTGGGGGGTCCCAATGAACTGTTGGGGTGTGGGGAGGTGAGAGGGAGTTTGGAGGTCCCGGTTGTGGGGTGCAGGATCACACCCATCACACCCATCTCAGCATCCCCTGTGGTCCCGCAGCCGCGATCCTGGCTCCTGGCAGCAGCCGGTGTAAACCCCACTACAACCTCCTTTTCCCATTATTCCTCCCTGAAAGACGAGTTTTGGGAGGGTAATATTCCTATTTTTGCTGTGTCCCGAGAAGGCAGATCCCCATGAGCTCGGCTGCCGGTGTGAGCACAGTGACATCCATCCATGTTGGGCTTGTTTCCCTGGGGATCTCCCCATTTAGCCCCAGGTGTGCAAAATGTGCCAAGCCATGACGAAAGGCGAGACCAGCGCCCCTGGAAAACCAGCAGCACAGGGCACCCCAGTACGGGGCTGGGCTGGGAATAGTGGTCCCGTGGCCGGGGTGCCCCATGGCCACTCTGTGTCCCGCAGGATGTCCATGAGGAGCCCCGTTTCTCCCGCGCTGGAGCTGGATGGAGCGGGCAGCATGGTGAACTGCACCATCAAGACGGAGGAGAAGAAGGAGAGCGGCTACGAGTCCACACCGGGGGCTGCCCCCAGCACCGAGCCCCGGCCCAGCGACCCCCCAGGGCCGCCGCCACGGGAGGGCACGGCCCCCCCACCCCTGCCGCAGGTGGGTCCCACTGTGGTGACAAACACGGATCCCGGCCCTGGGAAAAGGAGGCAGTTGTTTCCCCAGGCGGTTGTTCCTCACCCCAAGGAAACAAAGCTGAAATGTGTGGTCCCCTCAAGGCCTTTCTGGCTGTTGTTGATGCTCTCAGGTCAGCTCAATTTGAGGGCTTTGCCTTTGGCGTGGAGCCCCCTGACCACCTCCATCTCCTCCGCCTCCCTTTCCCATTGCGCTTGGGTTTTCTCTCCTCCTGATCAGCAGCCTCAGCCCTTCTGCTCCCTGTGCTGCCTCCCGGTGGGGACAGGGGCCAGCGAGCTGGGCCGTCTAAATAAATAGCCAAAACCTCCGGCAAATACGTCTTTGTGGCATGAAGAGCAGAGATGCTCTCACGCCAGGCTGGGGGATGAGCCTGGCGGAGCGTGGTCCAGCAGCTCCGGGCATCCCACCAGCCCAGCATCTCCTGCCCGGAGACCTGGGGACATCCCCGTCCGCAGGAGCAGGTGCCAAGTGACGCTGTGTGTGTTGCAGGAGTCCCACTCACCCGCTGGTGATGCGCGGGAGCCCCGGCACTCTGCCTTCGAGCCGGCCGGCAGTGGCCAGGAGAAGCTGGACTTCAACAAGAACTTGAAGGAGGGTAAGAAAAGTTTCTGAGTGGCCTCTTGGGATCCTCCCTAACTCCCTTCAGATCCCCAGGTATTTTTGCAAAGCTGTGGGATGGGACGAGCTGCCCCGCGCCGTGGTGCAGAGCTGCCCCGCGCCGTGGTGCAGAGCTGCCCTGCGCCGTGGTGCAGAGTCCCGCACTGTGCTCACCTGGCTGTCATTCCCTCTCCCCGGTCCCCACCGGTATGCACAGTGATGCCAACCATCGAGAAGTTACTGTCCAGCGACTGGAAGGAGCGGCTGCTGGGCCGGAACACTGCTGAGTCCAAGGAAGTGAAAGGTGAGGGACACGTGCCTGCAAGAGTGGGATTTGTTCTTTTCCAACCAAAACGTTAATTTGATTTTTTGGGGTCGCCTCTGACTGCACATGTCCAGCACTTGGGGATCTTTATGTCCCTTGTGCGTTGGCCATTCCCTGGCCATGCATCACCCACCAGCACCCAAGGGTGGTGGAGATGCTGTTCACCCTCCCCAAGCCCTTCACCTGCAGCCGCTTGGTTTCCTCCAGGAACCCAGGAGAGCCTGGCAGAGAAGGAGCTCCAGTTACTGGTCATGATCAACCAGCTGTCCACGCTGCGGGACCAGCTGCTGACGGCGCACTCGGAGCAGAAGAACATGGCCGCGATGCTCTTCGAGAAGCAGCAGCAGCAGATGGAGCTGGCGCGGCAGCAGCAGGAGCAGGTGGGTTTGGGTTCCCCTGGGCAGCGTTTGCCAGGGACCATCCATCCCTTTGGGGATCCCTTTGGATCCCTTTGCAGGACCTGGACAGGGTCCCCTGGGAGTGGAGGGGAGGTGGCTTTGGCATCAGGGGCAGTGGGAATTCTCTGTCTGCCCAGAAACTGTCATGTTTTCTGTGCCCCTCCCAAAGACTCCTCTTGCTCCCTGGTGCTGGGATGATGGGGACCAAAGGAAATGGGAATTACACTTCTTAAAGTAATTATGCCACCCTGGGTCCCTGCTGCCGGTGCCGGTGCTGCCGGTGACACCACTGAGCCCCCCTGTCTCCCCTCCGCCAGATTGCCAAGCAGCAGCAGCAGCTCATCCAGCAGCAGCACAAAATCAACCTGCTCCAGCAGCAGATCCAGGTAAAGGTGGGGGACACCTCCTCATCTTCCCCTTCCCCTGTGGGGTCATTGCAGCCCCATCACATGTCAGCTCGTGTCCCCTCCCAGGGCCAGGCAGGGTGACCCACGGCAGTTCCATGCTTTCTCTCCATCCACACAATCACAGCTGGTTTGGGGTGGAGGGACCTCCCCAGCTCCCCCAGTCCCCCCTGCCATGTCAGGGACATCTTCACCAGCTCAGGTTGCTCAGAGCCCCGTCCAGCCTGGCCTGGGATGTCTCCAGGGATGGTTCATCCCCCGCCTCTCTGGGCAGCCCATTGCAGGGTTTTACCATCCTCATTGTAAAAAACCTTCTTCCTCTAGCAGGTCAACATGCCCTACGTGATGATTCCCGCCTTCACCCCCAGCCACCAGCCTCTCCCAGTCCCTCCTGACTCCCAGTTAGCGCTGCCCATCCAGCCCATCCCCTGCAAACCAGGTGAGCGGGATCCCCCTGGACTGTCCCAGCCCTGGGGGTGGCCTTGTCCCCCCAACCCCTGTTCCTCTGCTCCCCGCAGTGGATTACCCGGTACAGCTGCTGCACAGCCCCCCTCCTCCCACGCTGAAGAGACCCACCGGCTCGGGCCACCTCCAGATGCAGGTACAGCCCCAAAGCACCTCCATCCCCTGTTCTGGGGTGCTGCGGGGGCTGAGCTTCATCCCCCCTCCCCTCTGGCACAGGAGACATCGCAGCCGCTGAACCTGACGGCCAAACCCAAGAGTTCTGACCTCCCCAGCGCCTCCAGTTCACCCAGTTTGAAGATGAGCGGCTGCCAGTCCCTCACACCGAGCCACGGGGCCACCAGGGACCTGCAGAGCAGCCCGTCCAACCTGCCACTGGGTGGGTTCCCAACTGCCTTCACTGATAGAATGACAGAATCACTTTGATTGGAAAAGCCCCTCAAGATCGAGTCCAACCATTCCCTCACCCCATGTCCTGAGAACCTCATCTCCGTCTGTCCAACTCCAGCGCTGCCCTGGGCAGCCTGTTCCAATGCCACACAGTCCTTTGGGGAAGAAATTGTTCCTAACATCCATGTCCTCCCCCAGCCACCTCCCTGAGTGAGCACCTGCCACTCTGTATCACCCCCTCGGGGCACATAGTTGTGGTTTCTGGGGTGCTGGGGGGTGTCAGAAGAGCAGGTGCTGATGGGTGCCTGTCCCGCTGTCCTGCCAGGGTTCCTGGGCGAAGGCGATGCCATCACCAAAGCCATCCAGGACGCACGGCAGCTGCTGCACGGCCACAGCGGAGCCCTGGAGGGATCACTGAGCAACTCCTACCGCAAGGTGAGCCTGCCCGCTGGGGTCACCGTCCCCCTCGCCGTCCCCCATCGCAGCCAGATCCAGATATCTGTCTGCGAGCAGGTTCGTGCCTCAGAACTGGTTCCTGACTCTCCACTTTCCCACAGGACCACGTCGGGATTGATTCTTCCCCCGGGAAGGAGCGGATGGAGGAGACCCCTGTGCACCGGCTGGACGAGGCTCTGCTGACCTGCGAGATGGACGGTGCGGATGGACGGGAGCACCGTGGGGTGACCCCCCAGCTCGTCCCTTCCTCCAGCTCCTGACCCGGCGTTTCTCTCGCAGGCTCCCGGCACTTCCCCGAGTCTAGGAACAACAACCACATCAAGCGGCCCATGAACGCCTTCATGGTGTGGGCGAAGGACGAGAGGAGGAAGATTCTGCAGGCCTTCCCGGACATGCACAACTCCAGCATCAGCAAGATCCTGGGTGAGTGCTGGGGATGGCAGTGGGGGGCTGGAGCAGGACCCCCCAGTGCATCCCCACAGGGGACCGGCTGCTCACTTTGCTCATCCTCAGCCACCATGGATGGGTGACACCCCCAAGATGATGCTACTTGTAGCATCGCTCTTGGAGATGGTGAGCGCATCTCACCCGCTGCCCCGCCAGCAGCAGTCCCACTGTGGCTCTCGGTCACACCAGCCATTCCCCGTGGTCGTGTCACTATTAAAAACCAGCGGTGCAGTCAATTGAACTTAATCTTGAGGGTCTCTTCCAGCCCAAACGATTCTGTCATTCTATGGCCCCTCTCTGCACAGGCTCCCGCTGGAAGTCCATGACCAACCAGGAGAAGCAGCCCTACTACGAGGAGCAAGCCCGGCTGAGCCGGCAGCACCTGGAGAAATACCCCGACTACAAGTACAAGCCCCGACCCAAACGCACCTGCATCGTGGAGGGGAAGCGGCTGCGTGTGGGCGAGTACAAGGCGCTGATGAGGAACCGGCGGCAGGACGCCAGGCAGGGCTACTTGATAGGGTAACGCGCCCCTTCCCCCCAAACAAGGGGGTCCCCAAGGTGCCCATGGAAGGGGGTACCCCGGGATGCATGGGGGGCACCCCGACACCCCAAGCGGTGATCGTGTTCCCTGTCCCGCAGGCCCCAGGGCAGCCAGCTGCCCCCCGGCTCCTCGGACGTGCTGTACCCGCGGGCGGTGGGGATGCCGCTGGCGTCGCCGCTGGTGGAGCACTACCTGCCCCGCGGCGCCGAGCCCGCCATGCCTGTCATCGTCAACACCCGCAGCCTCAAGGAGGGCGACGGTGGCGACGACGGGCACTTGGTGGCCGATGGCGAGATGTACCGCTACAGCGAGGAGGAGGACTCGGAGGGCGAGGACAAGAGCGATGGCGAGCTGGTGGTGCTGACGGACTGAGGGGGGCTGGCGTGGCGGCTGCCACCAAAAAGGTGGTGACAGCATCCCCAGATGGGACGGGACTCGGCCAACCAGCTGTGCTGGGAGCAGAGGGGAGCTGCTGCCTGCCTGCAGATGGGTGCCACTTTCATGGTATTTTGGGGAGGGTGATGGGCACTGCATGGGGCCATGGCTGGGACATGCCAACCCCATTGAGCAAGATGGTGGGGGCACAGCGAGCTGAGGCCACCTGGCCCAGGGATAGGGTGCCACAGATGCTGAGCTGTCACCCACATGCAGCCCTGGAAGGGACCTGAGGGTGTCAGGGTGTGGGAAAACCTCCCAAGCTTCTCCCAGCCCTCCCGCACCCATGAGGCTCTGCAGAGTGGCTGCCACCTCCACTGCTGGGGACACGGGATGGGGACACGCTTGTCCCTTGCTCAGCCTGGTCTGACCTCCCTGCCGTGTTTCCCACTCGGTCTTTAGAGCCTGCTAGCAAATTTCCACCAAGCCGTTTTTAGCTTCTCCTGGCCCAGTAAAAGCTCCAAGGAGCCCTTTGTGCTCCTGACTGCTCTGGCCCACTTTGTAAATAAAAGGGGTGCCTGTACCCCGGTCCTCACCAGCCCCTGCCCCGGGCACAAGCCCTGGCCATGGTGGGCATGTGTCCCACCCCTTCTGGGCACCTCTCCCCACCATGCCCGGCTCTGCGGGCTGCTATGGTGACCTGCACCCCGAAAATGACAGCCATAAAACAAACGAACAAAAATCGAAAAAAATTACCCGGTTCTGATTGGAGCTCAGCCTGGAGGTGTTTGGGGTGCAGCACGGCTGTGTGTCCAGCTGTCCATGCAGTGTCCGGCTGTCCATGCACGGTGTCTGTGCACCTCCCTGTGGCAACAGCCAGAAACAGGCACGGTGGCTGTGGCTGCAGCCGCAGCCTCTGGTCCGGCACCGTGGGGCCACTGCCAGGGTGGAGGAGCAGCTGGGGGTGTCCAGCCCCAGGGTGGGGGTGCTGCAGCACCAGGACCCGGGTGTTGCTCCCCTGCACCCCCAGGGCTGCTCGCGGGACGGCGTTTATCCAAGGGAGCATCCTGCCTCCTCTCCTCTCTTTCCCTTCGTCAGTGCTTTATTTATTCCCCCCCGTGCTGCTCTGGCTGGGGTCCCTGAGGAAGGGGTGCCAGCTCCCAGGGTGGGGGGCTGCGCTGCAGAGGGGGCTGGATGCAGATATGCCCGACAAAGATGCAGCTCTTCCTCTCCCTTTTTTTTTTTAATTTCTCTTTTTTTTTAAAAAGACTGTAAATATAGATAGAGCTTTATTTTGTTAATAAGATGATGAGTAACTTAACCTGTATATTTCACATACTTGTTTACAATTGCCCCCTCCATCCCTTGGCACAATAAAGATGACTTTTTGGAGCAGAGATCTGGGTCTGGACTTCCCCAGCCTGGGCTTGGGGACAACCAAGGGTTGGACTGGGATCTCTCGCCCCAGGCAGTCAGGACATAGATGGGGGTGCCTGTTTCCCCTTCCCTGCCCCTCTTCCAGCACCCTCTCCTTCTCACCTCTCACCTGTGTTTTCTCAAGGTCTCAGCCCACGTGGCTGCGGATTTGGGGTTCAGCCTGTTCTGCGGGGTGCCCGCTGCTGCCACGCTTTCCAGCCTGCCCTCAGGGGCTGCCAGGGCGCCCACGATGCCCATAGGGGAGCAGGTCTGCAGGAGGCTCTTGCAAACCACAGGGACAAGGACAAGCCACGGCAGCTGCTGCCAGCAGGGCAGAGGCAGCAAATGCTGGGTGCAAACACCCTCTCGTGCTGCACGGCTGCTGCTCCCCTGCAGCACCCCAAAGGGGGGTGAACCCCAGCAGAAGGGCTGGGTGCACCCCAGATCCTGTGGGTGCTGCCCCTGCTCCGAGTCCTGCCCCAGTCCCCACAGACCTGCCATCTTCCATTTCCAGCTACCAGCAGCTTTTATTTTTGCACCAAACGAACACAAGATGCAACAACAGTCCCGGTTCTTGCTGGGGCAGGTTCCTGTGCCCGTGTGGAGGGAATGGCCACCACGTCCTCAAACCCCTCGCTGGGCAGCCAAGGCAGGGGCAGAGGGGTCCGATTCCACCCCCCAACTGGTGCACAACCACCATCAAGAGCTGGACGGTGCTCAGCAGGCCAGGGTCACCCTCACAGAGCCAAGTGCTGATGCAATGAAGCTGTGCCCGGTGGGTCAGCCCCATTCAACCTCCTGCCAGGGGGTCCCACGCAGGGACACGGCCCCGAGAGGGCCTGGGGGAGCCAGGGAAGGCAGAGCCAGGGGCTCCCAGGGAAGCCGCAGTGGGACAGGAAGGGGGTGCAGGCACCCAGTGCCCCCAGCACAATCCCGCTGGTCCTGAGCCCACGCAGCTCACGGCCATCGCTGCCCCTTGTGAGGCGGAGCACAGCAGCACTCGCCCCTCCTGGAAAAGGGTCCCATATTCAGGGGCAGCTCCAAGCCCAGGATCAATATGGACCCAAAAAAGGTGCTGGTTTGGGGGGTGGGAACCCCAGCAGCACTGGGCAAGAGGGGACAGAGAGAGCAGCGAGGGCAATAGGCACAGCGTGAGCAGCAAAAGCAACCGGGCAGCTCTGGGGGCTCCTGAGCAGATGGGGCGACCCATTTCCCACCTTGGAACAGCACAAGGGGAACAAACTGGGTGCCAGGCCAAGCAGCACAGACCTGCTGAGCGCCAGGGCTCAGCGTTAAGGCGATGGTAAAGGCTTCCTCGCGGAGGCAGGGGCCTCCGAGGCCGTGGTCCTCTCCAGCATCTCATGGTCCAGTTTCAGGTGTGTCCAGGGTCTCCTTTAATCACTGGGTCTTCTGCCCCGTCAGGACCTGCCCTCGCCCCGGCCGGGCTGGGGAAGGGGCGAGGGGGATGCGAGGGCTGTGGATGCAGCGAGTACAAAACAGCTCAGGGCCTCACGGAGCCGGAGACGCTATTTGGAGATCTGCAGGGCTGTGACCACCGGCTTCATCTTGAAGTACTGTTTAAACCTAAGCTTTGCATATCTGCCAAGAGAGGAGAGATGGAGAGACATGAGACACTTGTGTCCCAGCCCCGTTTCCCCTGGATCCCTGAAACACGGAGGGATGACTGGGATCCTTCTTGCTCCCATCATTTAACACTGGGAGCAAATGTCCCCTGGCCCCAGTGGACTCACCTTAAGAAGTTAAAATCTATGGTAGAATATTTATCCTGGATCAGCCCCCAGCACGCCCAGAGGAAATGGGATGCCTGCAGCAGAGAGAACAAGGACCAGAAATGGACACAGAACATCCCTGCACCTCTCCTGCCCGAGGGCTCGGTGCCTCCCAGGTACAGCCGAGCTCCTTGGGGCAGCCTTTTGCCCCACATGTCCCCAGAACCCCCAGGCTGGAACCTGCACCCCCATCCTCACCCGCTGAGCTGCAGCACGAAGCCCCAACTCCCCCCAAAATCCACTCCATGAGCAGCCCCCGAGAGAGTCTGGTTCCTTCCCACCTCCCCACTCACCAAAGAAAACTTGTTCACTTGCACGTAGAGAACCTCCAGCTCCTCCTCGGACACCCCCGTTCCCCCCCGCTCCCCCTGGGTGAGCTGCTTGTACGCCTGCAGGTAGGAGCGCAGCCACTGCAGCTGGGTCTCCTTGCTGGGGTACAGCCGATAATCCACCTCCTTCACACCTGCAAGGGAGCGGGTCATGGAATTTAATTCAAAACCCCCACCCCTTGTCCTATCGCAACAGGCCCTGCTCAGAAGTCTGTCCCCATCTTTCTTATCAGCCCCTTTTAAGTACAGAAAGGCCACAATAAGGTCTCCCCAGAGCTTCTCTTCTCCAGGCTGAACACCCCCAGCTGCCTCCTCCATCCCCAGGGACAGGCAGACCCCAGGGAGGGGCCTTTGGTGACACAGAGAGGAGCCCAACTCACCTGCAAACTCATTGAAGTGGTTTCCGATGTCGAAAGCCTGGTAGTTGTAGCCAGTGTACTCGTAGTCTATGAAGTGAACGTGCTCTGCGGGGGTAAAGGTGGGGGCTGTGGGGTGGACCCCAGCCCTGGGGAGCAGGGCGAGGGACGGACCCTCCACCAGACACGCGAAGCCGCTGCCACCGACCTCGTGTCCTATCGTAGATGATGTTCTTGCAGAGCAGGTCGTTGTGACACAGCACGACGGGGGATCCCAGCTGCGAAAGCGTGTCCTGCATCCAGGCCAGCTCGTGTTCCAGCATCTCCAGGCTGGGCACGTCCTGCTGGAGGCTGGGGAGGGCATGGGGGGATTCACTTCTGCCCATGGGAAACCTCCCTTGGGGGCACAGGGGCAGCATGGCCCTTGTTTTCCCGTGTATTTCATAAACAAACTCATTGGTGACACCAAGTGAGGGCTAACAAGGTCATTTTCAGTGGGGTAGCCAGGTTTGGTACCCAGAGCACTGGCAGATGCTGACACCTGCATCCATTCCCCAAACCCACCCAACCAGCCACGGAGCGCCCATTGCTCAGTCCCAAAGCACCCAACTGACCCCAGGCATTGGGAATGTTTTGGCCTCTGCCAGAGCGTGTGCCCTCTCCCTAACCTCACAAGTTCCAGTTCCAAGAAGAGAGCTGGTTAATGATTACTTAACTAGCTGCACCAAAGGTGCAATCGTGGGTAAAGTCTGCCTGCAGCCGGGTGAGTACTGAGAAAGGCTCCGTGTCCTGCCCTGCTGCTCAGGGAACAGGTTAATTATTCGCTTGCCGTCGGGTTCGTTCACCTCCACCACCTCTTGGGGCTGCCCGCGTCCTTCCCAGCCACCCCAGCTCTCACCCGGCGTGAACCCCGGCTCCCAGAAACACGATGAGCTGGTTGGAAATGGGAACTGGCTGCTTTAATCTATCCCGAGTTTCTAACATCCCCTCTAACGTCAGCTCAACCTTGCTGTTAAGATCCTCGCCATAAGAAGGGCTTGAGCTTCTGTTTGTTCTAGGGAGGGCTTAAAAGACAGGCTAGATTTGCAGGGAGGAGGATTATTACAGCAGGTGGGAGTTGGATCCTGCCTGGGCGCCGTACAGACACAACCCAGAGCTGTCCCTGCCCTAAAGGGGCAGGAGGAAACGTGCTGAACACAGAGATGCTCCTGGGCCTTGGCCAATGAGTTCACTCACAGAGGGATCGTGATCCAGATGTGGCCACAGGGCCGGATCCAGCCCCGACTCCATCCGCAGCCCCACGCCCAACCCCGCCGAGGCTTTACCTGCGCACTGGGGCTCTTCCCCTTAGAGATGGGTGGGCAGCGGATGCCCAAGCCAGAGCCTGGCTCTTTGGGATCCCTCTGCCTTTACCTGGGGTTGGATACCTTTGGGCTGAGCTCTGTCTTCACGAGGGTGAGGTATTTGTGCAGCTTGTGCCAGAGGATGGGCTTGGGGAGGCTCCCGTTGGCGTGGATGGCGTGGACCCGGGCCATCTCCTGGGCCACCAGCCTGGAAGGAGACACGGATGCAGACGTGGCTGTGCAGCACCAGTGCTCCTCAAAACCAGCCCTAAGACATCTCCAGAGGGGTTCCCCAAAGAGCCACGTTTATAAATGCAGGTTCAGCACAGCTGGAACTCCCCTCCACCTGCACGTCTCTGAAATATTTCAAGATCCTGTCTGGGTCAAAATTACAATAGCGTTCACCTTGCCAGGGCAATTTCAGGTAACAGCCGTGGCTCTCACGCAATCTCTAGTCACCAAAAGCTGATGCTTTAGAAGCACAGTGATAAATCTAGCTGCAGTTTGGATCATTCGTCCCCCAGCACCAGCCGGGTGCTGCACATCAGCTCTGTTCTGGAGCAAAGCCAACGAGGGGGAGAGCTGGAAACACACAGCAAACCCCCCACTGGTGTCCCCATCCCGCATTTTCCCCCCGGCCCTGCACACCCGAGGACGTGGGGGTGCTGCACACCTGAAGATGTGGGGGTCCCGCACATGGCTGGGCCCCAGCGCAATGCCCGGCAGGAACTGGTAGCAGAGCCCGTTCTGGAAGGCGCAGTAGAGGTCGGGGGCGCAGCCATGGGCACGCAGCACCTGGAAGTTCCTCAGCTCCGTCTCCCGGTCCACGAGCAGCTCCGTCTTCCTGCCGTAGACGCGGACCAGCACCGCGTCCGCCATGGCCTCGTCTGTGTAGCACGCAACGAGCTTGTTGGTGATGCCATCGGTGAAGAGCTGGAGGGGGAGAAGGGCGGCAGAGCCGATGTCTGTCCATCCCTGCCACGCCAGCCGGGGATGGGGGACACCCGCTTCCCATCATCAGACCCAGGGAAAAAGCAATGTGGCAAAAGAAAGCATGAAGCCACAATTCCCGCGGCAGGTGGCACAAGTTTGCAAGGCCTTGAGGCTCATGCACCTATAGGGAGGCTGCAGGGGGCCACGGGCACAAGGCTTCAGCTGCACCAAGCTGGCGGTTTGGGTGGAAATCCTGCCATTTTTCACCCGGGAGCTCAGGAATAGCTCGGGCCAGATGTGGCGCCAACACGCTTGGCACCCGACAGCCCCGGGAATCGCTCCCAAACACAAAAATATCAGTGCAAACCTTTGGCAGAAAATGAAAAAAAAAAAAAAAGGCAAAAAACCAAACAACCCAACAACAAGAAAAAACCAGCAAACAAGACGGAGCAAACAGCACCACCCCATCTCCTCCTCCCGACCCTCCCCGCGGGCCGCGGCGCTGATAGGCAGGGACGTCTCTGCCGGGGACGTCTCGTGTCATTGCTCTGACGGCTCCTCGCAGATGGAAAGGGAGTTTTGTTCTCCCATCGCCCCGGCTTGGCCGCCTGCCCACGCACATACAGGGGCTGCGGCTGCGACCGCGCCGCGCTCCTCTCCCCATCCCGCCGCGATCGCAGCCGCCCCCAGTGCGCTGAGGGGCTTGGGGCTCCGTCACCCCATGGGAAGCCCCATCGTCCCCCAGGCAGGATGCTCAGCCCCACGCAATTCTTGCTCGGCACCGGGGTGCTGCTGCTCCCCATGACAGCAATTTCTTTATCCCGTTTGGGTTTGCGGAGCAGGTGTGATGCTGGTGGAGCGGGAGGGGGGCGAGGGCACGTGCTGCAGCAGCAACGGTGCTCGGGGGTGGGACAGCTAATTTTAGACACCCCACTCGGCAACTCACGCTCCTATATAGGGTGCCTATATATAGGGCTCCCCGTGCAGCCTCCCGAAGGAAACTCAGAGCACTGGAATGAGATGCCCGAAGTCAGACAGTGCTGACACCCCTCGTTACACAGCTGGGGTGTTGGATTCGGGGTGAGCACAGCAGGCAGCGAATTGGGTGCCATGTCCCCTCGGGCTGGCTGCGTTGGCTGAACCTTCTCAAGCAACAGAGCTGGTTTTCCCAGGGCAGATAATCTGTGTTTCCACCACAGTGCCCCGCTCAGCTCTCTCCTCTCCTTATCCTGTCAGGCCCCAGAAGCCAGAAATTCAGCAAGCGGAAGGTGTTGTGGCCCATTCCCGCAGATGTTGCACCCTGGGGCCGGTGCCCTCCATGAGCCACATGCACATCGGCCACAGGGAAACGGCTCCGTGTTGCGATGCTCAGCGCCACCTCGCCTGTGAAGTCCTTGTGCTGCTTTGTTTTGGTGCTCAACAGCCTGATCAGCCCTTTCCAGCGGGTTTAACGGGATTACTGAGCCTTATTCCCTCTGAATTCCAGGCCACTATCTTCGGAGAGCCACCCGTGGTCCAGCAGCATCCTGGTACCCACACGCACACAGGGGCTCATCTGCTTTGGAGGTGGCAGCTCTTCCAGCTCCCGAGTGCAGCAGCTTGGGTGATGCCCAGTGCTATTCCTCGTGGATCCGAAGTGCCAGCAGCCATCAGCAGGGCCACAGCGACTAGTGCGATCCACACCAGGAGCCTCATGACAGTTAAATGCAAAGCAAGACCCAAACCCCGTGCTGAAACGAAGCAGATCCATCCAACACCCTGGTGCTGTGCATACCCATAAGACCCCTCCCCATCCCCAAAGCACCGCCGGGTCGGCTGCCTCCCCGTGCCAGCTTGCAGCGGGGCACCTCGTTCCCAAAGTCGGGCTAAAAGAAGTCCATCCACATGGAATCCTCACAGTGGTTTGGCTGCATGTCGCTGCTGCTCTTCTTATCAGCAGCTCAGGGATGGGGGAGTGTGTGCTTCCCTGGGAGCGTGGCTGCCTGACTCACCGGTACCATCCGTGCCTGCTCGGTACGGAGATGCTGCTGCCCAGGGACAGAGCTTAAAGGAGGAGAAGCAGGAGCCCTGGAAAATGGGCACAACCTGGAGCACAGGGGGCTGAAGACCCCAGCAAGCAGAGGGCAGGCAGGGGACGCCAAGCACCCAGACCCTTCCTCCCCATCTTCCACACCCTGCCCCAAGCGTTGGGAGATTTTTTCCTTGTCTCCGTACAGCCCCTGCAAGCAGCTGGTGCACTGGCACCGTGCGATGAGGTAGTGTGAACCGGGCACTGCTCCAGTGCACCGAGGAAAGCAAACAGGGACACTAATGGGAACCAGCTGAGGACCAGAGTACCGCTCCGATCCCTCCCAAACAGCCCTCGCAATAGCAGCTCAGGGAAACGCCACTGGAGATTCCCCCCTCACTGACAACTCCTAAGTTTTTTCTCCCTTTTTTTTTTATTTAATTAAAAACACATGCACGTACACACAGGCTGCTCTTGAACACTGACCCCCTCCAGTGCCTGGACACGGCCTGGATACCATTGCCACCTGGGTCTGTGCCCAGGGCTGCACAGAGCCCAAGACATTTCCTGCCCCTACAACTATGTGCTTGAAGGAACTCCATCTCCAAGCTTCCTGCCTATTGCCATCTGCCCTTTCATATGTATTTTCCTGCAGCTTCTTGTATTTAATTACACTTGGCTATTAATACATTTTTAATGACACTCCAGGCACACAGGAAGCGTGTGCCTTCAGAGGACATGCATACACACGTATAGACATTTACACGCACCCAGCTCCGCCACCTCCACACTCCTGTGCCCATGGGCAGGAGCCCGGTGAGGGCACAGACACCGCCAGCCTCGCATTTACACCCCAGACCTGGCAAGGAGGGGGACGGGAACTCCGGCAGCTGTCAGCCCCACAGGACCAGCTCTCCCAGCAAAGCCCAGTCCATGCAGGAGCCCAGCGCCGAATCCCAGCTCCCATCCAAACCTGCGCACAGCCCATGGGACATGGCAAAGGTGCAAGGCCACTAGTAACCCAAGCAAGACCTGCTCCAGGAGCAGCTACTCCTACGAGCAGGCACCGCAGCACAGCGTGGGGTGCAGGGGTGCAGCACCTGCAGGGGGGACCCCATGGGGACCAGCAGTGCAGGCTGCATCCCCCCAGCATCACCCACCTTGGCAGCCTCGAGGGACCCTGGGGACGCACTCGCATTCACAGTCACTGCTCGGTGACTGCGCCAGGGGTCCCCAAAGCCTGGTGTCACACCTTCACACACCTGATTGACCCTCGTTACGCTCTGAGAGTGGAAAGGAGAGCAGGAGGGTGGGATGTTGTGCACTCCTTTGCAGCTCCAATAGCCCCCCACAGCGGGTCCTACAGTCACCCTCACACGGACTCTAGACCCGCCCGAGTGGGCTCTATAGCTGCCACAGGGTGGACCGTATAGCGTTTCAGGGTGCACCCCACAGCCCCCTCGGGCGGACCCCGCGCCCCCCCGGCTGGGCTCTGCAGCCCCCTCGGCCGGTCCCCGGGGGGGTTCCCCGCAGCTCCCCCACCCCGCCGGGTCGTACCTTGGTCTTCACCCTGCCCGGCTCCCAGCCGGGTCTCAGCTCCCGCATGAGCCGCAGCGCTCCGGGCAGCACGTCCCCCTCGTCCACCACAATGCCGAGGAGCGGCACGGCCGGGGGGGTCCCGCCGCCGCCCCGCTCCGGCCCCGCGCAGTCGGGGCAGCGGCCGGGCGGTCCGGCCATCGCCAGCTCCGCTCGCCCGGAGCCGCGGCCCATGTGCCGGGGGCTGCCGCGGGGCCGGCGGCCGCGGGGAGGAGCCGCTCGCCGTTGGGAAGCCATGAGTCACCGGCCCGCCTCCCGCCCGCCTCCCGCGGCAGCGCCCGGCCGCATTGTGAGGTCAGCGGGGACCCGCACCGGGACCCGCTCCCCAGGACCCGCACCGGGACCCGCCTCCCCCGGGGTCCGCGTCGGGATCCGCCCCCCACGACCCATACAAGACCCGCACCGGACCCAGGCCGGGACCCCACCCCGGGACCCGCCCCCCAGGACCCGCACGGGACCCGCACCAGGACCCCCCCAGTGATCCGCTCCAGACCCGCACCGGGATCCACACCTGTCCCCGCCCAGGTGTCTCCTCCCCCCCGCCTCCTCAGCCCCCAAACCCCTCAGTGATCCCGCCTGCCCAACCCTTTGGGATCAGAAGGATGGGGATGCTGCAGATGGGACGTGCTCTGGGCTCCAGGTCCTCTCTGGACTGGCCTCTCCAGCCCTGCTACCATCTCACACACCAAGCACTGACCCCCAGAGAGGATTTGCAGGTGGGCTGGAAAGACATTTGATAGTTAAAGATAAAACATGACTTGCGCGTTGGCACAGCCCCCCCACAGCTCACTGACACCGCTCCAGCCCGGCTTATTAGCAGAGGAAATAGCAACTGCACATGGTTCGGAGCAGGGAATGCCCCCTCCAAAGTTTACAGCTGCCTGCGGCTGAAACCAGCTCAACAGACCATGGAGACTTGGGGAAAATCATTTCAGGAAGGGGGAAAAAATAAACCAGCCGGTTCCATGTGTTTCTAAATATAGAGTGAGCTCCGCCAGTTTTAATAGGATGGTCATAATTGCTTCTGCAGCAATCACAAGTGTTAACACGGGGCAGTTGCAGGTGAGCGGTGCCTCCCAGCCCGGCCTGACAGCGGCCACCAGGAAATTGCCCTGGCACAGGCGATTAGAGGTGTTAATAGACTGGCCGAAGGGGCCCGGGAGCAGCGCTGCAGCAGCCCAGGCGTTTTTCCCTCCCGCTGCTCGCAACAACTGTGTCGAATAGGAACAGAACTGCATCCACAAACCCCATCCTATTTTAGGCCAGCCTGACCATTTCCCAGCTGACGGCTACAGGCAGAAGCCATCGTGGGGAGTGAAGTCACCTCGTGCTTTTCCAAGCTCACATCCGCCTGAACCTTCTCCAGGCTGGATCCTTTGTGGTGTAGAATAGCACAGAGGAGGCTCGGTTATTTCCAAGCAGAGAGTTTTCCTGTGGTAGGAAGGAAGGGAAACGCTGGATGAAAGCGAGATACACCAACCGCTGGGGCCCCTTCCCTCCACCCTCAGTCCCCAGGAGCCATCACCACTGCTCTCCCTGCCCTGTGTTGGAGGTGATGGAGCAGTGCTGCAGCAGGCGATGGCAAGAAACAGGGAACACCGCTGGGTGCCTCCAGTTTCCCATCCTTGGAGACCTAGGGTTGTGCAGTCCAGCGTTAAGAGGTTTAAATGCTGTGTGGCTGCAGAGACCCTCCCGGGAGGGACAAACATCCGCTTAGGGACATCCTCTCCACCGCGAGGCTGCGCTGGAAGGGTCACAGAGCAGCATTTGGGTGCTGGCAGGGGCATCACTCTCCCAAACACCTCTGCAGTCTGCGAGGCAGCTCCCTGCAGTGCTGGGAATTCAGCAGCAGCCATCGCTGGGGGCAGAAATGAGGATCAGAAGCTCCTGTGAGTGATTGCACTCAGATGGTGGCTTGCTCCAGGCTCTGCTCCAGCTCCCGAGCCTTGTGCTCCCCTTTCCAGGCACATTTCCCAGGGCTATGGACCACGGCAGCCACAGACCTGAGCCTCCAACTGGAGATGAGAGTGTGTTGCAAACCGCTTGGTGCTGGGGAGCATTTGGATTCCCAGCTGCTGGGCTGCGACTCAAGCGCTGCAGCTCTCCCGCGGAACTGGAAATGTCAGCCTCTGGCTGGGAGCACTGGGCTCGCAGCTCCAGCGCTCCTGCTGAGCATCTCCGCACCCGGCCAGGCCAGACACAAACCTCGAGCTGTCAGCTCGAGTCAGCGTGGCAAGGAAAACAGACCCAGGAACCAGGGCAGCAAGGGCTGCCTTCCTGGTGAGACAAAATCAGCCCTGCAGGCACCTTCCGCTCCCCAGAGAGCAGCGAAGCAGACAGATGTACAGCCCTGTCCCTCTGTCCCCAGCAGTGTGGTCCTGAGCCCCACACAGGAAGGCAGGTCAAGGCATGGGGAGCCCACACAGCAGCTCATCTCCTGCAGAAAGGGCTTGCTTGCTGTTTGAAAATATCCCAATTTGCCTACATGTAGATGCTGTGGCAGCAGCTGGGAGGGAGTTTCACTCTTATGAAACAGGGAAGGACAGAAATGCAGTGTCTGCTGTGATGAACCCCAGCAGAGGGACAGTTGTTGTCTAGTTCTCTTAGTAAAAGTGCCCAATTTCTCCCTTCTGCAAGAATAAACAACCACCCAGCATCCTGTTGCTCTGAGACTGTTTAATATTTAAGTCATGGAGAGGGGCAGGGTTAACACCAGCTAAAACCATCATTAATCACAGCCAGATTATTTTTCTCCCATTCAAACAACAACACAAACTGTAACAGATGATCCCTCCTCAGCCTGTCTGTGACCTGCAAGCGCATCCCCACCAGCAGCGATCCGCTGCATCTCAGATGCTCCATTGCACATCACCCTGCAAGAGCCTGGAGGTGCAACTCCAGACACAGGATCCCGCTCTGATTCCCCGGCTGAATACGCTCGCTAGATGAGCTTAAGGCTCAGCTCTCCTGGCAGCAGAGACTCTCAGGAAGCAGAGCGGGGGTTTGCAGTGGGAGAAGGTTTTGCAGTTGCTTCAGTACAGAGAGGAGGTGGCTGAGCTGCAAGGAAACGCTGTTCTCGTTTGCACTTCATTTCTTCTCGGTGGTACTCTTGCCTCCAGGCTGGTTCCCCCATTGCTCTCCCCGGCCGTCAGCGGGCTGTGGCAAAGCCGATGCGGTTGTTGCGCCGGTCGAATTTGGTGTAGTAGTGCCCAATGAAGCTGGCGCCCAGGATCCAGAGGGGACCAGCTGGGGGTGGGATGTCCAGCCCCGAGAAAGCCACCACACAGACGTCCTCCCCGTACTGGGATTGCTGCAAGGAGGAGGAGATCCTGCAGTGATGGAGGTGCCGGGAGGAAGATCTCTCCTGCAGCGTGCCCGAGGAGGGGCTGCGATCCCCACATCAACACCCTCTGCTCAGCCTCGACACTGGAAGGAGGATCCCTGCCTGTCTCTGTTCTTTACTGCTCACCCCACGTCTCCCCAAAACCACCCAAGGAAGCAGCGACAGGTTGGTCTGGCTCATCCAGACACCTCTGCCGAACAAGAAGGTTCGGGGAAAAAACAAGCAGCATCATTCTGAGGCTCATCTCAGCTGCGCTAGAGGAGCCAGGAGGGTGCAGGATGCTGCACCCCGAGATGCAGCCCGAGCTGCACGCCGAGATGCACCGCTCACCACAGTGGATGCACCCAGCCCAGGGACAGCCGCCCTCCCACCCCCACGGGGGACGCAGCTCACCCGCAGGACGTAGGCTGAGCCGCTGAGCACATAGGCCTTCCCGCCCAGGTGGAAGGAGATGCTGGGCAGCTGAGGGACTCGGTCGCAGTCCACTACGTACTGTGGGAGAGGAGACAGCGCTGAGCCCCTTTGCTGCGGTATGGGCAGGAGCGGGGCAGAGGAGGGGGTTGCTCACCTCTCCTTCGGCCATTTCTGCTGCCCCGATGGCTTTCATCAGTACAGAGACGGGGCCGGCTGGGCCGGTGATGTAGGATGCTCCCGTGTCAACAGCCACCGAACAGCCTTCCTTGCAGAACAGGATCTCAGCCCCTACGGACACCCTGGGGCAGGAGGGGACAGGGGGGACCCTCAGCCTCCGGCAGCGGTTGCAGCTGTGCCCCCAGGGCTGTGTGTGTCGCATCCTTGTCCAGGGAACAGTGGCCAAGCAGAGCCACGCTGCTCCAGTGCCGTCGGAGCACAGACTCTCCAGGGGAACAGGAACCTTCCCCTCGAGCTTCTCAAATGTGGAAGCCAAGCTTCATCATGTGCGTTGGGTATTTTTTGTCATCTTTTTAATTTATTTAAATTAAACAAAGCAGAATTGTTTCAGTACCTCACGCTCCTTCCGCAGGACTGAAGGGGGTTAAACTCTTCCACTGCAGCTTCCAAGTGGAATCAGCCCACGGTGCCACCCCCTCCACACTCCCCAGCCCGGCTCCTTTCAGAGCATCCGCGCAGCTCTGTGCCGGAGGAACCAACCCCGCGCCCCTCCGGAGGGAAAGCACCCGGCAAAAACACGGAGCGAACACAGCGCCCTGAGCACCCCCTTCCCAGCACCCAGCCAGGTCTGCGGGTTGCCGGGTGCTGTGCACAGCGCTCACCCCTTCATGCTGATCTGCCAGTAGCCGCTCTTGCTGACATTCAGGTAGTGGAAGTCCCCGGTGTAGTAAGCTGGGTCGCTGCCTCCGAGGATTATTTCCCCCCCAGGTTTCAGAGGAGTGTTCCTAGGGTGCAAAACACAGGGGAGTGATTCCCCCTTGGCTGCTGTCCCCCAAAAACCAGTGAGAAGGGACCAGCCCCAGCTGGTGAGGCTCTGCTGACCCGGTGAGCAGCAGCGGGGAGTAAGTTGGAGCAGAAGGAACCCCGAGTTAGTTCAGAGGGGTGTGCGTGCCGCGGGGAGGGGGTGCCGCATGCTGAGGTCTCCGAGCAGGTTGGTGCTGTGCAGAGCTGGTGTGGGGCTGCTGGGTGTGTGAGACCCACGGAGCAGCACCCGGGTGCACGGGACTGTTAGTGGGTGCTGTCTCAACAGTGCTCGTGCTTTTTTTCTTCTTACTTCGAAGCTCTGCAAAGAGAGAGATGCTCCGTAAGCCTGTGGTTTGAGTGCAGCTCTGTCCCTGGGGTGCCAAGGGGACCCAAGCAGCACCCGGACAAGGCTGCAGTTGCAGGCAGCATCATTAGGCTTCGTTCGTTATTGATGGATCCACCTTCAGCTGAGGTAAAGGGCCACCATTCCTGCTTTCAGCATGTGTTTGTGGGGCTGTTTGTCACTGCGCATTGCCAGGGTGCTGTACCTGGGGTCACTGGGGGGTGCTGGGGCAGGGGGACAGAATTCCTGCTCTACCAGGACAGGTGCCCCACTGCTCCCATGGGTTTTGGTGCTGCTGGGAGCAGGGATGCTGGGGGACAAGACTTTGGGGCAAGAACTGAAAGGAGGTTGGGCTGCTGGTGCAAGTTTGTCTTCAATAGATTTAAAAAAATATATTATTATTATTATTATTTTAAATTGCCTGTAGATGAAACACTAGATCCACTTGTGGCTGTGATTGCTCCAGCCCCACTAGCAGAGCTGGCGACTGGGCAATCTGACAGTGACAAACGAGGGGGGAGCAGCCGCTCCCACCCTCTGCACTCTAAGCACCCACCTGGTTCTGCCTCTTGCGCTGCCTCATTCCACCCCAGACCCCCCAGGCACCCTCCACACCCCACCCCAGCTCCCGCACCCCCAATGCAGCTCTTTCCCAATCCCAAGACGTAAACCCAGCACCGCTGTGTTGTGATGCTCAAACCCCACAAAACAAACACCTCCCTGGCCCTGGCGCCAGCTCCCCATGAGTCTCACCGGCTGTAGTAGACAGAAAACACGTCTTCCTTGAGGATCTGCTGCGAGAGGATCCGGTCGAAGACGGGGGTGATGCCGTCGATGGCCTGGCTGGGGTAGCCCATGCCCAGCACCCCGTCAAACCTGGCGAAGATGAAGGGGAAGGCAGGCAGCGCCGTCGCCTCGGCAAACACCTGGATGATGGGGATGTCTGACACCTGGGGGAGGGCGCAAGTGTCCTTGTAGGGAGCTGGGGGGACTAAATCCCCCAAGGACCCCCCTACTCCTGGGTAAGTGGGGATGCTCGTGTGGAGCCAGCAGCTCCAGGTCTGTGGATTCGGGGCACAGACTCACCATGACGATGTCCTGGCTGAGGAAACCCTTGACGCTCCCTGTCCCGTAGCGGATGGCGAAGCCGGTGCCGTTGGCTATGAACGTCCGCGACTTGGAGGAGTCGTAGCGGCTGTGGGAAACTGGGCACAGGGAGAAGGTGCATCAAAGGGGGTGAGGGAGGTGGTGATGGCAGGACTGGCTGAGGGTCTCTGCTCCCACAGGCTCCACAGGACGATGAACCCACCCTGCCCCAGTGCCAGGCAACCAGACAGCAGCAGACGGAGCCCCCCACCCAGCAGTAAACCCACCCCAGCCCGCTTGGATCAGCTTTCGAGATGGAGGGTCTTACTGATGTTCCCTGAGCTGAAGCTGGAGGAGCAGCCCCCACCCCGGCTCTGGCCATGCCCCCGTACTCACCACAGGCACTGTAGAGGGGGGAACACTTGTAGGACGGTACCCACAGGTTGGCCGAGCCCGTGTCAAAGACCACCTTGAAGGTCTGCGCCGGGGTGCCGATGCTGATCTCGCCGAAATACTGGGTCTGGAAGAGGCATCGCTGGGGAGCATCACTGGGGTGACGGCTCGGACAGGAGGGGGGGTCACGCAGATCCAAGCCCCTGGTAGCAGGACCGCATTGGGGTGACAAGTCCCCACACAGGGAGACACTCACGTCCAGGTAGTTGGTGAGGAGAGTGGGAGCCGTCCCGTTTCGGGGGCCGGCTGTGCCGCTGCGCCTGCTGCGTCCCAGCTCGGGGAAGACATCAGACACCTTCATCCCCATCTCCCGCAGCGTCTGGCGGATGGAGGGCATCCTCCGCAGTGCAACCCTGCCGGGGGGGCCAGGGCAGGGCTGGGGGACCCGCAGGAGCCCCCCCCAGCGCTCCTGCCTTTGGAACTCCAACCGGGTGGCTCTAGATGGCAGCAGCTCCCCACAGCACCGTGGGGCTGCCAGCCCGGCCCCCGCGGATCCCTTCCCACGGCACCCCCAGCCCCACACCCACCCCGAGGTGGGGGGGATGTAGCATGGCCCACCCGCAGCAGGGACCCCACGGGAGCTGGATGCTGCAGAATGCACCTACCGACACCGGGCAGCCACCCATGGGCTGAGCCCAGCCCAGTACTCCATCCTTGATTATCTGGGAGATGGGGTGATGCTGAGCTGTGCGGTGCTCAAGGAGAGAGAGGAAGAGGAGCGAGGAAGAGCGGGTGAGCTAGTGCAGAACAGAAAAGGAGGAGGAAGAGGGTTTCCCAGCATGGCTGAAGCAAGAGGAGAGTCCTTTGGTCCTCAGCACCCAAAACCAAGGGGAGACAGCGAGACCCACAGCATCGTGAGCCACCTGCTACCTCTGCAGAGCCTGAGCTGGCAAGGGGAAGAAGATGGTGGCCCATGTCATGGCCAAGACCACCAGACACTGCTGCACTGTCCTGCTGCGTCCTGCTGGCATCGCGCTCTCCCGGGGCAGCCACCTCCTTTGCCAGCAGCTTTGCTGTGTCCCAAAGGGGAGGATGCTTTTATAGCCTGGGTTCCTGCATCCCTGTGGGTTTCTCCTCCCCACTGGCTGGGGGAGGGCTGGGGATCCCATGGGCAGCACCGCGCACAGGTGGCTGGGTGGTGGCAGTGACAGTCCCCACGGAGGTGGCACAGCTGGGAGACCCCCGTGCCCGGTGGGCACAGCTGACAAGCGCTGCTGGCAAGGGGAGCTGTGAAGAGCTGGGAGCTGCAAAGCCACGCTCCTTGCAGTTAGTGGCATTGCTACGTGTCAGCACCCGGCTGTTGCCGCCACAGTGCGCGCAGGGCACGGGCCAAACGCCTGCTGGTGTCAGTCAGGAGAGCTGGTGGGTGACACCGACACAGGTGGTGGTGGCACAGATCTAGATGGCAGTCTGGCCAAGGAGATGCTCCTGAGCACCATTCTGCAGGGGAACAGGGTTTTGCCTAAAAGCCCAGGGAGGAAAAAGCAAAGGGTGCTCAGCCACAGCCCCCTCGGCCACACAGAGACCACCCGCAGGTCCCTCAGACCCCACTGCCCTTATGGGGCTGCTCAGCTCTCAGAGAGGGGAAAACACCCCATTTCCCCAGGCTGGGTGCTGGGTGCCGAATCAGGCCCTGTGGCTCTGAGCCCAGCGCTTGACCTCAGGGAACCTCGGTGGGAAATGACCGCAAAGGCAATAAAAACGTTCCTGGAAGAAACCTGACGACACACTTGCCCCTGCCTCGAACCCCCAGCTACGCAGCCACATGCTCCTGTTGCAGATGGGATTTGTTTAGGGCACTGCTGTCACCCTTGTCCAGGGGATGTGGGTGCTGGGGAGTGAGGAGGACACCCCACAAAGCTTGCCCCCAAACCCGGGGTATTCAAAGCCTCGTTTCCCTGGGGATTTTGGCTGCGGTGTCGGGAGCTGGGCAGGCTGACCCCAGCGGGCACTGAGGCTCTGCCCCGCGGGTCGCAGCCCCGCTCCCCCCACTCTTGACGTCTTTTCCCACGCCGAGCCCGGTGCTGCGTCACCCGCGGGGGCCTTGTGCCCTGGCGCAGGTTGCAGTGAGGCGCAGAGGTCAGGAGGCAGCAGCCCAGCCCCGAAGCTGTAGAGATGCGAGAAAGAGCCTGGCAGGGAGCCTGCAGACGTAAATCCCTCTTCCCGGGCATCCCGCGGCTCTGCCTGCCTTGCGGAGCCCCGTTCCCCGAAGGAGAGGTGGGGGCTGCAATGTGACTTCCAAGGAAAGGGGCCACATCAGCAGTCCCAGGGTGTGGGACGGTGAGGTTCCGACGTTTCCAGCTCCCCTGTGACCCATGGCCAAGAGGAGATATGTCCGCAGCAGCCCCAAGGAGCACTAGATGCTCTGGGCACAGCTTTCCCCTGAGAGGGACAGACGGACTCACCTCCCATGGGGCGGGATGTGGCTGGGAATAGCGGGCTGCAGGTACCAGGGGAGAAGCGACACCAGCTCCAGTTCCCGAGGACAGCAGCCCTTCCCTGACAAGGGCAGCCCTTTGGAAGGGAAACAGGAGCATAAACAGGCAACACCAACTCCCTCAAGCCCATCAGAGAAGCGAGGGCTGTTTCCCTGCAGTGGCCGGTGCAGCGCAGGGCCCAGGATGCCCCTCGGCACAGGGCACCTTCCCCCGTGCCAGGAAAATCCCTGCAAGGCATTTTCCAGTTGCAGCAACGAGCGGGATGAGCAGCTGGTGCACAGGACCAGCGATGGATAAATAACCTGCAAAGGGAGCGTTTGTGCACAGGGTTGTAGGAACCAGAGGAGGAGGAAGGAGCATCACACCACTGGCTTGAAGGGTAGAAGCCATGATGAGGGACATTAAGGATGTCAGCCGGCTCTGGGACCATCCTAATTTATGCCCAGCCCTTCAGGAGACCCAGAGCTGCAGGGAGGATGCTTAACTCTTCCCATGCAACCTCAAAGTATCAGGCAGTTCTAACCAAGGCATCACTTCACCTGAATTTGCAATGACCAAAGGTAACAAGCCACCAGGCAAGGCTGCAATCTCCTCCCTCGTTCGTGTGGGAAACCTGCTGCAGTTTGCTGCAAGGGGCTGGGGGTTGTACAATGACATATCCCATAGAGAGCAGCTCATCTGGGAAGAGCAGGTGAATGCTTTTAAGTTATTTCCCCACCTGCTTTCAAGGAGTCAAACGACTGAGCCAAGAACAATTAAAGGAAAATGCTTTCTAGAGAGAAACAAATGCTTTCCTGCAAGATAGATGTGTTCCATTTTAGTGCTGGGCTGAACAAGCACTTTTCTTAAAATACAATTTGAAATATTAAGTACTTCCCTCTCTAAATAGAATCATTAGAAATTTTTACTAAATAGCCTTATTTCTTGAGAGATTTTTTAAAAACAATTAAAAAAGAATGGTAGATGCATTTCTATCCTTCCCACACACATCTCCAGTTTGCGAGTTTGTTGCTAGTAAAAACACATACGAAGATCCTTGTTCCGGATGACTGAAAAGCTCAAGCACAAAAGTAACTTTTGGGAAGGACTTAGAGGAGGTTCTGGTCGGCACCGACACCGGGGGAATTCGGCCATTGACGTCAGCACAGCCAGGGCTTCGCCCAAAGTGTTTGCTCAAAACCAGAACTGCTCTGGCAGGGCGCACTGAATCTGCGATTTATTGAACCAGAGGGAAAACATTCCCCTGCAATCAGCTCCAGAAACGCAGACCGGGGAGAGCAGGGCCAGCTCCAGCTCGCTGCTGCCTGCGCCATCCCCGGGGCAGCTCCAGCCTGTCCCAGTCACTCCGTGTCCTGGTGGGACATGTCCCCTGGTGGGACATGTCCTTCACTGCCACCCAGGGATGCTGCTCCATCCCCGCTGGGTTTTCCCAGCAGAGGGAAGCGGTAGGGACACATACCCTGCTCACCCACACTTGCTGCTGTGGGGATGGGGTGTTGAACAGGGGAATCGCGTTACCCGGCATGGGATGTCTCCAGGACCAGTCCTGGTGGAGCCCTGAAGATGAAGCTTGGCCAGGAGAAGCTGTTTTGCAGCCCAGGTTTTCTGCTGGGGTGAAGCAAAGCCAGGAATTGCAGCTGGGCACTGGCTGCAGCCCTCGCTTACCTGTGTAACATCCAAGTTCCTGCTTCCTTCCCATCCCTCCTCCACAAGCAGCTCTCGCTCTGCTCCGAACCCCTGGGCTTTATCACCAAAGCTGGTCCTGACACCATCAGGATGAACCCACCTCATACTTTCCTCCTGCCCACAGCCAAGCTCACCTGAGGAAGGTGCTCACGCTTTTTGTTCCCCTATAGAAAGCCTCCCACTGTGATTTGTACTCAAAGTAAAGTCACCTCCTCAAAACCAGCAGCTTCCCCTGGGTCAGACCCCCCCAGCGATGCAAAACAACCAAAGCCAGCTGGGGGGCTGCCCTGCTTTATAGCTGCTGGGAGCTCAGCCTGGCTGCGGGGCTGGGGTTTGGGTGCCCCCATGAGCTCCCCAGCTCAGCTGAGCGCCTGCTCTGCTCTCACCTGTGCAAACCCACCGCAGCCCCTGCTCGCTGCCACCAGCTGCACCAGCCTGCGCTTCGATCGAGAGCGAGTAGGTTTAACTCAAACTCACTAATTAATTCTGGCGAGTTAAGAAGGGTATCTGCACAGGGACCAGCTTTGATGTGATTGACTTGCTTTAATTAAACTCCTGCTTGCACACGGCTTTCCCAAGTGCTCACAGAAACCTGGCGCGCATCCATTTCACTCGTGTCTCCGATCACACAGACCCGCTGAGTTATCCAACCAGTTCTCTGGCTGCGCTCCTGGGGAGAGAAGTTTCTGTAGCCTGAACAGAGTATCTCCTTTAAACCCACCCGCGGTTCAGCTGGGATGGCTCCATGATGGCCCCGGGTCCTGCCGTGCTGGCCGTGGGTCCTGCCGTGCTGGCCCCAGGTCCTGTCGTGCTGGCCCCGGGTCCTGCCATGCTGGCCCCAGGTCCTGCCGTGCTGGCCCCGGGTCCTGCCGTGCGGCGAGCAGCCGCCCTCGCACCAGGGGATGCTCATCCGCAGCTCCCACCGCTCCATCCCACCAGCGGGTCCAGCTCTGCTCCGTCCTGGCCTCATCCCGCAGGAACCAGGTTGATGGAAACGCCGGTCCTGGTCTATGACACTCAGAGATAACATCACTGTAATGCTGTGGATTTGCTCCAGCCCCCTCTCCTATCCCAGAATCTCTCAATTAATTAATAACCCCAGATATGTCATTTGCTTTTTCATGGTCGCTGAGTTTGAAGGGGGTAATTTACTCTTCTCTGATCAGGTCATGAAATGTTAATGCGGTTTAATGGGTGTTTTCCTAACCCTCCCCTGCCCTCTCCTGTGACTGCCCGGGCTCTGCTCTCCACAGCCCCGTGGGACGCGTGGGAAGGCAGCGCCACGGCCACCGCCGTGACCAGGGCCTGCGGGCAGGGCAGCCGGGGCCACGGCCATGGGAAGGTCCCTGTGCCACCTCCAGACACAGCCACAGGAAAGTCCCTGTGCCACCTCCAGCCATGGCCACTATGCCTCTTGGTGACACCAGGAGATGCCAGAGCTGGAGCAAGCCCTGAGCCCCGGGAAAGGAATGCAGGCTGAGCTGAGTCTCAGACACACGTTTTAATTAAATCTTTCAACAGGGGGAGACAAAAAGAATAAAATAACGTTAATAATTCCAGAAGCCTGTCTGGCACCGCGTTCGGTCCCTGGAGCCTCACTCAGGAGCTGCTCACAGGACGGCCAGCGAGGCACCGTCCCCATGGTGGGGGTGGCTCTGGCCAGCCCCGAGTGTCCCGTGGCCGAGAGAGGTGACAGCTCACCACAGAACAGCCGGACCCAGGGCTCGCTCGTGATGTCCCATCTCCAGCCACATGGCCCGTCCCACAGGTCACACCATGGAGCTGCTGTCTCCCACCTTCTGCAAGAGCTGCAACAGGCACAGATCCTGATTAGCAGGAAAATCCTGCAGAGCATCCCTGGGGGGTGTGGGGAGACCACGGTGACCTTCTCTGTCTGGTCCCAACCACGGTGACCAGGATCGGTGTCGACCAGGATCGGTGTCACCCAGGGACTGCAAACCTGCAGGGTCACATCAGCCCTGCCCAGCACCCTGCTCACCTTGCTCAGCACCGGGATGTTTACCAGTGCACCCAAAAACCCAAAAGCCACCGGGAAAAAACTCCTGTATCGAAACAAAAGCCTCTGTTAAGCTCCGTGCCAGGATTTTGCTGTGGGGGGGCAGCAGGGGCTCTGCCCGGTCCCACTCTCCCACCCATGCTGGGATGGCCAGGGCTGTGGGACCGACCTGAAGAGGATGATGAAGCCGTAACCCTCCAGCAGCATCCCCAGGAGCGGCCACCGCATGAGGACGATGAGGACCCCCCCGAGGAAGAAGCTGGTGCCCTTCAGCTTTGGCCGCTGGAAGAAGAAGGTGAAGGTCCTCCTGAAGCCGATGATGAAGACCAAGCCAGAGAGGAAGAGGATCTGGGAGGATGAAGGGAGTGGGTCTGAGGAGTCCTGCCCAGACGGACCTTTTGCTCCATCATGGGCATCAGCATGGGCTGCAGGGAGCCCCAGCTCCCCCGTACTCACGTTCCCGAAGGCCAGGAGCACTGTGTCGAAGTACAAGAGCGTCCCAAAAAAGATGAAGAAGAGGCCGAAGCCGACCAGTCCCACTCCGATCCCTGTGGAGGATGGGAGAGCTGAGGTGGAGGCTCAGGCACACAGTTCAGGTCATGGTCACATTGCCCGTTTCCTCCCAGAAACGTGCTTTAGATTCATCTCTAAAGCTTAGAAGCAACTTCCCACCTGCTCCAAGCTTTGCGGGGGCTGTCGGTACCCTAGAAACCCCTCTGGGCTTCCAGATTAAGAATCAACCACAAAGAAATAATACATGGGAAGACCATCTCCAGCATTTTCCTGAGCGGCAGCATGCTGGTTGGAGCAGGCAGTGGTGGGGGAGGCTGGAGATGCCCCCCGGAGCAGCCAAGCACCCTCCGAGCTGCTGTTCCCAGTGCAGACGGTGAAGACAAACCTGCCTCTGCAGGATCCCAGTGAACACAGCCCTGCCCCGTCCCCGCGTCCCCCCACCCCACGATGGGGTTCCCCACCGCACCCTCTCCCTGTTAACCCCAGCCAGCAGCTCCCAGCCCTGACTCGGTGCTGCGGAGCATCCCCAGGGTGCGCAGCAGTCGCATGGGGACAGGCGTTGTCACCGGGCCACCCCCCACCCCCTCGCTTACGCTGGAAGTCGCTCAGAGACACCATCTTGCGGGGCTGGGCGAGGGTGGCCACGCTTCCAGGTGCCACCCGGCAGTGACCCTTGGAAAGCCCTTTAGTCCCCACGTCATCCCGCAAATCATTAACAGCCCGGCAGCGCCCGCCCCATGGCGGCAGCACCTCTGCCGGGGGACACGGTGGCCCAGGGTGACACACAGGGGCTGGTGGCCACGGGTCCCACCTGGGCAAGGATGGACAGGGGGATGCAGGTGGCTGCGGGTCCCTTGAGAACACGCACAGGGACCAGCTCCACACTCCCAAAGCAGCAGCTTTCATCCCTCAGCTTTACACCAACTCGGCAAGTACAAATGTGGGTTTTATTCCTCTATGAGCAGCTACAGCAAAAATAAACCCCACTGGGAAAACAAACCCCCCAAACAACAGGGAGGGGGAGGAGAAGGTGCCACCAGCTCTGGCTCGAGCGCCCGGCAAGGCGAGACCCTTTCCTGCTGGTTGAGATGCTGTAGCCACCGATCCACCATCAAATGTTAAAATCATTACCTGAGGTCACCTCTACACAAAAGACACCGACACCTCGTTGTTTCTTAGATACTTTTATTTCTCTACCACTAGCAAAAAAACCCAGAAAACATGTGCCCCCTTCCCACCCTCCCCAGTGCATAAATAGATTTTCCTCCCAATGCAAATCCTTCCTCGGTTACAAGTCACTGGTATATGAAGTGTTATGAAAAATAATAACCAAAATAAAATTAAGGTTGTTGTTTTTCTTTTCAAAAAAAACCAAACCCAAACTAAGGAGCAGCGGGTTCCACAGTGGGGCGCACGGGGGTCCCGGCGCACCGGGCTGAGCTCAGACCTGGGGCAGGAGCACCCGGATGCTCCCGTCCCCTCGGGTCCCCAGAAATGGGAGAAACTGCTGCCTCTGGGTCCGCAGTCCCTGGCCGCTCCGCCGCTGTGCTCGGGGACAGGGAAATAAATGCATCATCTCTTAAAACGTACAGTCTCTTTATATTTTATTTTTAAATAAATTTGCTTTTAATAAAAGCAGAAAATATATATATATTTAAATAGGTTTTTTCTTTTTTTTTTTTTCTTTTTTTTTTTTTTTTTACTGATAAATTGGCAAAGAATCTGCTTTTGTAACTCACCGGCAGGGCTGGTGCCAACAACCCTGTGGAGAGAGAGCTTAGCACAAAACAGTACCTCCCAGAAAAGAAGAGAAAAACAAATATAGATATATATTATAAATGTATAATTTCCATAAAACATATATTAAGGCATGTAATAGCAAAATAAAGGGCCAGCTTTATGAGCTAAGAGGGCTGCGGGAGGCTCGGGAGCGGAGCGGGACTCCGGGATCCTACAGTATTGCTACGGTGGGCGACGGGGATTTGGGGGTGTGGGGGGTGCAGGGCTGGGTCCTGGGGTGTCAGGATCAGGCCAGGTCAGAAACAGCTGCAGGACGGACAGACGGACGGTCTCCAGCTCCTCACCCCGTCCCAGCACCATGGGATCCCACTCTTCAGACAGAACCCGCTTTTTTTCCCCCCTCCAGAAAGTTAAAGAAAAGGGTAAACTCGCTACAGGAAAACCAAACAAGCCAAGGAGTCTGGAGTGCAATGACGACGTCTCGGGCTGAGGCGCGGTGCCAGATTTTCAGGGGACAGAGGTGACAGCAGGATGGGGGGGCAGCCGGGGTGATGCTCCCCACACCACAGACGAGCCCCATTGCTGCCACCTGGCCCCGAGCCCCCTCCCCTCCTTGTCACCGTCCCCTCCCACCCGCAGAGGGGTCCCTGCCGATCCCGCGGCTTCACTATCCCACCTCACCCCCACTGCCCCTCCGCTCCCCTGCAACGTCCCCCTCCCTGCCCAGACCTCCTGCTCCGTGCCTGCGGTGCCCCGGGCACTGTGTCCCCCTAGTCCCATCTCCATCCATCCTGTCCCTGACACGGCTCCTTCCTCCTCCTGCTGAGCCACAAGCCGATGAGCAACGGGATGGGCTCTGCCAGTGACCCCCCCCAGCCCGACAGATACTAAAAGCATCCCAGTCCAGCAGAAGGACCATCCCTCGTGGGAACTGGCAGGTCTACCCAGAAGAGCCATTTCACAGACCTTTGGGAGACCAACACATCAGCACAGGGAGCCCGGGGTGTCCTACGCTCCCCCAGGGCTGCCCTGGCACAGACACAGCCACTGCAGATGGCCCTGCCTGCTGTCCACGCCAGCCTGATGCCCAGGACACCGCCAATATGTCCCCACGCCGTCTGGTAGCCCGGGGGCTCCTTGGGGACCACGCTCCAGCGGACAACGTCCTGGCACACACACAGCGCCGTTGGTGCTGCGTCCCCCTGGGCAGCTCTGCCGGGTGGTCTCGCCGCCGGTGGGAGGGAAGAGGGTCCGGGAGAACCGAAAATGATGGCGAGAGGTTCAGGTGTCACGTCAGGGCACTAAAACGTGGCCCCGTGGAACTTGTTGGTGCTGGCAGCAGCCAGGGCTTGAGCTGGAAGGAGAGGAGAGTGGAGATGAGCTACGTGTGGGGTGGCCGGTGGTGGGGCAGCCCCTGTGCCCACCCCACAGACCCTTCTCCTGCCCTGCTTGGAGGAAATCATACCACAGATCCGGTTCTATGCACCCAGCTCCCTGCGGGGACCTCCAACCACACAGGAGGACGCCGCATCTTCCACTTTGCAGCCACCAACATGGACATGCCAGGGCAGGTATCCCCCAGAGCTTCACCCCGAGACTCCCCACCTTTGCTTCCTGCATGGCCCCCCTGCCTGGGGCGGCTGAGCCCCCCTGCCCACGCCAGGTCCCAGCTGAGCCTGGAGGGGCTTTGCCTTGCAGGACACCAGCACTTAGTCCATGAGAGGAGATGGGGCTGACGTGGCTGGAGAGACATTAGCTGGAGCAAGCAGCGATGGATAACGCCAGGCACAGAAGAGGCACCCCCCCATCCAGCCCCCCCCGGATGGAGAGAGGGTGGGATGAAGTAGGAGAGAAGAGGTTCTTACTTCATGGCTCAGACACGCATAAAATGGCTGTTGTCGGCGCCCCGGGATGGTTCAGACGAGAGGGGGTTGGTCGGTGGAGTCGGGGAGGCTGGGGAGGTGGGAGGGCTTGGGGTAGCGCATTGAGCTGGAAACGAGATATGGGAGAAGCTGCTGGAGCGGCGAGGGGATGGAGGAGACCCAGCCAGAGGTTAGCGGAGGGGAGGAGAGGGAGAGGAAGGACGGGAGGAAGCAAGCGCGGTCAGGACAAACAGCCACAGGGTGCCTGGCCCTGGCACGCACACGTGAGTCCCCGCAGGGCTCCTCATGGACAGGGCACGGCACGTCACCGTGCTCAATTGGGCAGCACCACCATCCTTGCTCAGCTGTGGCATGTCACCATGCTCGCTGCGGCTCGGCGTGTCACCGCACACTGCATGGCCAGGCGCTGCCGTCCTGCAGCCAATGCTCCTCACAAGGCTCCAGATTCCCTAAACACCATCGAGTCCACCCACTCCCCCACCCCTGTCCCTGCGCCATGTCCTGAGAACCTCATCTCCGTCTGTCCAACCCTCCAGGGATGGTGACTCCACCACTGCCCTGGGTAGCCTGTTCCAATGCCCAACAGCCCTTTGGGGAAGAAATTGTCCCCAGGATCCAACCTCAGTGTCCTCTGGTGCAACTCTGACCCCCTGCACCGCCCTGCTCCTTACCCGAGAGCATGCGGCCCCGGCGCGAGGCCTCGGCAGCCAGCGCACACGAGATCTCGATCCTCTTCTCCTGCTCCTGCAGCTGGCTCTCGGGGTCCTGGGGGGCGTCCACCTCCCCCTCGCTCAGAGGGATGACGTTCTGCAGGCTGCAACAGAGTGCCCGGCATCAGCACCCACTCCCGGTTTCAACGGGACACATGTGGCTGGGGAAGGGGTGCAGGCGGGTGCCCCCCAGGATGGCTGGGGCGGGCAGGGGTACAGCAGCCTCACCTGGATTTGGCAATGAGGGTCTTGATCCTTTCCACCTTCTTCTGCTTCTCCTTCATCTCCTCGGGGCTGAGCGGCGTATCGGGCTCCAGCTCGACGTACCGCTCAGGGATGAGGACTTTGTCCGGCGTGGAGAGCTGGGTGCAGAGGAGAGGGCTGAGCTGAGCCAGCGCTGTGGACCCGTCCCCAGCCCAGCACCCACCTGTCCCGCTCTCCCCCAGCACCGGCCTGGGCAGGGCAGCCCCTGGCCGGGCACTCTGAGCTGGATCAACCCCCCGGTGCAGGGTGCAGAGGGAGGGATGCCCCAGGCTGCCACCTCCCCCGGGACACCCCGTCCTCACCTCCTTGTTGATGTCCACGTCATAGTGCTGCGGCTCCAGCTCCATCTTGCGCAGTCGGGCGATCTCCTCTTGGGGCGTCTCGTAGACCTTGCCGGGGTCATCGGAACGCAGTGCTGCCTCCAGGTCCGAGATGTCCACCTCATGGATGCTGCGGTGCCGGCGCACCTGCGAGGGACCGGGATGGCACATTGTCCCCTTCCCCAGCCCCCAGCGTCCCCTCTGCTCCATCAGGAACCCCAGTCGCTCTGCAAAGCAACAGCTGTTTTTTCCCAGCCCCGTGGCTGGTGCAGGGACTCACCACCTTGTAGGAGGCAGGTGCCTTCGTGCCGGGGGTGTCGGGCTGCTGGCTGCTGGGGAGCTGCAGGCTGCGCCGCTTCTCCTTCATCGAGCCGCTCTGGTGCCGCTTCATGCGGTCGATCTGCTCCTCCACACTCATCTTCACCTTCGTCTCGTTGGCGAACACGGCGCTCTTCGGTCTCTCCTGGGGGGAACCCAGCCCCACGGTCACGCACCCGCATCCACCCCGTGCCACAGCCCCCTTCAATGGGGATGCTCAGCCCCCTCTTGGGGTGGGGGGAACATGCTGAAATAGCCCGGGGGTCCCAAGGAGGCTGCAGGCTGTAATACAGCCCCCGGTCTGCTGCCCCAGCCCTACCCGAGAGCCCAGCCCGTTGGCCATGCCACTGGTGCTCCTCCTCGCCACACCAGCCACCGGCATCACCTCCTCCTCCGCCGGAGACTTGGTCCTGGGGGGGACGATGCCCACTGCGGAGCAAACCCAAACACCAGGCTGAGTCCCCGGGGACCAGGGGCAGGGGTCCAGCGAGGCACAGGGAGCTCGCGGGAGGGGACCCACCGCCCCTGGTGCCGTACCCTTGTTGAGAGCCGCTTGCTTGTCCACCTCCTGCTCCTGCCGGCCCTGCGGGAGCCCCTCTGCTGGGGGTCCAGGGGGGGCCGCTCGCTGTGCCTCTTTCTTGCTCTGCTCAAAGCTCAGCTTGGGCTGCAAGGGAAAGCAGGTCCCTGGTGAGATCCTGTCCTGGCTGGGGACAGACCCGCTGCCCTCCGCAGCCATGGGGTGACACGCAGCCTGCAGACACAGTCCCTTCCACAGCCAAGGAATTACCAGGGATCCCCAAATCCAGACAGGAGTTTTGGGGGTTCATCCCCATTGGCAGAGCTTGCCAGGGGGAGCAGTGCCACAGAAGGACAGTGAGAGAGGTGAGGGCAGAGGAAAGCAGAGGGGCTGACGTGGGGCTGCAGCAGCTTTGGGGGCACCCAGTGGGTGCTGTATGTGGGTGCAGGGGACCTGGTGGGGACAGGATGGCCACAGTGAGGCTGCCAGGGGGACACTGCCCATTCATTCCTCCCCTTGGCGAGGGCAGTTACCAGCCGCATGCTGCTGTCCCCTGGCCAAGTGCCACCTCCATGCTGTCCCTGTCCCCTCTGCCACCGCAGCCCCAGCGCCTGCCTCGGCCCAGCCCCTGCCAGCCGATGTCTTGGTGAGGAAGAGGATGGGAGCCCTGGCTGCTCCAGAGAGGTGTCGGTACCTGTCCCCTCTTGGCCTCGCCGCTGTGCTGCCAGGAAGGGGAGGTGGGGTACGGCCAGGGGCGGCTGTCACTGGGAAGCGGAGGGATGGTCGGAGGAGACTCCAGGGGGACGTAGGACTTGGGGAGGGGAGGTCGAGGCGGACCCGGTTCCTGGGGTGGAGAGGAGCGTGAGGCGAGAGAGCAGAGACACTGAGAGCCGGGAAGGAAGAGACAGAAAAAGATCGAGACAACACACAGTGGAAGCGTCGAGCCAAGGGGAGGAGAAGGGAGAGCAGCCAGCTGCCGCTCCCAGGGCCCCGCAGGCTTCGTGTCCCCACACAGAGGGGACAGTGCTTCATGCTGCCTTCACTGCTGCATGTCCCCAAGGCCAGGCAGGGCTCGGGGGCTGCCCGAGCAAGGGGCTCCCAGCCCCCAGGAGACATTGGCACCGCCTCCGTGCAGCCAGGCGGGGTTGGGGAGCCCCCAGATTCCACCCAAAATTTCACATGGATGAAGCTCGGGGTCCAGCAGCGCTGGTGTCACTACGGGCAGTGAGACGGGAGGGTGGTGGCAGCAGGAGCTGGAGCTGAGCAACACTCAGCCTTCAGGGCTGCAAAGCCCATAGATCCAGATGTCACGGAGGGTCACCACAGCCCATGCAGGTGGCCAAAACGGTGTCCCCAGGCAGAGCCACGAGGAAAGCCAGCTGTGCTCTGTGCCCGGCGTCACTGAGAGCGAGGGCTCAGGCCAGGCTGGGGACACAATGGTGGCAAAGGGCTCCCTGCGGACACCCCGATCACTCACCTCGCTGGGTCCTGGCTTGGTGGGCGAGCCCTGGGAGCCAGAGACGAGGGAGAAGGGGCTGAGGGGGCTGGTGAGGCTGGCTGAGCTCAGGGGGCTGGCGGGGCTGTTGGAGCTGTACGTCCCCGAGGGGCCGATGGCCACTGCAGAGAGAAGCAGAAATAAGCGTGTGCACCACGGCCTCCATCTTCCCAAGTGGGTGTTGCCATCTGCCTCGTGACAGCAGAGGCGCCGGGGACACCCCATGCCGCGGCACACTGGGGTTTGTGCCGTGCCAGGGCAGGGACGGGCCCTGCTCACCGCGGTGCTTGGCCGTGTCCGTGCCGCGGGACGGGTTGTTCTTCCGCAGGCCCTCCATCACGTCCTGGATCCGCCAGATCTCCTTCTGGATCTGCCGGTTGAGCATTTCGTTCTGGAGGGGAGAGAAGAGGCAGCAGTCAGAGCACCCCAGAGCACTCCCACTGCTCCCCTGCACCCCAGTTCTGCTGCACCCCAGGACCCGTGGGCGTTCAGCCGAGGCAGACACAGCCCGGGGGGTCAGAACCATCACACCCACCACTCGTCTCCTGCCAGGAGCCATTGTTCTGCACCCCGAGGCACCTGCCGTGGGCTGGGGGGGTTTACAGAGACCCAGCAGCATGGGGAGCACCCTGGGGATGGTGGGGGGACCCCAGGGATGGCAGGGTCCTGCTCACCTGGATGTCCAGGTTCAGCTGCTCCCACAGGTCGTCGTGCAGGGCGGACACCTCGCTCTCCAGGCTCTCGTACTCGGCGGTGCTGTTCGCCAGGGCCTGGGGGGGAAGATGAGGGGATTGGGGGGGGTCTTTGGCAGGTTTTTATTTTTTACAGGAAGGAGAAAAGGGACCATGGAGGTGGGGGACAGTCCTGGCGGCTGCTCGGGGTTGACGGAACAGGGACCCCATTACCGTGCTGGCCTGTGATAGCTCCACACGGATGTTGATGAGCTGGTTCTGGAGCGACTCCTTCTTGTGCAGCAGCTTCTCTGGGTAGGCGGGTTGGCTCCCAAACATCTCCAGCTCCTGGTGCGTCCCCATCAGGGCACTCTCCAGGCTCTCCTGCAAGGAACAAGAGGGGGACGCAGCCGTGAGAGCCTGGACGTCTCCCCCAGCTCAGATATGTTCCTGCTGAGCTGTCCCCAAGCCAGCAGAATGTGTCACTTCCCCACCACAAAGGTGCTGCCTGGTCACAACCACCACATGCAGCCAGGTTTGTACCCAGCTGGCTGCTTGAGCTGCCCACCACGTACCTTCTCTGCTCGGAGCTGCTGCACCAGCCTCTCCTGCTCCCGCAGCACCTTGTTCTGCTCACACAGCTTCCCCAGCAGCTTCTGTCCCCGGGGGGAAAGAGAAAGGGAGGGGAGGATGAGAGCCTTGCGATGGGGTTCACCCGCGCAAATGGCTCCGTGCTCAGCCAGGGCCAAGTTCCCTGGCAGAGACAAGATGCAGCCAGGACATGGCTCATGGATTTGGGACAATATATGGTCCTGGGGAAGGTTTCCAGCCCACTGCTCTCATTGCAAGGACTCAACCCCCAGCCAGGGTGACACAGGACGTGGGGCAAGAGCAGGCAGCTAAGCTCAGCGGAGGATTTAGTCCCCGGGCAACACCAAGTCCCATCTCTCTGTGGGGACAGCAGACCTGCTGCGGGGGACAGGGACAACAGCACAGGACATGCAGGACAGGCGTTTGCTCTTACATCGGTGTCTTGCTCGCTGATCTTGTAGGTGTGCAGTGTCTCCCGGTAGGTCTCTGGGAAGGGCGTCACCTGCAAGCAGAGCGTGGGGTGAACCCAGCTCTGGGCTCCTGAGAGCGGGGAGAGGCAAGAGCCGAGCTCCGGGTGCCCCCACGGCCGGCCAGACGCCGGTATCGCCGGGAGGCAGCGGGTGCTGCAGGGATGTCGGTTCTGGAGCTCTCGCCTTGCTCGGTGTCTGGGATGAAGGCACAACCTCCCTCCCCACCCCCAGCGCCCATCGCTGGGTGAGCCACGGGGATTATCCGGACACAACCTCCCGCAGGATGCCAAGAGCTGAGTTAAAGAGATGCTCGTGAATCATTAACTGCCTGGTGTGTAACTGCCACCGTGTCACAGGCAGGGAAACAAAGGCAGAAAGATTAAGCTGTAATCCCACTTAGCAGAGTGGAAACACCGATAAATCAGCAGCTGCATCAGGAGCTGTTTACCATCCGGCTTCTCTGTGAGTCATTTTCCTTTCCTGGAAATCTAAATTACTAATGGGACCTCAACAATTAAATGCCTCTGAGATCTTGAGATGAAAGGCATAAGATAGGAAGAAGGGGATCGTTATTGCTAGAAAGCAAGATGCTACTTTAGAGCCATTTAGAGCCATGCAAATAGACTTGAACCTGGGAAATGCCCAGCACGGCTGGGGGCAGAGTCTGGCAGACACGGGGATGCTGCTGCCTCGGGGCAGTGAGAGCATCTCAGCAGCTCCAGCTTCCCCCTCCAGCACATCCCTGTCCCCACGCACGGCAGACGGGAACAGGCACGTTCTGGCCACTGGAAAACCCAGCGATCGCCTGGTCTCTGCCCACCAGGAGCTGCCCTGGGCAGCACGGGGGCCGGGACCCCCTGCCCGGGGCTGGCAGCATGATGGGCTGTGGTCACACTGATCCACAGCCACATGCCCAGGTGACAGGACCTGCCTGCGCTCGGAGTTGCAGCTCAACACGAGCAGGGACATCCCGATGCTCCTGGAGCCTCTCCAGGCAAGGGAACTGAAAACTGCGGAGCCTTGGGGGGCGAGAGGCTGTTTTGCCTCCCTGTTATGGGAGTTATTGCTTTGGTTGAAGAGCCTTGGGCTGGATTCCTGGCTTTAAGTCATCCCACACCTTCCCCTTTTCTCATCAACACACCACAGCAAACAGAGGGTGAGCAAAGCACCCGAGTCCAGCCCGAAGGAGGACGAGTCCAGGACCGCTGCGTCCCCACCTCGTGCTCTCAGCACAAGGATTTACCAGGTTTTAATGGCTCATGGATGGATTAGCAAAGCCTGGGATGGACTAGCAGGTCCCCGAGAGCGTGATGTGCCGGAGCCGCATGGATGCTGGAGCCTGCATGAGTGGCAATGGCTGGAGGTGACCTCAGGGATGGCAGGAGGTGACCTCAGGATGAGCGCGGGGTGGCCGGCGTGGCTGCCATGCAGGGCCCGCGGCCAGGGCCTTACTTGCATGTAGAGCTGAGCCCTGGGGGAGGAGGTCTCCACCATCCTGTTCACCATACTGATCAGGGTTTCGCTCTCGCTCATCTATGGCAGACAGGGGAGGAAAGTGCAGAGAGGTCAGCAGGGACACGCTGGGTGACACCAGAGCGGCTCAGGGCATCGGCTGCAGGATGCCACCTCCAAGAGATGTCCCAGGGGCCTGACCCGTGCAGGGACAGCTGCCCCGGGCCGCTGCTGCTCCCTTTTGTGCACTCAAGAGCATCCTGGGCTGGTTGCGTGCCCTGAAAACTTTACTGAGGGGAAAATACAGATAAAACAGAGCCAGCCCCGAGCTGGATGGCAGCAAAGTGCCCACACAGACACAGGCTGGCACAGAGACGCCCACGGCTGCGGCACACAGCGTGGTCCCAGCAGACAGACAGACGGACAGACCCCACTCCTCATGCTGACACACAGCTCAGTGCCCTGTCCGCCCACAGAGCTGGGGCTGCACACAGGGGAGGTGACTGAAGCCTGGGGTTGGGGACAGCAGTGTCCCCCTCCCTGCCCAGCAACCTGGTGGGACCTGGGTCCAAAAAATCACTGCAGGACCCAGCACAGACAATGCAAAAGAAGCCCCTCGTGCCTTGTGGCCACGACGCTCAAGGTCCAAGGGGTGACAGCAGTTTAAACACAAACCAAGGACCAAAGCCCGACTTGGGGGCAGGTAACAAGGTGGGGCGCAGCCAGGGAGCCACCCTGCGACCAGACAAGGAAGGAGAGAGAAAATAAAGCAGCAAGCTGTTTGAAAAGAGATACTTGGGAGTGTTACTCCGAATGAGTCTCTGCAGAGGTCAGTGGGAGAGGAGGAGGAGATGCAAAGCCTTTTTAGGGAGTGTTTTAAAGAGCCTCGCAGAGCAAGCGCTGCTGCCAATGGCCGTGAAATAATCCAGAGAGCTTTTATTGCGGCGAGTGCTCCTGCCTGCCCTTGGCTCTGCTCCAAGGCAGACACAGATCTTGGCGATTACCGCACGGACCGAGATTTGCAGACTAATGAGATTGTCTCTGGGGCAGCAAGCCTGGCTTTTGCAGGCGAGCGCCTGCGCCGCAGCACGGGCCGATGGCTCCTGTCCCCAGCTTCGACCTCCGCCCCTGCCTGCGGTTCCCACCCCACCAGCCCCAGGGGCTCTCCCAGCTGGATTGTGCCTCCCAGTGCTCCTGGGATGGAGCCACTTCACAGTTTTCCTCCAAACACCCCTGGCATGCAAAAACCCCAGAGCTGCTGCGCTGGTATCAGTCCTGGGGGTGCCCCGTGCCCACCTGGCATCAAACCTCTCGCCTTTGAGGGGGAACAGGGCCAGCACATCACCAAAACCACCTTGTACCTGTCTGGCTCCCTACGGCTCACCCAGCACCCCCGGCATGGGGGACACCAGCCCTGGGACCCCTGCAGCCACCAAGGCGCTGCTGGGTGTGGGGACATGGCCACACTGGTACCACGCACCTGTGTCCCCAAGCCAGCACGGTGCAGAGTGACCTGGGGAGGGTTTCTGAGCTGGGTGCCACCCCTGCCCCCCAGGAGCAGCTCCCTGAGGCCCCCAGAACAGGAGAAGCTGCCCCAGAACACCCCCAAAACCTCCCAGTGGCTACAACACCCCACACAGAAGGCACCACCTGGGGGATCGTTCTGCCAAGCAAAATGAGTGACCCTACAGACGGGGAGGATGGAAGAAGCAAACCAAAGACAACTTGTGCTGCTTTAATGCCAAGAAGGGTGAGGATGGATGTTAGGGGAAGAGATGCTGCGCTGGGAGGGAGGAGAACGCCGCTGGGGACGGGGCACACGGGGACAGAAGCAGCATGAGGCTTGCAGCCAGCTCTGCCTACCTGCTGGTCCAAATACTCTAGGTTTCTTTGCAACTGAAGGTCTAAAAGTTCATCCTACCAGGAGCCAGCAGGCATGCGGCAAGAAAACGAACACACAGAACATATAAAAGAAGAAGCAAAGCGGTTAGGTGAAGGCTATGGCAACGCCAAGACCTCTCGGCTGGGGAAGCTGGGCACCTCCTGGCACGGAGCTGCCGCGATGTGCCCCATGGAGACCTGCTCTGCTCCCGGCTCGTGGTGCCTGGATGAGGCACAGCCCTTCCCTGCAGCCCTGGCTGGCGAGGATGGATGAGCATGGGTGGCTTATGGCAACCTGCGCTTCTCCCTCCTGCAACAGCCGGTCCTGCCCACGGTCTGGGGACACCTCACCCCACCAGCTCCCACCCCTCAGCGCTCCGAGGGGAAACACGAGGCAGGAAAAGCAGCGGCTGTAGCCAGAGGTGAGGAAGCGAGAGAGGAGTGTGTGCCAGGGTGTGCGCCAGGCTCAGCACCACGGGACGGACGGGAGTCCCACTGCCCCGGGGGCTGCAGGGCAGGGACAGGGGGCCTTTCCACAAGGGTCTCCTTCCAGTATGGCCAATAAAAGGATCTGCAGTCCCCAGCAGCCCAGAGCAGCCCAGCTCTGACCCGAAAAGCTGCCCTGGAGTGGAACGGTTCCTCCTCGGCCATCCAGGCAAGGAGCCCCCGCACTGGCCCATCTCCCTGGGGTCTCTGTGCACCCCACTCCGCCGGGGCTCACCCCCCTCGGCACCCACGGTGTACGTACCATTTTGTCGTGGACGGTGGGGGATGCCGGGTAATGGTAGGGGTACATTCCTGCAGGGACCGGCCGCCTGTCACCCAGATAGTCGTACTGAGAAGAGAGGAGACCCCCCCCACCCCAAAACCAGAGACACGTGAGAAAGGCCAGAGAGCACGTGCAAGAGCAGACCATGCTGCAGCATCCCTGCCCTGACATCCCCAGCGAGCATCCCCCGCCGACCCTGCGCACCCCAAGCACCGACGGGCAGTTACCTTTGGAGAACTGATGGACCGCCTCATCATGAAGGTGGTGGGGTCGGCGTAAATCTCGTCCCCCCGCGGCGGCAGCCGCTCGAAGCGGGCGCTGGGCGAGCGGACGGGGGAGTAAACCCGTGCGCGGGCATAGGAGCCCTGGCTGGGCGAGCGGGGCACGGAGCGGGAGCGGGGCTGCAGGGACATCCGCCGCAGGGAGCCCGACGCCGCGTCCACCTCATCTAAATAAGTCGGTTGCCTCCCAGGTGCCGGTAGCCAAAGCGGGACGTCTTGCCGACCAAAGCCGGGGTGCTCCTTCCAGTCGCGGAGCTGGTAGGTGCCCCCGTTGCGGAAGGAGTGCCGCTTGTCCTCCAGCGCCCAGGGCGGGCTCACCCGCTCGTAGGCGGGCATGGAGCAGATGCTGTCGGGGCGCACCCCCGGCGGGTAGTACTGGTAATCCTCGGGGTACTGGGGCGAGTAGGGGGAATAGTAGTCGGGGACCCGGCGAGACACGGGATAAAACCTGGTGGGGCTGTTGGGGGGGGGAAAAAAGCCATGAGAGTCGGGCTGGTGGGCAGCAAGCAGGGGTGGCGGTGGGAGAGGACAGCCCCAGAGCGGGCAGCTCTGACTGCAGTGTCTGGAAAGCCAGCTGGGACCCCTCCTGCCAGGGACCCCGTGGGGGCCTCCCCTCCAAAACCCACCCTGCTCAGCTTTTCAGGGTGTCCCACACACAGCTCAGAGCTGGCACACCGCAACAGCCCAGGAAGGAGATTTTCTGACCCCAGGAAAGCAGATGGGAAGGGAAAAACGCTCCCAGAGCATCACCTAAGGGGAAGCCCTGGAGAAAAGGAGCAGGACCCCCGACTCTGCCCCCATCCATCCCCATCAGCTCTCACCTCTGCAGCTCCTCGGGGGGCATAGCCCCCCGGCGCGAGTTCACCCACTGCTGCAGCTGCGTCATGGAGCTCTTGCGCTGGGCGATCTTGTCGGGGTTGGTGCGGGGGGCGAAGCCCCGGCGCTGGGCCGCGCTCTCGCCGTCGGGAGGGGGGTACGCGGTGCTGCCGGGGCGGCTGGGCAAGGCGTAGGGCCACCCGTTGGGCTGGGACGGCCGCTCCGCGCTCGCCGGGACCCGCGGTGCCTCGGGGTAAGGGCTGCCAGGCTCCGAGGGCACCTCCTGCCCAGCGATGCCGTTGGCTTTGGCCAAGGGCTCCTTCTTGCTCTCCATCCTCTCCGACTTCCTCTCCATCTTCTCCGAGCCGCGGCCATCACCTTCCCCCCGGGTCTTGGCGTCGGGCTCAGCTTTGGGGTGCTCGTGGTGGGCAGCGTTGCGGTGGGGGTGGTGGTGGTGTTTGCTGGGGGGGATGTTTTCTGAGTCAGGTTTCTCGTGCCTGGAGGGTGCCGAGACAAGGGACAGGGTCAACTTCCCTTTGCAATGCACCGGTGTGGCTGGTAATGTCCCGTCCCTCCCTGAGCCTTGGGGTCAACGCTCCCCCAGCTCTGCTCTCCAGAGGGACCCCTCAGAAGGTCCCCAGCCCCTCTGCCCCACCTCCAAGAGACCAGAGGAGTGGGGGACACGGGGGGACAGCAGGCGCTGACCTCTGCGTGGGGGGGATCTGCACCCGGGCGGCTTCGCCCATGGCTTGGATCCAGGACTCCTGCTCCTCCGTGTTCTCGGCACTGAAGAAGTAGGTGCGGATGCCAGCGTGCTCGGCCTGGGGGGACAGGGACTGCTCGTTACCCGCCGGCGTCTCCTCCACCCAGCACACCGTCACCTGTGAGGGGCACAGAACGGGGGGGACAGACGGGAGGGTGAGAGCTCCATTTCCACCCCCCAGCCGAGCCTCGCAGGCACGTGCGCCCGCAGTGGCACCGAGCGGGAGGAAGGGTCCCCGTCCCCGTGACAGCGGCGGCGCTGGCTGGAGCATTGTCACTCATGCAGGGGGTAGGGGGAAGGTGGCTTCTGGGCCCAGACAACAATTTTGGGGGAAAAAGGTTCACTTTTGGACCAAGACATTGGCACCCACCCTTCACCTGGAAGGCAGGTCTGGCTATTTAGGGCCTTTTTGAAGCTTCCACCTTCCCCCTCTGTGGAAAGGGATGGGAGGAAGAAAAGGGAGGAGGAGGTTTTTCACCCCGAAAGACTTTCAGGTCTAAATCTCTTTAAAAAAACAAATTTAAAAAAAAAATGGTGGTCTTATTAAATCCCTTCCCTTGCATTCCCACCTTCCCCAGAGCATGCAGCCTCCGTGCCCAGGCGCGGGGTCACCTCCTGCAACCCCCATGCACTCCTGCTCTAAAAACCAGCCCTGCAGGCAGAGATGAAACCAAAGCGGATTAGTGTGAGCGGGGTGAGCAGAGCATGCCGGCAAGCCTGCGGGTCTCTCGCGCTCCTGCATGCACCGCAGACACAAGAAGGTACTACCTAGGTGGTGGCTGGTGTGGTGGGATGCAGAGAGACCTCCTGTCCGGGGATCCTCGCCCGCGGGGAGAGGAGGAAACACAGAGAAGGGTCAAGCTGCAGCATGGCAGGAGCTCAGACCTCCCGGCCCTCGGGACCCTCTCTACCAAACAGAACCATCCCCCAAAACTCCCGTGTGCAGGTGGAAGCGCAGGCACGAGCCTGCAGAGCTCAATACGTGGGCAGCAGCTTTGCAAGGCTCTTTCCCCACCAGCGTCATGAGCCGAGAGAGACATTTCGACACCTCCAGGTCACTTCTCTCTCTCACCCGCAGAAGCTGCAGGCAGAGACGCTGGCACAGTAATGCAGGTTTAAGGGTGGCAGCTACAAAAATCCATCCCTTAGACTGGAAAAACTCCTCTGAGGCACCTATGGGCACCCCAGGCACTGGCTCTTGCAGGAATGTGCAGGTTTTTGCACAAGTGTATGTGAGCGCACGCCAGCCTGTGCATTGGTCCAGCATCGGGAGAGCACCTCCCCAGGCTGGGGGCAGCAGCGCACCCCAAGGGGCAAAGCCCAAGAGCAGCTCAGGCCTAGGGGGAGTGATGACCTTGGAGATGCTGCTTTGCCCCACTCGTGCCTCAGTTTCCCCAGCAGGAGGCACATCTGCACAGAGTATCCCCAGGACTTGCTCCATGCCCCGTCACCAAGAAAGCAAGAAGAGGGAGCAGCGGGGACCCCGCGAGCATCACCACTGCCCCAGTGCTCCATCCCAACCAAGCCCCGGCACATCCAGGCGCTGACCTTGAACGTGTGCTTCCTGCTGATGTTGTCGGAGGGCTGCACGGCCGCGACACGGAAGCTGAGCAGGGGAATACTGCCCAGGATGCTCTCCTCCTTCTCGTCTGCTGGGCAAGTGCAGGAGTTACACACATGGAGGGGCCGGGAGCCCCCGCTGCCCCCCAGGAGCTGCTGTGGGGACAGGGGCCATGGCTGCCTGGTGCTCCCAGCAGCTCTGCGCTGGGCTCTCACTACAGCCTGCTCAATAATTCATGCCCTGCGCTGCCAGGGCTGAGCCCAGGAGCTGCCAGGGAAGGCATTAACCCCTGGGGTCCCCAGGGTGCCAAACGCCCGCACAGAAGGACTCTGTGCACGGCCACTGCTCCCCGGCCGGATGGCACCTCCGGAGCCCTTGTCCATGCTGGCAAAACCTGCTCTGAGCCCGGGAACAGCCCTGAGTTTGCTGGCAGGTGCCTGGCTGGTGGCCACTGGGTCCTGCCAGGGGGACAGTGACAGGACCAGAGGAAACGGCCTCAAGTTGCACCAGGGGAGGTTGAGGTTGGATCTGGGGAACAATTTCTTCCCCAAAGGGCTGTGGGGCATTGGAACAGGCTGCCCAGGGCAGTGCTGGAGTCACCATCCCTGGAGGGTTGGACAGACAGACATGGGGTTCTCAGGACATGGGGCAGTGCCAGGGGTGGGGGAACAGCTGGACTTGATCTTGAAGGGCTTTTCCAGCCCAAATGACTCTCTAATTCTACGACATGAGCCATGGGGGCACCCAGGGCAGGTACTTGCTGCTGCACCTTTGTAGTAGAAGAGGCAGCGATCCACCAGCACGAACCAGCGCTTGTTCCACTGCTTCACCCCCGAGCTGGCCTGCGAGAGAGCGGCGGTGAGAGCAGCACCCACCCGGCGAGGGGGTGTCCCGGCCCCGGGGGCACCCGGCACGGTGGGAGCTCTGGTACCTGCTTGTACAGCCACCCGCTTTTGGTCACGGCAGCATTGGGGTTCCTCTTCATGGAATTGGAGCGCTTCCCGAAGGCGATGCCCTTGCGGGAGGTACGTGCAGCCTGCAGATGGGAAGAGGAGCCCTTCAGTCCCTGGGGGGTCCCAGCACCCCGTCCTTGTTGTCACCTGCCGTGTCACACGGCTCCGGACACCCACCCGGCCTCCGGGACGCTCCGGGGGCACCTCCGACACCATGGTGTGGTTGGAGGGCTCGCTGGTGATGGTCACCGGTCGCTTGCCGCCCACTTTGCTTGACATGTCCAAGGTCGGTCTGCAGCACAGGAGAGCTGGGTCAGCAGAGCTGCCTTTCTGTGTCCCACAGCAGCCGGTCCCTGGTGTCCAGCCCCCATGTCCCAGCCCACCTTGGGCCCCCATAACAACCCACTCCCCAAACCAGAGGAGACGGGAGCCAACCTACTTTTGCAAGTCAAGTCTTGAGTTTTCCTCGGGGACCCGTCCCGTCACTGGGTGCAGGAACGTGTTCCGCCTTTCATTGTGGCTGCGAGAGACAGCAGCGGGCGGTGGTTAACGCTCCCCTTCCCTGCTACCCCAAAGAAACCCTTTGATTTTAGCACCACGTTTGCTGCCCGGACCCCACACCAGCGCTGGGGCTGGGTCCCTGCCCCGAGCAGCCCCCGGTCAGCTCCTGCCGCTCCCATGTTTCGGATCACTCAGGACATTTCATCAGTGTTTCCCAGAAAGCGTTTGCCTTGCTGGGAGCTGAAATGAGGTCTTTGGTGGCCAAGCCCTCATTCCTTCTGCTGAACACACCCCCGACGTCACCATAACCCCCCTCAGAAGTCACGGCTGCAGCAGCAATGGCCCATCCTGGGCTGTGCCTGCAGCGATGTTCCCAATGCTTTTAGAGCTGGCGGCCAAGGCACCTTGAGTCAGGCTAAAAGCAGGGTCAGCTGGCACCACACAGACCCTGCACAGATGGATCAGACCCCGCTCAGCCCCAGCCCCGGTGCTGTTTTGGCGATGCCAGGGCGCAGCTAAAGGTGGGAGGAACGAGGCAGAGCTCCCACCGGGCTCAGCCGGCAGCGTCTGCCGTGTCCCTGCGCTGTCCTGCAGAGCCAGTATTGCCGGGAACCCCGGCACCTCGCTGCTCCAGCTGCAGAACCCGCACACAATCTGCTGCCCGGGGCCCCTCGCTGCTGGGGCAGCTTCAGGACAGAAGGACGAGGTGCATGGCCATCCCAGGGCTTTGCAGCGGACCCCGTCCCCGGGACACCCCTCCTTCCCAAAGCCGCCGGTGCCTCCAGCCACCGCGAGGCCAACACACCACCAGCCCGGAATGCTGCCCAGCTTCTGCGTGTCAGCAAAACAGGGGAAGTTTGAGCAAGAAAATGCAGCTGCCAAGACCATCCCATCCACACACGCTTCACCCCGAAGCTGGGCTGCAGCCAGCCTCTCAAGATATTAACTGCTTTCTGCCCAAAAAGCCTCGCTGGGAGCTGCTCCCCCTGGCTGTCCTGCCCTGCCACAGATCTGCTCTGCTCTGCTCTGCCAGCCCCCCCCAGCAAAAAAACAGGTGAGGTGTCTGCACCCCACAATGTGGGGCAGCAACTGCTCCCCAACCCCTCCAGCACCGGGTTTTCTGTGCCACGAGTGACACAAATCACCCGTGGAGCCAGCCTGGCCCACGATGCGACAGCGGCAACGGGCGTCTCTGCCACCCGGGCTGGTGACGCTCCCAGACTGTTGGCCCGCAGCAGGTGACTTTGGGGGGTATAACATGGTGGTATCGGGGCAGGTCACAGGCCCCCCCGTGATGCTGATACACGGGGAGGGTGCAGACACGGAGAGGGCAGCACCCCAACTGCCCCAGCCCTGGGGAGCGGGGGCTGCCCTGACCCACCGCTGTGCCCAGACCCCAGCCAGGCGTGTCCCCCCAGCCCCACACCACAGCAGGGCTCTGTTCCCGCAGGCTGGACTCTCTCCCCACCCCACAGCAAGCCCAGGACACCCACCCTGCTTTGCAGCCCCTCCTGGCACCCACCCCAGTGCATTCTCCCCTTCCCAGTCTGCTCCCAGCCCCACATGTGGCAAGACCCCAGGAAATGCCTGGGGAACCTCCTGAAAGCTGCAGCTCCCCCGGCTGACCCTGCTCCAGAACCTCCCGCGTCCCCATCGCTCCCAAGCACTGCAATGCAGCAGCCACTGCCCGGGCTGAGGGTCCCCTGTCACTGCCTGCCCGTGGCCCCCCCTGCCCCTGCCAGCCCCCCCAGGGCTCCTACCTCACCCGCCGGTCCGCCCGAAACTTCAGCATGATGCCGGGGACCCTCCCAGCTCAGCGCCGGCTCCCGGCTCCCGCCATGGCCGTGCTGGGGACAGCCAGCCCCGTGCCACCTGCCGCCACACTACGAGGCGATGGCACGTGCCATGGGGACAGCAGCCCCGTGCGGGCAGGGGGATGCCGGCGGTGGGTGAAGGGTCTCGCTGTCCTCTCCCAGGTATCCCGGTTCCCCAAGCCCTGTGCTGGTGACATTGGCGCTGCCGGTGGCAGCAGCGGCGGAGCTGCGGTGGGCTCCGGTGCAGCCGGGGGTTGGCGAGTCCCGGTGTGCGGCAGCCAGCCGGCAAGTGACGGGGACAAACGGCTCGCGCTGGCGTCCCCGCGCAGAGGAGAGGCGAAGGGCAGCGCGGCACACGCCGCCTCCCCCAGCCCAGGTGCGGAGCCGGGGAGCAGCTGGCGGCGGTGAAGGGTGAGAGGGGAAGGACGGGGGTGCTGGGGCCCCCACCCCACCCACGGGGGCTGCCCGGGAGGGGGGTGTCGCGGCGAGGGAGGCAGCCGCGTGGAGACGAGCTCTGCCGCTGCCCTGGATTCACTGCCTGCATCCCTTCCCCCTGCTGCTGTCCCCAAACCGTCCCCGTTCCCCCCCCGCGCTGCCATTCCCTCCCCAGGCCATGCCAAGGGAAGATCCTGGGGAGCAGGATGGGCACGAGCATCGACCAACAACCCAGCAGCTGCAGGGGGGGACGAGACCCTGCAGACATCCAACAAGGGGGGCTTCAGCACCCCCAAAATTCCAGGGAGCCCTTCACATCCCAGCAGGTGAAGAGTGGGGAGCCCGGGAAGCAGGACGGGGGGGACCCACCCCACCCTCCGCCTGGGCACGGCGCTTTGGAAAGCAATGGCGAAAACCTTCGGACTGTTATGATAATGCCTTGGGGGGGAGGGAGGGCAGCGCTGACATTTCAAAGAAACCTCCAAAGAAGGAAGCGGAGCACAGGGAGCCAGCTGGCCTCCATCAGCCGCATCCCGGGACCACCTCGGGACACCACCCACCGGCCATTGCATCATTCACCTGCTCCTCCCCACAACCAGTGCCCTGAATTCCAGCCCTGCTGGCTGCCCGGCCCGGGCGAGCTGGCTCAGCACCAGTGCCCGGCTCAGGGATGCTCCCGCTGCCCCTGCTCCTGCCATGTCCCCACCACGGGCAGAGGATGCGCCAACACAGCGGCATTATTGCTCCCAAACACCAAAATCCACCATTTTAGGACAACCTGCGCCGGAGCTGCTCTCTGGGCACGGGGGAGCTGAGCGGTGTGGCCACTGCTGGCCACACACAGAGAAACCTGCCCACCACAACACAGCAGCACCAGCCTCCCGCCTGCGTCCAGCCCCCGGCGCTGGCTGCCCCCGCTCACTGCTCCCCCACCACCGCGGCAAAGCAGCCGAGGGTCAAGGTCCCCCAACGGCCCATGGGTGCGTGCCAGCCCTCTGCCAAAGACCGTGCTCATGTGGTGGTGTGGCCACCGTGGAGGATGGGGAGCCACCAGACAAAGCTGTGGCCCCTTTTGGGGACAGCAGCCCCAGGGGACGGTGTGGCAGGAGCAGGGAAGGCAGAAGCCACGGCATCCCCCCGTGGCTGCACCAGAGACACCATCCCTCCCAGCATAGGGGTGTCACCCCACCAGTCACCCCAGTTCAGTGGCACAGGGGGCTCTGCTGGGCTCACTGGCTGCCCTGGGAGCCTTTAAGCCGGGTTCAACCCAGGAGCCGCTCTCCCTGCACCAGCTGCGCCATTTCACAGGCGTTAGCGTCCGGGGGTGAGCAGCGACACGGCACGTCCACCAACATGGCACGTCCACCGACACGGCATCTCCACCGACACGGCACCTCCATCGACACGGCACCTCCACCGACACGCTTCAGGGCTCCCAACAGCAGCTCGTGGTGGGGTCTCCCCCAGACCTCCCAGGAGAGAAAAGCTGGTGCTTTTTCTTGGGATAAACATCAAAGAAAAAACCCTCTAAACCCCCTCTTGCTTTTTGACGCAGGTAAGGAGCAAGAGAAGGGAACAGCTGCAATAACTGCAGAACAAAACTTTCTCTCAACACTGCTTTTCTTCCTCCTTCCCAAAGCTGCAGCTTGTTGAGAGCAGGACACCCCCCCTGCCCTTCCACAGCCCACCAAGGTCATGGCTTTCCAGCTCTTGCAAACCACAAACCGTGGTTGGGACGTGTCCCCAAGCAAAGCCCGAGGAATCCCCGCCGGGTGCACCCGGAGCAGCAGCAGGGTGCTGGGGCGGGGGGGCCGCTCTGTAGCCGCCCTTGGCAGCAGCTGAAGCTGTGAGAGAGTTAATTCTGCCCCGGCTGGGGAGGAGCAGGTGAAATGGTGACAGGAGAGAACGATTTCCCAGCACCAACCCATGCCGGTTCGGAGCATCCAGAGTGCCGGCAGCCAGCTCTCTGGGAGCAGGAGCAGTGACCCCCCGCACGCCTCGCCATGGGGACAGCACTGGGGGGTGATGCCATGGGGGATTCCCACCGGCTGCTTCAGGACCTCCTCTCAACGGGGAGAGCCCCCCACCACACACAGGGCTGGTCGGATGCGCTGGGGGCATTGGAAAAAGGGGGTACAGGGGGGTCCTCTCCAAGAGCAGACAGCAAGCCCAGCTCGGCCAGCTGGGTGCAGCCAAGCAGCCCCCAAGCCCCCCCAGCGTGGGGCAGACATCAGCTAATGGGAATCATTCGTGTGCGAGGAGGGGGGGTCAGGCCCAGGCTCCCCAGCCAGGCGCTGCAGCCTGCCAAGCCATAAATCTGAGCAGATCGCATGGGCAGGGGGGTTATGGGGAGCCCGAGCATCCCCCCCACACGCACTGGCCGGGGTGCGATGCTGGAGCCGTAGGGCTCCCCTCGGAGTCAACACAGCCCCCAGCTCCGCTGGCTGTGTGCCACGGGGATCCAACCGCCTTGTCCTCCCACGCCCCAACCCCAACTTCAGCTCCAGCTCCTCGCCATCCCCACCGCCCTCGGGGGGCTCATGGGGTGACCGTGGCCCAGCACCACGGCGGCAGGAGGAGGAGGAGGCAGGCGGCCACAGCTGCCTGCAACCCCCTCCAAAGCGATAATGAAAACCCTTCGTCTGGATGTTTTACCCGCGTTCTCGGGGCGAACATCCAGACAGCTCCCAAGCAAGGGGCTTGCATGGCCACCGGCCAAACACGCCCTGCGCACTGGCCTCCTTCCACTGTTTTTCTAGCCCTTTCTTCACCTCTCCTCCTCCTCCTGAGCCACATCCCTCTTCTCCAGCTGCAGCCCTTGAAAACCCTTTTTTCCCAGTTCACTGCAGTGCTCAGCACCCATGGGAAGGGACAGGGGGTCACCCCATCGCCACGGTCCCTGCAAGGGGCTGGCAGAGAAAATCCACCCTCAGATGAGCAAGTGCGAACTGCTGAGTCTTGTCTTGCAAGGGGAGCCCAGGGCAGGAGCAAATGCATTATAATGCACTAATAAAGCGGACCCTCCACACCGTCCCGTGGGGTGCAGGGGGCTCAGCTCTGCCCCTCGGGGCCAGTGCAGCATGTGCTCGAGATGCTATAGGGAAAAAAATAATGAATAACTAAATTCAATTCTGCAGGCGCAGCGTGAGCGGGGCTGGCAGAGGCGCTGCAGCCAGGGGACGAGGCCAGCAGCTCGGCTGCTCCAGCGCCTCTTGCGGGTTGTCCCCAGCCCCGGCTCTGCGAGCGAGGCCCCGGCACCGCGGCTGCTACTTCAGCCCCGCTGGATGACTCAAGCAGGAAAAAAGACAAAGCCAGCCCTGCGCGCTCCCCACACCCCCGGCAGAGCCGGGCACGGGGTGTCCTGTGCCAGCCCCGGCCAAAATCCTGGGCCACAACCCGGTGGGAAACTGCTTGGCATATCTGAATTGCCCTGGACTCATCAGAGTTACACGCCAGCCTGAGAGAGGGCAGAGAAAGGAGAAAAGGTTGCAGGGGAAGAGCAGACAGAGGCAAAGGTGGGATGGAGAGCTGCAAGAAACCCCCGTGTGCCCAGCTGGGCACCGCCAGGGCTCATCAGAGCCGACCGGCAGCCCCGGGCATCCCAGCGCTGGTGGATTTGCAGCCAGACCAGCCTTTGGGAAGAAACTCGCGGGCATTAGAAAACCACACGAGGGTGCGGAGCCACCGCTGAAGTTTTCCTCCAGATGTGAAGCAGCCCAAGAGGGAGGATGCCCAAGCAGCCTTAGGAGGGAGGAGGGTGCCGGTCCCAGTGCCCATTCCCTCTGCCACCTCACCCCTATGACAAACTGCACACGTCAGCTGCCACCGCGGTGCCCAGGCGGGGAACACCCTGGGCTCACCACCCACCGCCGATGCCGGAGAGAACCTCCCTGGAGCCGCAGCCTTCTCCAGGGGCTTTGCCCCGCGCACCACGGGCGGGTTTCGGCTGCAGCCAGCGAGCAGCATGGCCAGGCCAGGCTTTCCCACCCGCTTCTGCACGCACACGCTCCACGTCGGCCCTGCGGGTCTCACGGGAGCCGTGCCGGGAGGGAAGGCAGCAAAGCCTGAGCTGGATCCAGCTGGGAAGGCGCAGAGCGGCTGTGCCGGGCCCGCCGAGCCGGGGCAAAGTCCTCGCCAAGGGCGGCCGGCGGCTCCCGCGCACCCACAGCCCGCGGGGAATGTCACCGCTGCCAAGGAGCCACAGTGGTCCCAAGCAGGGACATCCCGGCTGGCCGGAGTCCACAGGGATGGAGAGGAGCCCCCGCCGTCCTCAGCGCGGCAGCGGGATGGCCGGGAGCAGGGGGAAGTCAGGGGATTTCCAGAGAACAAAGCGGCTGCTGGCAGCCAGCACCGCGGGGAGGGCCAGTCCCCCGCGCCGCTCCAGCTGGGGTCGGAGAAAATGCACAAAAAGCGCCGGGAGTTTGTGTTTTATCTCCCTGGCAACCCCGGCTCCATCACAGGGGTGGCCCGGCCAAAACGTCCTGCTGCGGGAGGCGGAGAGATGGGGGCAGGCGCAGCAGCATCCCGTACACATGGGGTGACATTTGGGGGGTGTCACAGTGGTGTGACAGGGGGCCAGGATCTGGGGCAGAGCGGGTCACAGTTCACCCCCTGGCAGCACTGAGTGCATGGCTCTGCTTTCACCACATGGCTCCATCATCCCTCCTTGGGGACAGAGCCCAAATCCCATGTGCACGGCTTGTGCCTGGGCTTGGTGCAGCCACCAACACCCAGCCGGGGGGTCCGGGGGTGCCTGGCCAGCTGTGACACCTCTGCCGAATGTGATCCACTAATGCAGCCTCCAAAATGCAAGCCAAATCCAGACCTGGAGGGTTTAAACCTCTCGCTAAGCTCTTTAAGAAACCACTTCCAGTGGGCAGAAGTACCTGTCCTAAGCAATTGCTGGTACAAGGCGTCAAAACAAACCCGGCCCCAAGGCCTCCCGAGCCAGGTCGGGTCAGGAGCGGGGATTACAGCAGCACTGGGGAAATCCTGCCAGGACAAATCCTCAGCACCTGCTTAACCCATCGCACACGATAATCCAGCATCATCCCAACGGTGATGGGTGCCGCGCTGCCTTCCGTGTCACGATCCGCGCCTGCCACATTTCTTGCTGCGCCTGTCACCATGCCAGCCACCTCGGGTTCCTGGCAGCTCTTGGCCACCTCCAGGCACCGGCCACAGCAGACAATGGCCCACGTGTGCCACGGCTGGGCTCCTGCCGACGCTGCACGCACACGGAAACACGCACAGTCACCAGTGCCACTGCGACACGCACACACTCACCAGTGCCACCGCGCGTCCCCTCCGTCTGTGCCGTTTGCCAAGCCGGTGGCTCTCCCTGTGGCTCTCCCGCAGCCGGGGTGGATGATTTCCTCCCAAGCCCATGGAGACCGTCATTGGTATCAATCATTAACAGCCAGGGCAGCTGCCGGCAGCCTTAACCCCCTCGGCACCGCGCCGCCGCGGGGCGAGCACGGAAAGGCGTCCACCCTCGGCTCGCGCTGGAAGCCGCTTTAAAGGCACCGCAGGCCACGGCAGCCCAGCCCGACGGGTGCAAGGGGGTTTGCACGGGGCTCCGCACCCCATGGACCCACGGTCGTTCCTGCAGCGTCATGTCTCTCCGCAGCCCAAACTGCACGGGCCCTGGGAGCAGCCCCGCATATCCCCATCCAGCCCCATGTGTCCCCATCCAGCCCCAGGGACTGTGTCCCGCCTCTGTGGGAGCCGGGGCAGGACAGGATCTCTCAGCTCAGGGGTCCCCGCACTCTCTGAGCAGCTTTTCCAAGGAACATCAATGGCTGTAACTTTATCCGAGCGTGTTTACAGCCCAGCTCTTGGCTCCCTCATCTGCTGCTGAGCCGGCACACGGTGCTGCCAGCGCCCTGATGCTGGGGTCTCCCGCACGCCGTGGTACCCATGGGGCTGCCCACGTCACCAGCACATGCATCCCCAGGGAGAGGGGGCTCAGGCTCCCGGCACTGCAGGAGGAGCACAGGAGCTGTCCCTGTGTCTCAGCTCCAGGAAGCGGATGGACAGATGTCCCCTCCCGCGCCCCACTGGCTGTGCCACCCCACCTGCGAAGGGGTTGAATGATTAACCTGCATCACCAGGAGTGGGTAGAGCCCTGCTCTGCTCATGCACATCCCCAGGGCACAACGGCACCTGGGGAGCAAACCCCCGTCCCCCAGTGTCACCCCCGCTGTCCCCAGAGCATCCCATGCCAAGCTCCGCTGGTTTGGCCGGCCTGGGGCAGCCACCGTGTCTCCCGCCAATGCAGAAGGACACAGAGGGGCTCAGGCCCCGTCCTCGTCCCCATACCAGCTCCCACGGCTCTGGATGTACTCACAGCCCGTGTCGGGTGGCACCGCAGCCCGGCTCCGGCGATCGGACACCAACAGAAAGGGAATTTTGCATTCGCAGCCCCAGCTGCGGCCCCGGGGGCGTCCGGGCTGCGAGCACTCACAAATAGCCTTGGACAAACATCTGCGCGGCACCACCCCGCGCAGGCTGGAAAGCGGAGGGCTGCTGCGGGGATGGTTTTAATCATGATATAAGACCATCAAATGGCTAAAAAACCACACAGACGGGAGGGAGCTGTAAATAAGCGCAGACACGCAGCTGATAAGAGCCGCTGGCAGTGGGGCTCGGCTCCCCGCACCCGCACGGCTTTTGGATTTCCCATTCCCCACCTCGCATGGGACAAGAAGCCACAAGCTCCTTGTAACACGCCGAGCTGGGAGCGCTCGGAGGGCACAGGGCCCGAGCAGGGTGCAGCGATGCTCCGGTGCAGGGTGGCTCTGCAGTCCCCTGTCACCACCGAGCCCCCCGGCACAGGGAGCGGGGTGACCCCAGCCTGGGCTCCACGGCAGCTTGTGCTGCTCCTTGCAGAGGCTTTTGATTGGTTTTGTCTAAATTACCGATTTTCCACTGTCAGATCTCCCACGGGCTGCTCTCACTCGAGCGATTTAGCAAATGGGTGCGCTCATACGGATGAAAAATAAAGTCGTAAAAGCAGCACCCTGGGGTGCAGGAGGCACGGTATGGTGTGTTGCTCTTCTAACAGCGCAGTTTCCAGCCTGCGTGACCCTGGCAGAGCGCTGCCGGCACGCTGCCCATGGGCGGTTGGGTTCAGCGAGGCTCTGGGTTCGGGGGTTTTGGCGGTTTTGGCTGTCCCCCAGCTCACGAGCTTCACCGTGCCGTTGCCAGCCCTCCAAGTGACTCACGGGCTGCTCTGCGCCCCGACTTCCCGCCGTCAAGTCCTGACACATTCGGCACATTCCTGGCATAGCCGGCTGTGCCGTGCCGGCGCCAAGCCCTGCACCTGCCGAAGCAGCGAGGCCGGGGGGACGCCAGGAGCACCCCGGGCTTTGTCATGGTCTGGTGGCCAGGACGGCCCAGGGTGGCCACGTGTGCCCATGGGGATTTCCCCGGGGCAGGAACAGCTCAGCTCTGCCTCCCGTGCCACGGTGGAGCTGGCCTGGCCAGCCGGTTGTCACCGCAGGCAGCCTGTCATCTGCCGTCCCAGTTGCCTTCCTGGTGCAATGTCACCCTTCCCTTACGTTGGCATGGGTGTGATAGCGGCGTATGGGGAAACTCTTCATTTTTAGATCTGATCCTGTACCTTCGTGGGCCTCAGAACAGCTTGTAACCGAGCACTGACGCAACAGCGCACACGTCGCGGTTGTGCAAGTGCGTTGCACCAAACAGCTCCCAAGGACGGGGCCACCAGCCCCCTCCACCAGCCACTAAACCGTCAGCCTGGCCGGGAGCACACAGCAATTCCCTCGCCCCGATTTTATCGCCATCTCCAGCCCACCGTACCCCGGTGCGGCAGGGCCACGGCCCGGACAGTCAGGCACAGCTTCCAGGTGAATCACTGCTCATTTCCAGCTTCCCAAACACATCCTAATTAGCGCACAAAGCCAACAGCAGCCCTGGGGGGCAGCTGCACGGGAAAAGCAAGAAATTTGCTGGGGGAAAAGCAGAGGCAGCTGCAAACCCTCTGCACCCTTCCAGACAGGACCCTCAGAGTCTGCCGGGGTGCTGCAAAGCCAGCACGGGGACAGGGCACACCTCTGTGCCACCAAACAGCCCTCGTCTCGCTCCGTGTCCCCCTCCCCGCGGCCACCTCCGCAACGTCACACACACCCTGGGCGAGTTTGGCAGTGCAGCGCCGGCTCTGCAGAACGAGATCTTCTCCTGAATGAAGTTTAGTCACCGTGGGATGTTTCCAATTGGAAATCAGGACAGTTCCAGGCTGAACACATGCCAGCTTTCCACTTCCCAGAAATCCCATTTGCAAGTGAGCCTGTTGCCAGTTCCCCGTTCTTCCCCCAGCATCACACAAATAAACGCGCCCTGGCCCTCCCCCTGCCCCGGCGGGGAGATGCAGCCTCCAGCCCCAGCCCCGCGGCCACGGCCGTGCCCGGGGAGAGGAGCTGGTGGGACAGGAGTCGCTGAGCCGGACTGGTGCTGGAGCTGAGCCCGTCCCAGCCCCGCGAGAGCACTTGGTGGGGCCTCTGTCGGTGGTGGCACAGCCAGGACAAGCCCTTTGCCGACACTCCTGCCCGCAGCATCCCCCGAGGATGCTCACAGGTTCCTCCCAAGGATATCACAGCATCTCCCCAAAGATGCTCACAGCTACCCCCGAGGATGCTCGCAGGCAGCCAGGTCAGGGGAGCTGCACCAGGTTTAGTGGAGGGGAGCAAGTGCAGTGGCCGCCCTCTGTAAGAAACTGGTTTGCTTGGCGCTGGGAAGAGCCAGAGGCTTGTGCCGAGTTTCCAAAAGGCAAAGATGGGCCAATACATTTGGGAAGAGCCGTCAGGAACCGGAGGGGTGGGAGATCCCTTTGCCAGGTGCCTGTGGCACAGTGGCTCTTGCTTTCCTATGGGTTTGGGTCAGGGGAAGATGTTCCACGTGCCTGGAGACCAGTGTCCCCAGCCCAATCTGGCCCAGGAGTCGCTGGGAATCAAGGGAACAAACAAGAGATCCTTATAAAAAACCTCAACTCCTAAGGAAATCAGTAAGTGGAAAAAAGCCATTTGATTTGCTCAGATGTGTTCTCCCTTCCCAAACATCCCCCTGTCCCAGCAGGACAGGGCAGGCACCGCGTAGGGACCACAGAGCTGACATCCCAGCTGGGGAGGAAGGGGCTTTTGCAGGCTCCAGGGAAGCGCAGGGAGGCATGGCAGGGTACAGCAGGGTACAGCACAGTGGTGCTTTAAAGAAGTCTTTCTTACAACATCCCTTTAACAGAACAAAGCAGGCGAGGCAGCTGGGTCTCTCCCCCGGGAGCACAGGTGATTTTAAGCAGCGCTACCAGGAGATCCCAGCATTATTCCCCAGTGGACTCAGACAAGGGCAGGGACACAGCTGCCCCAGGTTCCAGAGCAAGTCATAGGGCAGGAGCATGATCCCTATGAGCCACAAACCGCTGGGTGGGCTGGATCCCACCCGCATCCCGGCTGGAAGCGGAGCTGTGTACGGAGCTGTGTACGGAGCTGTGTACGGAGCTGTGCGTGCACTCGGCTGCCTCTGCCCCACTCCCAGCCCTTCCAACCTTATCATGCCGCCACACCTTCCATTTAGCTCCCTGCAAGGAGTTTAACCCCTGGCAGCGCACAGCTGGGCTTTCCCGCGCACTGTGCCCGCGCCCGGTGGGACGCACGGTGCAAACGCCTCCGCCGTGCCGGCATCCAGGGCTCATCAGCCGCCCGAGAGCAGCTCTGCGGCCGCCCCACAGCATCGCCCGACTCGCTGGAGCAGCGCGAACCCCTCCAGCATCTCCATGCCCGGGGGCTTCTTCCTCCATCCCCCCGGTCCCATCTTACCCCCGCCAAGGGCCAGGCTGGGAGGACAGGGCACCCACAGCTGGCTCAGCCTACCTGCTCGCCAGGCACTGCCGGGGCTGTGGCACCGGCCATGGGGAGGGCGCTGGGCTCAGTGCCAAGGCTGGGAAGCTCGGGCTGGCAGAGAGGGGGGAGAAGCATTGGCCGCGGCCGAGAGCCACCACGTCCGCGCACGGCAGGGTCGGCCCGGCTGATAAGCCAGGTCTGAAATCTGAAACGGCAGGTTGGCTCCTTCCTATATAAACAGGCGCTCGCGCACACACACCCCCCGTGCGCCGGCTCTGCCACTCCCGCTGCTCCCGGCCACGCCAGAGCCCTGCCAGCCCTGCGCCAGGATGGCCACACCGCCCGGCCAGCAGCCACCGCCGCCCGAGTCCCCACTGGTGCCGGCACCGGTTCAAAGCAACGCCTGACGCTGGTTTCTGTTGTGCCTCAGGTATATTTTCACCTCCCGGACAGCTCTGCTGAGCGGGGTCTGCGCTTTGGGACCCACCGGTGAGCACCGGCCGGCACCACCCACCCGGTGCTGAAAACAGCAATGTGGGAAAAGCAAATAGTGCATTTTTTTAACCTTGTAAAACAGGTTGGAGGGACTCAGCGCCACGCTGGATCATCTGACAGAGTGCCTGCGGTCATAAAATATTTCGGCCCCCTCGCCTAGCAGCAATACCACGTGAACGGCCCAGGGTGGGGGTGCCCGTCACCGTCCCTGCCCAGCAGCACATGCGGCTGAGCCCCCCGGCTCGCCACGCGGCTGATAGCCAGGGCACGGCCACATTGTGCCACCGCGGGACTTCCTGTGCCAGCGCCACCGCGGCCGCGCTTCCCCGGCGGGAGGAAACGCTCAGGAAGACCAAACCCTGCCCTGTTTCTCCCAGTTCTCACCCACAGCCCAGAACCGGGGCGGCCACATACCATGGGCGAGGCTGGGCTGTGTGCTCGGCTGTTTGCTTCACCCCAGCTCCAGCCCGCGGGGACGTGGGGATGGTCCCGGGCATTGCCCACGGCAAAGGGGAGTCCCAAGACTTGTTTGCTTGCTGGGGACAAAGCCATTCTTTGGCATGGGGAGGGGCTCCATGGGCACATCCATGGGGAGCTCTGCATTGCACGGCTGCACGTGGCATCCCCGTGCTGGGGAGCCTGGTGGTCAGAAGGGGCAGCTCATATTGGGGGCCCTGGGCTCTGCACGAGCACAGCCCGGGGTTCCTGGAGCTGGATCCCGCCGAGGAGGCTCCAGCTGGGATGCAACGAGCCAGCTCCCCACCCCGGTTGCACAAGCGGCCCCGGGGCGCTGCCGGGCTGTGCACAAACAGCAACAGCCTGTTTACGAGCAGGCAGCGCGGGCCCGGCTGCAGGCACGGCATCGCCCCCGCCACCTGCCTCCGCAGCTCCATCACCCCGCGTCACCCCGGTGGAGGAGTGGGAGACACACCGACCCCCAGCCTGACTGCGCATTGCTCCCCGGCCACCCTCTGCTGTTCATTCCCACCGGGACGGGCCACCAGTTGTCCCCATCAAACCACGCTACGGTGCAGGGCACAAGGAGTCTTCCCGGCACAGGCACAAGCACAGTGGGTCCACTGTGCTGCACCCCCAGCATCTTGCAAAGGTACTTTGGAAGAGCAAATTTGCCTTTGGAGAGCCCAGACTGAGACAGCCTCGGGTGGGGATTTTCTCGCCAGGGCCACCCCGAGGGACTTTGGCCCCACTGTGGGTCCTCCTGCCCCAGCAGGACAGCACCCCCCATGCCCTGTGAGCAGCCCCAGCACCGGGCAGTGCTTTTGCACGAACATCTCCCCTCCCAGCTCCTCCAGTGCACACCGACATGGCCCAGCAGCCCCCAAAATCATCCTCCAGCCAACCACAAATCCCCTGGGAATGGAGCAGAGACCCCCCAGCAAGGTCCAGACTGAGATTCTGGGGGTTGAGGAGAGAAGCCGGGGGCTCCTCCCCAGGTATTTGGAATACACCACCTCTACTCAAGCAGATGATCCCACAGTCATCATTTTAGCCTGACTTTTTGTTCTTTTTGCACTTACATTTGCCTAAAGAGAAGCCCCCCAGCGCTGAGTGGGGGTCTCAGCCCCCACGCTGCATCGCCCCGGGACCTGAGCATCGCCAACCCGCGCCTGAACCCAAGGTCCTGCTTATCTGCAGCACAAGCAGTCTGGTGATAAGGCCAGGGATGAGATAAGGCCAGGGAGGAGATAAGGTTCTGCAGCCTCGCTGCTATCACGAGGTGTGCCCCAAGGCTGAGGGGTGCTGTGCCACCTCAGCACCCCCCGCACCCCCCTGGCGCACACACAGCCTCTCACTCTGATGAGCTTTAAAAGATTCATTACGCTCACACACACCAGTCGCTGCTTGTTTCCAAATCAGACAATTCGTTTCATTCAGGGGAGAGGGGCGGGGGAAAAAGAAACAAAAAACATAGACAAAATCAACTAATTTGTCTGGGAAACCTGGCAGCAAAGGTGGGGGGCCGGGAGGGGAGAGGCGCACACAACCCGACTGCACTAGGCTCGCAATAAAAACTGGAATTGCTAATCATCGCTGCTCTGCTGAGCTGAAAGAAGAGATGCTGCCGAGGAAACCAAACCCACCGGCCACAGGAACAGGGCACGGGGGTTTCACCCGGGGCTGGTGCACGCACCTGAGCCTTCCTCGAGCGCCTCCTCCTCCTCCTCGCTGCCTCATCACAGCCCTGCCTGCCCCGCAGAGCACTGCGCACAGGGACACGGCACAGCCCGCGACAGGAGGATGCAAACCCCCCTGGGAGGGGGGACAGCGGCTCTTGGGCCCCCCCGGTGCCTGTCCGAGCCCAGAGCCTTCTCCCTCCCACCCAAGTCAGTGCCACACGGCGCCTGGGCACGGCGAGGGAAGGAACCGCGGTGGATCAACACGCTCGGTCCCATTCCCAGGATCCACAACTGGGATGTGCCAGCGCGTGGGCACCCCCACCTCCGGCAGAGCCAGCCTGGCCTTCCAAAGAGGAGGATTAGCGGAAAAAAGACCAAAACAACCCCCTCTCCGTGCATGTTTGCTTCCCAGCATCCGCGCCAGGCTATAAATACCCAGCACGCTCCGTTCCGCTGTGGGGTTTGGGGGTTTCAATGGGACTCGGGGCAGGAGAAAGGGAGGGGAGTGGAACACTCACTGGGGGACACTGCGGGGGACACGGGGACAGGACAAGCTGTGTCTTCCCCCGGGGCGATGTGGGAGCAGGGCACGGTGGCCGGAGGTCGGGCAAGCTGGACCCGGCCAGCGGCTGTGCCAGGGGGGTGGCAGTGCCACGGGGCGGGGGCTGGGACAGGGGGGACAAGCGGGGGAGAGGCAGAGGAAATCCCCGAAGGGCCCTGGCGGCAGCGGGACCGGTGCCATGCTCAGTGAAAGGCAGCGCCGAGCGGCACCGGGGCAGCCGGCCAGGCTGGCGCAGCCGCCTCCCAGCGTCCCCAGAGCTGCCCACCGCCAGGACGAGCAGAGCGGGAGGGGGGCAAGCGCAGAGGAGACCCCTCTTTGGGAACATCCCGCCCCAGATCTCTCTGTTCAGCATCCAGCGCCGACCCCCCAGAACCCGCGGAGGAGGACGGGGTGCAGGGGGTGACGCTGGGGCGATGCTGGGGGCTGCAGGGAGCACCCCTGGGTGGGGGAAGCTCTTTTAAGTGCAGCCCCGCCGCAGGATTGCTACCTCGTTACAGAGCAATTAGAGACTAATTAGCCGATGGTAACACCCAAACCCCGATCAGGAAATGGGAGCGCAGGCGTGCGCAGGAGCACACGCACCCCAGGAACCCCAGAGCGGGGACACGACACGTCAGAGGGACACGCCTGGCCCGAGAGGTCAACGGCTCAAATCCCTGCCCTGCTGGCTCCGTGCCTCAGTTTCCCCACCTGTGACTGGGCATCCCGCTCTCAGCCGCTGCCCTGCTCCTCCCCAGGGCCACAGCCCCACAGGGCGCACAGCCCCCAGCCCTGCCATCCACCGCAGCCCCCCCTGCACCCCAAAAAGCACCGGCAGTGGCTGTGCCCTGGCGAGGAGCATCCCCATCCCACCAGCCCCAGTCCTATGGAACTGGGGTCTGTGCTGCTCTGCTGCCCACAAGCATCTTCCCATGAGCCCCAAGAGCCCATTCCCAGCGGGGCCAGGGCTGTGGTGGCACCTGGACCAGGGCCAACCTGTCATCCTAGGGACGGGCCAGTCCCGCTCTCAGCCACCCCAAACCCCCTGTGAGCCCCTGCCCGGGACGGCTCCTAACACCAGGTGAACTTTAACCACATAAATAACATTCCTGCTGGTTCCCCGCCGGCACAGCCCTTATCTGCGGTGGGCGAGCGCAGTCCTGTCCCTGTCCTCAGCCCGGGGAGGCCACCGGCCCTATCGCTGTGCCCAAGGACACTGGGGAAGGGGACAGCGGGGTCACAGGCAGGAGCTGGACTGTCCCCACCAGCACCACGAGCCCATCCCAAGCTACCAGAGACCCTTGGGAACAAGGGGGGCGACGTTTTACCACCAGAGCCTCCTGCAACGGCAGCAGGGGACAAGGTCACGCCAAGAAGAGGTTGCAGCTCGTGGGGAGAACAGGGACGGGATGCGGAGCAGCAGCGCTGACAGTGGGTGAAGGGCCTGGCATCTCCGGGGAGCGACGGGAAACGAGCTCCTTCCTCCCCTCCGGGAACTCGTCACCACGATCGCAGCTGAGTGTTGGAGCCCAGCGGCTGCGGAGCTCGCACGTAGCTCTCGAAACCCTCATCTCTCTGACAAGCGGGAGAGCAGCCGGCAGCCAGAGCCGGGGCTGCGGGCGGCATGAGAAAGGTCACCGCGTTTGCACATTCACAAAACATGCATTAAAAAAAAAAAGGAAGAGGGAAACAAAATCCCGCGCTTGCACGGTAGATCCAGCAAACACACACATCGGTACAGCCACCCTGCTCCAGCACCCCGGATTTGGCAGGCTGGCACCACGCAATTGCCTTTAAACTAATCAGGCACAGGCGAAACCAGCAGATTTATCTCTCCTGATTTGCTTTTGCTTTCTGGGCCCTGCGGGTGCAATCACGTTTTCAAATTCTCTGGAAGAATAGAGGCTAGAAAATGAGTTTCAGTGCATCAAGCAGATGGCCGGGGGCCGGGGCTCTAGGGGGGCCTCCCGCCCCCCGACATCCCCAGGAAGGTGCTGAGCGGCAGCCGCTGCCCGGCCCCGGCGTGCGGCAGCTCCACGGGTGCTCAGGGAGCTTGGGGCTCGCCGTGCGGAACCGGCCGAGCAGGGCTGGGAGGCGGCCGGTGCTGCCAGACTGGTCTTGGCTGCTCTGCCGGGCGCCAGGCACGGATGGAAGCCCGACCCACGGCACTTCATCCCCTCGGTCTGTGGGGCAGGTGCTCCCACCCCGGCTGCGCCCCGAGAGGCATCGCTCAGCCCAGCCCCAGGTGCCGGAGCAGTGGGAGGATGCGGGAGGATGTGGGAGGATGCTCTCTGCTCCATCACCAAGCAAACCACAGGGACGAACCCCAGCCCCAGTTCCCAACCCTGGTCCCCCAGGGGCTGGGAACACCGCGGGGATGGGGAGGGACGGTACCTGGTGAGGGGGCACGGTGGCAATGGAGGGGGCAGCTGAGCCCAGTGTTGGTCGGATCCTGCCTCGCTGGATCCTGCGTCCCTGTTCCAAGAACAAAGGGCTGCACTGCAAAGGCTCTGGCGAACAATTACCAGCGGGACTCCACTTAATTACCAGCGGGACTCAGGGGCTCTGAGCAGCTGAACCGAACCGCCACCCGGGTCCCAGGAACTCCTTTAAATAATGAGAGGAGAATCAAGCGGCTGTTTGGAGACATGGTGGGGGCACGGAGTGGTGGAAGAAAACCCCAAGCAGGGAGACGGGTCCGTGGGACACGCACAAAGGGGTCACCAAGATGGCACAGGGGATCACGGACACGGCACAGGGTGTTCGGAGCAGAGCATTTGTCGACAGGATGCCAGGCGCACACAGAAGCCGTCTCATTATCCCCTAATTAGTGCCTTGCCAGCTCCTGCAATTAACACCCATGCAAACGGCTGTTGTTGAGGTAAACAGAGGGTTAGAAGCATCCTCGAGAGCGGGGGGCCCTGGCAGGGTGCAGACCACCCATGGGCACACACTGAGGAGCAGGTGCTGTGCCTGGGGGGTCCGACCCACCTCCCCAAACCCCTCAGCTGCTCTGGGAGAGCTGGTAGGGCTGGGTGCTCGCAACCTCGCTGCAAGGCTGCCCTGCACCTGGCAGGGAGAAGCACGGCCCCGGCAGCACCGTGCAAGGCTGTGGCACTGCCCAGAGCATCCCAGGGCAGCAGATGTCACCGGCAGGACCTCATGAGGCTGGTGGCACTGCCCAGAGCATCCCAGGGCAGCAGATGTCACCGGCAGGACCTCATGAGGCTGGTGGCACTGCCCAGAGCATCCCAGGGCAGCAGGTGTCACCGGCACCACATGGCACGGAGCACCCACGCCCCAGATGGACAGGAGAGCCTTTCACCCCAGCTCAGCCCGTGACCCGGGAGCAGCCGGGGCTGGACTCCAGGTCCTGCCTCAGCACGGTGTTTACTCGAAAGTCGTCTCCTTTAGAAACATCAAAGGAAAAAAAACGCCCAGGTCTTAAATGGCCTTTCTCCAGCTGACCCAGAAACGTGGATCAAGAGCTGTCTCATCCCTTAATTGAGAAGTTGGTGACTTTGAATCGTTATTAAAGAGCTTTGGTGAACTCACAGATTAAGGGCACAACCGGCCGCTGCCGTCACCCAGCCTGACTCCCCGCGCGCCGCGGCCGGAGCAACAGCAGCCGCTGCTCCCGGCAGCGCTCACCGGGCTCTTCTGAGCGAAAACTGAAACAAAACCAGAACCGCGCTGGAAACCAGGAGGGCCCTGTCCTGTCTGCACAGAAACAACCCATTTCTAGGGCATTTTCCAGCTCTGGGCTCTGGAAGGAGCGGGCAGGGCTGGGGGGGTTGGCATGTCCCCCTCTCTGTCCCTGCAGGTCCCCTCTGCCACGCACCCCTCACCAGGGGATGCTCTGCAGCAGCGCCATGAAATCAGGGGTGTTTTAGGAGAGGAGGGCTGGCAGGGACTGGGACCCCCACACACCGCGGTGCTGCCGTGGGGCGGTGGGAAGGGGCAGCCGGAGTGCAGCTTCCCCGGGCGGGTGCGGAGCTGCCAGATCCAGGGGAAAAGCCAGGCTTAAGAGGAGACGGCACATTCCTCAATGCGCTATTTCTGCATGCTGCGGATTATCGTCTTTCCAGCTAAGGAAAACAGAAGGGGGGGATGCTACTACAAACGAGAGAGAGCAGCAGCGAAGGAGCCGCGCTCTCCCCTCCAGCGAGCACGGGCGGGCAGGAGAAATCCCCAGCCCGCGGGTTCCCAGGGGCACAGATGGAGCAGAAAACAACCCCAGAGCTCAGCTGCTCGGGGTCCAGGCGGCTGCGCCAGCCTCGACGGGGGATTAAGCCCCACGCTGCCCACCTGGGGGGTGTTTGTGCCCAGCGCAAGGCCTGGCCACAGAGCAGCAGCGTGCACGGGTGTGCAGTGGGTGGACACACACGCCCCGCCATGCACACGCAGTGAGCTGTGCTCAGCAGATGTGGCGATGCTGGTGCATCTTCCTGGGGCGGTGGGGAGCAGCGGGGGGGCCGCCAGCACCCAGCATGGATCTCCCCCCGGCCTACTCCTGCCCGTCCTCCTCTCCCTCATCCCCGCCAGCCCGGCGGCTGCTCCCACTGGTTTCTATGGGAACTCAGCAGGAAAACATGGTTTCCAGTAAGGCCAGCGCCGGTCCCGGCAGCCCAAACCCTGGCAGCGAGCTGCCCCATCGAGGGGTTTGCCTGGGGGACCCCCACACCTGGCCCTGCCCTCTGTACCCCCTCCTCACGAAGGTGACGGGGTGCTCAGAGCCAGGACGGTGCTGGTGGCCCCATGCAGCAGGGTGGGGGTCACGGCCACTGGCCACCGGAGGGGACAGGTATTGCACTCACCATGTGATTGCTAGCAGACGCTCAAGAATTTTAATGCCTCGGCCTCCCCTTCTCTGGGAGTCCTAATGCAGAGGAGGGAACGGGGTCCCTGGGGCCACGCAGGAAATTCTTGTCCTCTCCCAGCGCAGGGGACAAGGGGGACCAGAGCGGATCAGAGAAGGACAGGAGCTCTCCCTCCCACAAGGAAATACCAGAGCAGCTCAGGGATGGGAACCGGCGCAGTCACACGCACGGACAGAGCCCGGTGTGTGTGTGCATGTGTGCACACGCGTGTGCATGGCTGTGCACCGCAGGATGAGCCATATGGGGAGCAGCAGTCCCAGTTCCTGCCCCGCGCTCAGCCCCGGGGATACACAGTAGGATGCACAGCGGGATGTACAGCGGGATGTACAGCGGGATGCAGACGCTCTTGACGTGGAGAAGTGGGAGAAACCAACGGGTGCTGCTGATTCCCAGCTGCAGAGCAGCACGCAGCGCCGCAAACAGCGTTGCCTGCCTGGAAGGATGGATGTCTCCCGCAGCAAATGCCAGCCCGGTTCCCTTCGTGCCCAGTCCCTGGCAGGCCTGCCTGCACCCCGGGATGGCCGTGCACCACCCAGCACAGCTCCCCTCCTGTCTCCTGGCACAGAGGGATTACACAGCTGCTCCAGCAGCCATCTGGGAGGGGGAGCCAGCCCCCCGCACCCAAGGGACCACGGCACACGTCACACAGGCAGGATGGCGGGGCCAGGCGGTACAGATCAAACCATGCACACAGAACAGCCCTCGCAGGGCAGCAAAGCCCCTGCAAAGCCGTGCTGGAGCTCCCTCCGCAGAGGGGCAACACGGCCAGAGCGGGGGTCCTCACCAGACCCCAGGGGACAATGGCCCAGGGTGGCCAGTCCAGCCCCTTCCGCTGGGGTTTAATAGACTCGTGGCGTATTTAACATGCCCCATCATGTGATGAATCAGAGCCTGCTCCTTCAGATCTCACAGCGGCGCAACAAAGCTGCGATTGACTGCTCAGGGTAGCGGCTGCGGCTCGCTCGCCGTCTCCGGCACTGCCAGACACCTCGATGCAGGGGGGGCCAGGCAAGCACAGCATCTTGCAGGCACAGCATCCCCGCGGCGGTTCACTCTCTGCCGAGGAGGAGGAGGATGGCTCTCTGCTAACAAGCCAGCCCAGGGAAGCGCTTGCGTCCCTGGGAAGCACCAGGCAACATCTTGGGCTCCATCCATCACAGCCCGTCCTGGCTGCGACCCTGGCAAAGCACCAGCCACGGGGACCAGCCCCACACGTGGAGCTGGGGGTTCTGGCCCATTCGAGCAACCGGTCACGATCACGGGGGTCTTGGGGTGCTGTGCCGAGGCTCCAAAAGCCAGGTGTCTCCCGAAGCCTCGCTGCTCTCCACCTGTGCACTCAGCCGGGACCAAGCCTGGGGGACTCCAACCCACAGCTGCAGGCTCTGGGGACAGAGCCAGCGTACAGCACACAAACACACCGCGGGGACAGCGCAGAGGATCCCCACTTCTCCTCAAAAGGGCGAGGGGGTGCAGGGCGGCCTGGCCCCTGGGGCAGCCGGGGGGTGCTGGTCCCCGCAGCGCACCCCGCTGCGGCCATGGGGTGTGCTCAGGGCAGCCCGGGGGGGCTGGGACCCCCCGGCTGGAGCACAGCTCCCTCCGCTCTCCCCGAAAACAGCCCCCCGTGCACAGCCCGCCCGGGGCACCCGGCTCCGCGGGGGGATGCTCAGCCGCCCCCCCGCAGCGCCCGGGAGGAGGAGGAGGAGGAGGAGGGGGAGGAAGGGAACCGCGCTGCGGGCACTCACCGTGCGGGGCGGGCGGCGGCCGGGACCCCCCGGCTGCCTACGGGCGCAGCATCTTCCCGGGCAGCCCCAGCCCGATCCGGAGCCGCAGCCGCAGCCGGAGCCCGATCCGGAGCCGGAGCTGGAGCCGGAGCTGGGCATGCTCGGGGGCCGCCGAGCGGCACGTGACGCCGGGCTGGCACCGAGCACCGCGGGGGGGCCGCGCCCGCCGCCCCCGCCTCCCCGCGCTGCCCCCCGGCGCCACCCGGCATGGACCGCGCCGCCCCCGGCATCACCTGCGGGAGCCGCGACCGTGCTCCCCCCCCAGCAGCACTTGGGGGGCTGCACCGCACTGCCCCTCCGCACACACCCCTGCATCCCTTGGGGGAGCAGCTGGGACCGGGCTCCCCCCTGCATCCCTGCATCGTGGGGACAACCAGGACCGCGCTCCCCCCTGCACCCCTGCATCGCGGGGACAACCAGGACCGCGCTCCCCCCTGCATCCCACATCTCTTGGAGTAGGGGAGCCCATTTGTTCCCAGCCAGACCCATGGGACCCTCTACAAGGGGTGAGGCAGCACCCCCAGGTTCTGCACCCCCAGGAGAGCTGCCTGCAGGGAGGATGCAGAATGCAGGGGGCAGGCAGCAAAACAGCTCAACGACCTCAGCTTGTTCTCTGGAGCACAAAGGCCACCACTCGGTGCCCTGGGCCAGCGATGGCTCAGGTAGGGCTGGCAGGACCCCTCCCCGGCCCTGCTCAGACCCCAGCCCCGGCCCAGTGTCTCCCAGGCTGCAGAGCCCGCCGCTCGCAGAGGCGCTGGGGAGCTGCAAACTCCAGCCCCACGGCGATGGCACCGTGCCCTGATCCATGGCACTGCCCTGCTCCTGCCTGTCCCAGCTGCCAGGCACCGCGGGCAGGCTGCTGCCTGCACCCAGCTCGGAGCCTGCAGGGACCCTCCACACTCTGCAGCCAAGCTGGCGTGGGGAGGGACGGGGGCTCTGGGGGAAAGAAAACCCAACATCTGCCCTTGATCCTATAATCCCCCCATCAGCCACGCGGCGGTAGGGGCTGGGGAGGGGGTTGGCTTTCACTGGATGCTCCGCATCCTGCATCTCATCCCAAAGACGCAGACACAGCGGGGCCTTTTCTTCTGTGATCAGGACCAGGGCAGAAAAAGAGCCCTTTTTAACCAGCATTGCTGCCCAGCAGGAGCACCCGGCTGGGCGCTGCCCTCCCGCACCCTGTGCTGGAGGGTGCCCGGCATCGCGCGGAGCCAGCGGCTCCCCGCTCTGCAGCTGGGCCCTGTGCACGTGTGCAGCAACGTGCAGGGCATGCACCGCTGCGCCAGCCTCAATGCCACCTTGTGGGGGCTGTCGCAAAGGCAGGAGCCAGTGCAGCCACCGCCAGGGCTGGGGGGAGCAGCTCTCGGGCAGGGCCCCCCAGCTCCAGCCCCCATCCTCTCCCTGCTCTGCTGTGGCATTGGTGCACAGGGCACCACGAGCACGGACAATAACCAGCTGACCGCGGGGAAGACGGTCCCTGCCGTGGGGAAGCATCGCAGATGTGTTACGGGCACGCAGCTCCAACCTGACTGGGAACTTCGGCACCGCAGCCCTCACCCGGCAAACCCCACTCGCAGTGACGTTTGCAGCTGTGTGACTCAAACACGGGCCCGATTCAAGGACACCTTGGCTCTGCTCGGCAGATTAGACTGGATAATCCCGGCGCTTTGCTCTAGCCCTCAGCCCACCTTGGGATCTTTGCTCTCGCTGGGTTTACAGCGTCTAAGCACACAGAGAAACCTCCGTGCGCGCCAGATAGGGACGGGCTCAAAGATCCCACCCGAGACACCCCCACCCAGCGGGACCTGGAGCCCCATGAGAGGTGACAACGGCAGCAGCACCTGCAGCTCAGCCCGTCTAGACACCAACACCACCCTGCCAGGGTCCCGGTTCCTGGGCGGGAGGCGGGGAGGGACAAGAGGCGATGGGAAACAACCCGCTGGGATGAACCGAGGTCTGGGAGCGATGCCTTGGGTCAGATCCTCACCGAGATCCACTCCCGTTGTGTTCAGCCCAGCAAGCACAGCCAGCTCTGCGCTGCACGCCCCGAGCAGTGCGTGCCCCGGGGACCCCAGCACCCCCGAGCTGCCTCCCACACGGGCTGGGTGCTGCAGGAACCGGGAGAAAGTCCCCCTGGGCTCTGGGGATGACGCAGGGCAGGGGGTGGCTGGCTCGCCCACGCCACCCTGGAGCTCCCGGAGCCCTCAGAAGAGACATTTGCATCCGAAATGGTGACTTGGTGCAGGAGCTCCCTTGTGCGCAGGGATGGGGCGAGACTCGCCTGTCCCAGCAGCACCGGTTGTAGCATCCAGGGCCAAGACGTAGCCCAGAGCTGGGTCTGGTCCCTGCTGACAGGGACGGTGACTCCAGCCTGGCCTGGCTGTGCTGGCGGGAGCTCCAGCCCGAGCGCTCAGGTCTGGATCCCTACAGCATCTGAGACGTGGCCCTGCACGTGGCTACAAACCCGACATGCTGCAGGGTTTGTGCAGCTGCTGGGACCACGGGACCATCACGACCACATCTGCGGCAGCGCGGGACGAGCCTCGGCAGAGCCGTGGGCACCCACCACCCACCCACACCTCAGCGTGGACTCGCAGCACTGACCCCCGCCCCATCCTCGAGCCACCATGATGCTCCAAAGCCTCCCAAACCACATCTCCTGCTGGACTGCAGCAGCCTGTGCTGCACTCGCCAGGATTTCGGCAGCAGCCGCCCCTGAGCACAGACAGGTCCAGGGAGCAGCATCCTCTGGGCTGCAACGGTGTCTGCGAGCAGGAGGTAGAAACTTCACCCCCCAGCCCCTTCTCACTTACTTGATGAAGTAGAAGCCCCCGTGCAGCGTGGTGTCCACCTCCCAGCCTCGGGGCAGCCCTGGAAGGACAGGACAGAAGCGGTTATCACCTTCCCCCGCCCTGCGCAGCCCCTGCCCTCCCCATTCGTGCCCTGCTGCGGGTTGGGGTGTCACACCGGAGCACAGCAATTGCCCGAAGGATCTGCTGCCGGACAGTTCACGATGCTCGGTGTCACACCAAGGCAACCAAGGAGGAGACCCTGCTTGCAAGAGGCAGCACTGGAGAAGGGCCAGAGCGCACGGGATTTTCGTGACACCCGTGGGGTGCCTTGTCATGGTCGTCTCTCATACATTCAATCTGTGTTTTTAAAGCAGCTTGGGGCCCCTGAGCCACAGGGCAGAAGGGGGTCTCTCAAAAGCCCTCTGAGAACACGTCTCCAGCTGCAAACCCCACGCCCGAGAGATGCAGCATCATTTGGAGTCCCCGCGCCCCTCCAGCCGCAAGGCAGCTCCTGCTCGCCCAGCTTTTCGGGGTCCCGGTTGTGTTTCTGGAGGATTTCACCCCACAGCTCCAGATCACGCTCAGTGTGTGGGGCGGGCAGAGGCCGAGCCGTGGGACCGTCCCTTACCGGCGCAGGAGAAGTGCCCGCTCTGGATGGCGTAGCCGGTGCCGGGGTGCACCCAGCTCGTGGACTTGGTCTCGTCGCTGCAAAACACACAGAGCGGGGCTGTCAGCACCCGTGCGGGCCCCTTCCCATTGCCCGGGGAGGGTCTTTGCAACACGGGGGCCTTTTCCGGGCAAAAGAATGGAAGGACAGGATTTTAGGGCAAGGGGGGAACAGCATCCATGACCCTAGGACAGCACTGAGCCCCGAGGAGAGAGAAGAGCAGGGAAAGGAGAGTGTGCAATAGGGAAGCAGGCAGGGGCTTGCAGCAGGTGGGACCCCTCATTCCCAGCCCAGACTAAGCCCCCCAGCCCCTGCAGCCCCCAACTCGCGCACCGGGCTCCCCCCGCACCCCCGCTCTCCCCCATCCCCACGGCAGCCCCTGTTCCCCACCAGCGGCCAGGCAGGACCGTACTTGATGAAGAAGATGCGCCCGTCCCCGCAGACGCCGTAGGTCCACCTGCCCGGCAGGTCCAGCCAGTCGATGTCATCGGCCATGGGGACAGCGGGGGGGCTCGGGGACGGAGCAGCCCCGCGCTGTGACGGGGACAGCACCAAACAGCTCCCGGTCCCCCAGGAGCAACCAGGCTCAGACCTTCCACCCGGACTCTGTTTGCTGCAAATAACCCAGGAGGGAGGGAAAAGAAGAAATCCCAACCGAACCCGTGGAGTTAACCCTGTGGGAGCCGGGGTGCAGAGGGCACCCTCCCAGCACCCGCCAGGTGACTCTCGGGGCCAGCCCGTCACGGCTTCCTCCACTGCCTACTCGCTGTAATTACCGTCAATTAACTCGGGGTGAGTAATTATGGAGTTGTTACTTCCCTCTCCCGTTCATTTTAAACAATGTCAAATTCTTCTCGCCGTCTGATCTCGCAGCCAAGCCGAGGCAGTATGTAGGGCACCCTGATGATTATCTGCGGCGCTTGCAGAGCTCCCCGATGGGGATTTTCTCTCTGCTCATTCTTAGCCGTCAATTAAATGTCTTTTAAGGGGAAAGGTGGGGTCTGGGAGGCACCTGGGCTGGGTGGCTGTGAAGGAGGCAATTGGCCTCGTGTCTCTTTGCAAAGCTTCTCATGGCACAAGGAGAAAGATGCTGGTTCAGGGGAGGCCTGAGAGCTGGGAAGGAAGGAGCTTGTGCACATTAGAGCAAGTCCCTGCCAGGGTTTGGGGAAACCAGTTCACCCCGAGCCCCAGGAAGGCTCTTTCTATAGTTCTTCGAACCACTGGGTAAGAAAAACCTCTGGTTAGTCCCAGTGAGCCCATCAGGACAGCACCGGATGGGACCCCTTGATGTCCTGGGTCCTGGGCATTGATTCACCCTGGGAATCTGAATTTTGTGGGAGAAATTCTCACCTGTAAACCACGGACCAAGCTCGTGTCCTGCAGTGCCATCAGCTCTATGCTCTGCATTGGCTTTTCTGCAAGACTGGGCTGAGCGGGGACAGTGTCACAGCGAGCCCGCCCGCCCCGGCCCGGTCACGTTCCCGACTGTGAGCCCGGCCGGGGAGCTGAACCTCAGTTACCAACCACGGGAACTCCCAGGGCTTTGATGCTGCGATGCGCCCCGAGATTCGGGAGGTCACAGCATCACCCCGGGGCAGGCGGCTCTGCCTCCTCTGCCTCCTCTTCCTCCCCTGCCAAAGGTGGTGAAGAAACCCCAGAGCTTAATCCTCACGCCCAAAGCCCCGGAGCACACGAGCAGCATCCCAGGGCAGCTCACGAACAGGCAGCTGAGGAAAAAGCTGCCACATCAGCTGTTTTCATCATGTTTTTTTGGGGGGACCCCCCACAGCCAGCCCTGGGTGAGAGGGGCTCATGGCATGTGCTGGGTCAAGGCAGAAATAGTTTTATAAAGTCAAACACAGCCAAAGGTCTGTCCCTAAGATGCCCTCATCCTATTTCAGCGCTGGGGGAGGTTCTGCGGGGTCAGCCACGGCACTCCAGGAAACAACGGGTTCCCCACCGCACAGCTCTCAAAACCAACGCCAATTTATTTCTATGGATGTTAAACAGAAACCTGCAGATGCCAGAACCGCCCAAGGCCCCCGAGCACGGCTCTGACCCGCCAGCCCAGGGCAAGACCTCCCCCGTTCTGCAAAAGCCGTTCTTGCACACACCTCGAGGGCACTTGCGATGTCGATCACAAATAAGCTCATAGAATCTTAAAAGATAACCTTCCTTCTGCAGCAACCCCCAGGGAGGGTGCATTTCCCTGACCATATGTATCCTCAGCATCCCCTCGCTTGTCCGTGGCCACAGCGGGGACCAGCTCATCCCAAGGACCAGCTCATCCCTCTGATACCCAGAGCAGGGAGGAGAAGGAGCTTTGCAGGACCTTTGGTGAGGAATCCCGAGCAGCTCCAGGCTCTCTTGCCAGGTATATAAATCAGCTTTTATTGCTTTCCACGAGAGAATTTCCCCCCCCTATTTCTTCCTGTCTTAATGCAATGGAAATTCAAAGGGGAAATACCAGCGGGACTTTTTGTTTTCATGTGGTTTAAAATCCTTTTAAAAGCTCCTTGCTCACAAGCACCCAGGTTATGGAGGAAGGGGACAGCAAGCGGGCACACACCGAGCTGTTCTTTGCAAAACCACCTGTATTCGGTGTACAGGGAAGCCCAGCAGTTGTAGCGAGAAACAGCCCCAGCACATCCAGCATCTTCTAGAGCCGTGCCCAGGGCACCGGGTCACCCTTGTGCACGAGATGCCACTTTGGGCAGGTGGTTTCACTCGCCAGCGTGCCAGGAGCAGCCCCAGCACCGCGGGGACTCCCGGCCACGGCGGGACGGGCGGAGAACTAAAGGCAAAGGGAGCAAAACACGCAGAAAAGGGCTGTGCCGGGCGAGCAACGGCGTGACACGGCACCGCGGGGCTGGCTGCGGCCACAGGGGACGGCCGGTGCTGACACCCATTGTGGTGACACCCGTCGCGGTGACACCCGTCGCTGTGACACCCACCGCTGTGACCTGCCCGGCCCAGGGAAGCAAACGGAGGCCGAGGAAGTTTCCTGCACCGAGCCCTCGTGGGTCAGACGTGAGGAATGCGACAAGACCGGGTGGTTCTGCACGGAAAGGGATGATTATTGTCTGTCCCGCGCTGGTGCTCGCTCCGGGGTGACACAGCACCCTGGGCGGGGGGCACAGCACCCATGGGCGGAGGGACGGGTGGGGGGACAGCGGGGGGACACTCACCCAGAAGCGCCTTGGGGGCTCCGGCAGCGAGTCCGGCGCTGCCGTACGGTTCTGGCACCATCTCCTGGACAAAAGCTTCCCCAGAAACAAGAGGAGAAATGCAGCTGCAGAGCGAGTGAGCCGGGTACCCCCCCCCCATCCCAGCCTGGTGCACCCCGAGATGCGCATTGTGTCCCCCAGCCGTTAATACACAATCCGCCCCCGTAACTTCAGTCTCCTTGCTCCATTTACTCCCCAAAGTCCCCGTTTGGGGGCCAGGCTGGGGACACGATGGCCGTGGCCCCTGTGCTTTGCAACCCCGGGGGGGCAGGACACGGCTCCCTCCTGGCTTTCCCGGCTGGAACACAGAGACCAGTAACCCCCAGGGTGAGACGGAGCTGCTCAGCAAAAAGCCTAATTGCTTCATATTCTTTATGTCTGGTTGTAAACGGGTTGTAATTTGAGGGACGGTGCCAGGGAGCGCCGCTGCCGGGAGCTGCTCGCGCATCCCGCCGATCCAGACACCCCGATTACAAGCAGATGTGTAACAGCCCTTTATCACCAATCCCAGGATCGCGTTTACCACCAGGCACAGCGACCAAACCCACCCCGAGAACTCCCAGCCCGCGCTATGGCAGCTCCATCCATGGAACGGAGCCAACGCGAGCCCCCCAGCCGCAGAAGGGAAACCTCCCCTTGGCCACAAGCCTCGCTCAACCTCAGATCCGGCCTCCATTATCTCAGCAGCCTCACCAGCAAAGCCTGAGCCAAGAAGCCTGGTGCACGAGGAGGGAGAAGGTGCTGAATCCAAATGTCCCCACTGGGTCTTTGTCTCAGCACAAAGTCCCTGTGGGAGCCCCGGGCGCACATCCCAGCCCAGGCTGCTCCGTGTGTGCGGAGGGGCTGCAGCCGGCAGTGATTTTCTGGTTTCCGTCCCTATTTTCCGTCTCTCGGGGCCGGGGAGGGAAGGCAGCCGGCGTTTCCCATGGAGCGAGGGGCAGCGGGGCAGGAAAAGCTGCTCCAGAGCCGCGTTCAAGGTGTTAAACCCCATGGACCCACCGAGCAGCCCATCCTTGTTTTCCAAGCGGGACTCTGCTGTACGTATCAGTTCTTCGCGGCAGCTGCCTTCCCTAAAACCAGGCTTTCAGATTTAGCTTAAGATGGCACCAGCCAGCGCTGCCCAGGCTGCGCCTGTACCAGGACTCGCAGGAATTGGTCCCCAAAGCTCCGTTTTGCAGCTGGCGGGCTGGTGCAAACCAGGTCTGACCCTTGGATTGGTGACCTGGGCTGAGACGGGGGGCAGATGGAGCCTCCCCTAATCGGCTCTAATCCTTCATACCCCCAAGACTAACACAAAGGCTTTTATGCGGCTTCATTTCCCCCCCGCGCCATAGAAACAGGAATAAACCTGGGATTATACATGGGAATATACCCGGATTACACCCCAGTGCGGCTGGAGTTGTGACCGCGTCGTGATTCAGCGTCACCGGCACTGCCGGTTTCAGGAGAAACCGGCTTTGATGGGACCAAACCAGCTCTGCAACAACATTCATTTGCAAGCGGCGTTTCAGGGAACGCGACTCCAGAAATAGCAGCTCGTTTGCTGCCCGTGTGCTCCGCTGACAGAGGAGTCCTGCAGCGCCGCGGAGGAGACGCGGCCACCGCAGCACGAGCAGGTCCAGCGGACGCGGTAAAGCGTGAGCCCTGCCTGCAGAACGAAGCGATCCCGCCGCATTCGTGCTCCGGATGGCACCCGGACGCAGCGCCACGCGCACGGCTGGCGGCGAGCGGCACGCTGCTTCTCTCTAAGCTGTTTCACTGAAAAATCAAAATGAAAGCGTTCCGTTTTTAAAGCAGATTTTAGAGCCAGAAGAGGTGAATATGACTCAAAAAAAACGCAGTTCTTAATGATTATGTTCCCCATATTCAGCTTTGCTCGCTATTGCAGGTAGAATGTTTTTCTTGTCTGGTCCAGCAGTTTCCTGCCCAGGGTGCCCTTAAAGGAACAACTATGGCCCAGCGTGAAATGGCTCGATCTGCGAGGCAGCAGCGCAGCTCCGAGTTCAGCCCCGTTCTGAGCTCCAAGCGGCACTTTGCTTAAAGGCAGAAACCAAAACCACCAAGAATTGAAAGTTCTTCCCCCAAAACGTCGCTCTGGAAGCGCCGTGATTGACCCGCGAACTCATCGCAGGTTCGGAATCCCCATGATCCCTGCTCTAAATCACGGTGACCCCTGCTCTGGAACACAAGGAGCGACACACGCAGCTTCACACACCACCGAAAAAACCCCGCTAACACAGTTAGGCTGGATCAAGCTGCGCAGGATTAAGCGCCGCTCGGCGTTGTCACCGCTCGCGTCTGCTGAGCTCCGCACCAAACGCTTTTCTGTAATCATTAAAACACGAACAAGGGAACAAATAATTCACCACGTTACCGGCCAAGGTGACAGTCGGACCCAGGGACGCGTCCGGTTGCTCTCAAGGAACAATCCGACGTCGGGCACCTCCGAGTCACTTCTCACAAGGTGACACCTCAAATTTACCTGAAAATACTTATAAAACCCCCTGAACTACCTTCCAAACCGCACAGTGATTCAAAGTGATGCCACCCAAGCAGACCAAACCCGCACCTCAATACTCAGCTCCCATTAGGGCAAGAAAACACGAGGGTCCCGCTCGCCCCGAGCGGGCTCCTCATCTGCATCCAGGTAATTGCGCTTGTACGCTCTGTATTTTAATTGAAAAGCTCCATCAGCACGGATCCTGCTTTGGAAGTCAATCCCCAGGGGCGTGATGGCTTCTAAATTACCACCGCCTGCTCTAAATGCCAAAGATGATTAAATACATTCATATTCTCATAAAGCTAAATGTGAATCATGTTTCGACGCAGCCATCCGATGGCTCCTGGACGTTCTTTCAAAGAAAACCAATTCGGCATTATCTTGCAAATATCTTTATTACAATTTACAGATTAGTTCTGAATAGTTTTATTATGTACAGAAATATAACTTTAGATATAAAAACCCAACAAACTCGACACAAATCAATTAAAATCTGTATAAAGCCAACGCTGAAGGTTTTCTAACTTTCCCTAAATTATACAAAAATAAAATCTGATCATTACAGTTTTGATTTAAAGTTCAGCAAGTGTTATTTCCACTGTCTCACAGCACTTACACATGTACATGGAGGACACTTTTGTGCCGTAGGGAACACGCTGACAACGAAGCTCAGTTTGCGTTTGACGTGATGTTTGTGGAATTTAGTGTTCATTTGTACCTCTTTGCGATGGACGCCCTGAAAGCGCGAGCTGGGGGGTGTTTGGGTGGCAGAGCAGAGGGCTGAGCCGCTGCGGGCTGGGAAAGATCCCTTATCAACGGCTACAAGCGCTTTGGAGCGGGCGGGTTTTATCTCCTTTACGTGCAGTTGGCGGCTCTGCCGGTTCCAGGTGGGAATTCCCACAAGCACCAGGGTCCCGGCCGCAGCTACAGAAGCACCAAGTTCTCCGGGCCCGGAGAAGCGGGAGAGTCGGGGAAAAACGCCCATAGTACGTTTGTACTTATCAATGGCGCTTGGACCACAAGTCAACAACCAACCTATTTTAAGTGCGTGTTTATCGTCCCGCGTGCTTGTTCCTAAACAAAAAAGAACACCTGTTATCAAATACGAGACGGGAAAATTAACTCCTAAAAATTAAAAGTTATTTCGCAGCATTTGAGGGCACGATTAGAGTTACGATTTCACAACTAAAATGACATTTTGTAGGAAAGGAGGATCTATTTTTTTATGCCATGGGTATGAAAAGCAACGCTGCTGCATTGCTTTCAGGCAGACAAACTGCAGGGCTGCTTGAATTTCAGCTGTATTTTACATTTACACAACAACTCCGCTGTCGTTCACTGTTAACCCTCTGAATTCCATCATTTTAACACTAACTTGTAGCAGAGAAAGGGATTTTTTCAATTCAATGAACGTACTTCATGCAATAGGAATAAAGAATAAACCCAAACCCGACTGAATTTGAGACAGAATTACAAGTGATGGCCAAAAAGAGAAGGCAGAAAATCCAGGGAAGCTTGTAAAGCTCCTCTGTATCTGTCATTATCTCTTTAATTAAAAATGGCAATCGTTAAAGAGGTGACAAATCGGAAGCGATTTTAGGTTTCTCCCTTACAAAAGGGAAACCATTGCAGTCAGTTGAATGAACCAAAGAGCAAATCATTTATCCAAACAGATGGAATTCTGGGCTGCTTGGTCTTTATTCCGCCGCAGCTCGTTCCTGCCCGGCCACACGACGTCCTGCAGCCAAACGGCCAGGGGGCTGCTCCTCCCCCCACTGCACCGGCAGCGGAACGCGCAAGTCACACCGCAAACAAGGAGTGTTTTCCTTCCACCAGCGACCTCGGCGTGAAATGTTATTGTGGTACCAGATGAACACAGTGCAGACGCAGAGAGGTATTAATACTGGCTTTTGGTGAAGAACACGGCGATTCATAGCCTTAGATTTCTGTAAGTCAAAGAGAATTCTCCTTACAAGCACCAAAACAAGCATATTGGGTACAGGAAATATTAAGAGTTGTCCACTTCAATCCCTCTTCAGAAAGTAGAATCAATTACAGCAAAGTCAGTCTAAGATTAACTGAAGGACTAGGGCCTGGTTCAGGTGGCCACCTCAACTCAGAACTACCACCACAGCCTTGCCACATGCCTTGAAGTTTATTATTGATGAGGACAAGGCCATCGACTGCCCTGCAAACAAGGAGGTTTGGTGCACCAGCAGCCAGCACCTTTGGAACAGTACTGCGGAAAATTACGGTGATTTCAACAGCGACAAACCAAAGGGCTTGTAGTGCCCCAGAGTTCCCCTGAGTCCCCCAGTGTGCTGGACTGCAATGCTCAGACATCACAGCCTCACATGAACACTCAAACACCAGATCACATGCAAAACCAGCATCTTAAAAGGAAGAAATCAACTACCCACTTCGCACAGTAACGTTAATGTTATCAGGTTACGAAATCCAAGACTTCTGTACAAGTTATGGGAAATGGAGAACCACAAGAAAGTAGCGCAGACCTCTAGAAACTTTAAATCAAAACTGCAATAACTTGGTTCTAAGCCTCATAAATATTTCCTTCAAAATAGGTTTTGCTTTTTCAAAGTGCAAAAATCCAACTTAAAGAGTCACCACTTCTCGACACACTGCGGACAAGGCGTTTTCGGAATGGATTCAACCTAAAGCAGTCAAGTGCTTCTCAAAAGGAATGCGATCATACCCCTTACCCTTGTGATACTCAAAAGGTTTTGTGAAAACGGGACACACGGGCACGTTCACCGGCTGAATATCGAACTGGGAAAGAGAAGCGTTACCCTCCCGCTTCTCTCCCCATCTCAAACTAGCACATGCAGCTGCCGCTTCTTGTTTTGGTGCTCGGGGTCACACGAACACGGCCTGCGAGGTTCTAGAAGAGCCCAGCGCTCTGGGAGCGGGTTCCTCGGAGCCTGCTGAGCACCCTCTGCCTGTGCTCCGCTGTGAAGCAGTATCCTATGGCTTCTTCTGTCTCCTGGATCCGCCTCTGGAACCTGCACCCGTCCCGCGCCAGCTCTTCCCAGGGCCCTTTACGATCCTCCTCGCCGCTTATGTAATACTCGGTCACTTTTTCTAGGAAGGTCACCTGGAAAAGACAAGTTGGTTAGTAAAACATTAGCCAGAGAAAATGAGCTTAATATTTATTTGCCTCTTTGTTTTTGACAGAAGTTATTAAATGCCTAAAACACCAAAAAGCCTCAGATATGCCACCAGCTCTCTGCACCACGGAGGCCAGAGCATATTGTGCCTCTCAGCTCTCATAGCAACCAGTGTTGACTTTTCCCTCTACCAACGGTGCTCGAACTACCAGTGTTTCTAAACCACAGCTTAAGAAGCCTCTCTAGGCTGGGGGCACATCTCAGCACTCCCTGTGAAATAACCCCCGGCATCAGCACTGGATTACGACCCCACACACACAGTCCCGGCAGAGCACTCACACCAGGACCCGCACTTGGGGCTAGAAAATCTCCTCCTGGCCAACATCGCCGATGGCTGCAGCTTACACAACAAAAAGGAAGAACCATTGTTCTGTGGAGTCGGTAACGGTGTGAGTCAGCCGGGACTTCACCAGGAATTCACTGTGCTACGTATAAGGAAGCACCAACACTCATCACTGCGTGACTGAACAAACCGCTTCTATTTCCAGCTGGTATCAAGTTCCAGTGTATTTCAGTTCATGCCAGGAAATGATGTCATGGCACTTGAAAATACGTATGAGAACTTCCACTCCTTGCTATTTTTAAGAACTATTAAGATATTTTTTTTAAAAAAAAGAAACCTACAGGCTCAGGATCTAAACTTGACAGTATTTGTTATTACCCTAAGGATTTAAGTCTGTTATCGAGCAACAAGCAAATGCCAGCCTGTTCCTACTGAATTATGCATCAGTTTTCACGTAGCTGCACAAAAGGCACAGCACTGAAGGACAAACCGCAGCCTCCACCAGCTCTCAGCACAGACCGATTCCTGAAGACAAGGCAAACATGACATGACAGGTGACCCCACTGAACTTGCTGCAGGGCAGGAAAAAACGTGGGGAGGTACCAAAAACCTGCTGCTCCATCCCTACGTTCTGAGAACACAGAACCCCAGTTTCACACCCAGTTCACGTTAAAACAACGGGGAGTGTGGAGCGAGACCGTTTTTTGTGGTACAGCCACCTTCCACCCTTCACAGAAAACATGAAATAGTGAGGGAAGAATGAGCTACAGGAATAATCAGCAGGTGAGAACAGAGAACCACAAGAGATCGTGTGAAAACAACCCCCAGAAACCACCTCATTGTAGCAGTGACCCTGAATTTCTGCTGCACTGCTTGTGAGGGCAGGGCCATCGGAGCCCCATCTCCTCACGTAGTGTCAATCCATTTGCTAACTCGTAAGGCAAACACAACACTCCCAGGTTTTATGGCTTTACAAACAGGAACATCGCCGATTGATTGCAGGGTGGCAGATAGAAAACAGCAGGATAAATGACTTGATGGTTTCCTGGGGACGCCTTGGTCACTGCTCCGCAACCTGTTTCGCAGAGAACCTCATTAAGAACCTGCGTCCAAGCACAGGGAGCTGTTACATCAGCTTCTCCCTCCGCCAGCTCCCACCTTACATCCTTTTTACATCAGTCTGAGACACCCTTGGGCACAATTACCGGAGTTTGTAACATCATGCCCAGCATTGCACCCAGATCATCGTTCTTTCACCATGTGAATAGATGACACAGAGTCAAACAACACATTAGTCAAAAATTCCGAGTGTGAAGGTCACGTCCCTGACCTGAAAGGGGTTTGAGGTCTGGGCAGCATGGACTGAGCTCAGCAGTGCTGCCCTGCAGCACTTCCCACAGCTGCTCTCACAAAGGGACTCTTGCAGAACTGAGTATTTGCTGTTCAGATGGGAATGTAACAGTTTGTCAGGTGTGAACCCTGAAGTCTGTAAACACCACCTGCCCTGGGAACAGCAGGAATGCAGTTCCCTGCAAGCCAGGCTCTCAATTAAAGGAGCAAAGCTAACAATGTTAAACAAGCGCTGAACGACTTTCCCATTTTGATAACGTGTTCCAGCAGAGCCATCAGGACCACAAACCATTTCTCACCCAAATGTTCAAAGTACCAGGCAAGACTCAGACATCGCACCTGAAAAGCCACCTTGCACATCTGGAGCATCGTAACACTAAAGAGCTGACAGATGTGTTTTTACCATTTCCCCGAGTCCCACCAGCACAAGGTTTTTAATGCACAATCTCCTCCCAAACAAACTGCAGCTTGTGCTCAGAAGCCCAGTTCCAGATTATTCTTTTTATAAACAACTACTGATTTAATTACAGTCTCTTAAACTAAAACGAGAGCATCATACATTTGGTATTGAAACGTCAGTGGCTCAGTGCAGCGCGTGTTAACCCACAGCTGCAGTTCTTCCCACTCCCAACCACACGTGGAACTCGAAGCAGGCTTGTCACAAGTCCTAACACTCTCACAATGCTTGAAGTCTCCATTACACTACACACAAAGCTCCTAAAATATTTATCAACGGAAACAGGTCCTTTCCAGAGGAAAAACTTCTGTCTCAATTCTCATCAGCTTCTCTGACGAAGAAAACTACGTTATGACACAAACGCAGAAAGAAACATCTAACTTCAAGTCTAGAAAATAAAGCGATGTGCCCTGCGTCACAAATTCCACCGTCACGTGCGAGGGATGAGGCACACTCATCTCAGCCACATCATTAGACCATAAGCTCATGGGAGCGGGATGTGCCCACGGCTGGAACCCCGGCACAAGTGACCTCACCCGCTTAGCGCAACCTGGTTTGTTGTTGGTTTTGTTTCTTTTAAGCATCCCCCCCAAACAAAAAACATAAACGAGGTGTATACCTTTTTCCGCTTGGTACTCCCACATTTCTCCCCAGAAAGAACACCCGGCTGCGCAGACTCGGTGACCCCACAGTTCTGATTCTCCAGCTGCACCCGACAGACAGTTAGGTGACCACGCTCAGAAAGGACCAAACTCGGCCTCTCTGCTCCTTTTAAACCAGGCGTTCCTTTTTTCTCTGCTGTTTGAAAGGCTGCCGTGAAGTTTAAAGGATTATATGGATCATCTGAAGCACAGAATGAGTTCCAAAGTTTCAAGCTTTCTGCCTCATCCACACTACTACAGTCCCACTCATCCTCCTCTTCAGAACTCGGGTCAGCAGAGTCTGAGGTCTCCTCTGCCCATGAAGAATCTTCCTCCTCCTCCCCACCCGACATGTCCCTTCCTGGATCGCTGGGAGATGTCTGAATGGCTGCTGTGAAATTCTGAGGGTCGTATGGGTCCAAACTGTAGAAGGAATTCCAGAGGTGAAGCCTTTCCCCGTCCTGGCTCCCAGCATCTGAATCCGAGGGGAGCTCCTCGCTATCAAACCCATCGTCGTCGTCAACCCAGTCTTCCTCGTCATCCGCACTCTCTTCCCCACTGGAAACTCCCCCTATGATATAGTCTATTAATTTATTTGCACAGGCCGGTCTGGCTGAAACGGGGAAGTTTTGCTCTGTTTCAGAGTCCTCGTCATCCTCTTCAGTCAGGGCGTCCCCCTCGAGTGGCCCCTTCTCAGCTGGGCCCCTTGTCCCCTCCTGCTCCAAGGTGCCACCCCCACGTTGTCTCCCCACACTGCTCAGCTCCTCGCCATCACACGGCTGCCCCCGCTGTCCCAGCTCCTGCTGACGAAGGCCCTTGTGCTGCTGCTCCTCTTCCAGGCTGTGGTACCCGTGGTCCGGCTCCGGCGCGGCCAGGCCGCCGCTCGCCGAGCACCATCGCTGGAGAAACGCCAAGCGCTTGTTGCGGAGAAACTCAACCTCGGGCAAAGCGCCGGGGCGGCCCGGCCAGGGCTGCGCGGGGAGCTCGGCCCGCAGGGCCTGGGGCAGGTGGCTCTTGCCCGAGCTCCGGACGCGGCCCCACTCCGGGCCCGGCACACGCGGGTCCCCCCACGGCCCGCACACGGACACCAGCCCGGATCCCCACAGCTCCGCCGGGCGCTCCGCGCCGCCCTCCCGGCTGCTCCCCAAGGGCTCCTCCGCCCACGGCACCGTCTTCTCGGGCCAGTCCGAGGCGGACGGCTCCAGCAGCAGCAGCGGCCGCGGGCCCGTGGCGGGGCCGAGGGCTCCGCTCAGCGCCGGGCCGGGCAGCAGCCGCTGCAGCAGCGCGGGCAGCGGGGACAGGAGCTGCGACATCAGCCGCAGCCACGAGAAGGGCGGGCTGGCCTGGGGCGCGGCGCCGGCGGGGGCGGCGCTGGGCCCGGCCAGCTTAGGCCAGGCCGCGGTGAGGCCCAGGCGGGCCCAGCCCGGCACGGGGCCGGCACGTTCCCGGCCGCTCGGCTCCATGGGCGGCGGGCAGAGGAGGCTCTTCAGCGCTCCCAGCGGTGCGGTCGTAGCCGCGGAACGGCGTTCCGTGGAGGGCTGGCGGTGCGGCGGGGGCGGCAGGCGGCGGGCAGCGGCTCCGCGGCGGCTCTCGGCTCCATCCTGGTCCTGGTCCTGCTTCTGCTTCTGCTGCGGGCGACGGCGCAAAATGGCGGCGCCTCCACCCGGCCGCGGGCGGTGCGAGCCCTGAGGGGCGGGGCGCGCACACCGCGCAGGCGCCTGCCCGCCTCCCGAGCGTCACAGCCCGCCGCCACCGCCCATTGGCGGTCGCGGGGGCCCCGTCCGTTGTGGGGGTGTGACCAGCGCGGAGGCCCCGCCCCTCCCTCCGCGTGCGGATTGCATCAGCCGCGGGGTGCGGGCGCCGCTCGGCAGCGCCCCCTCTGGCGGCGCGGGGGAGCGCGGGGGCGGCCCCGGGGGGACCCGATCCCGGTCCCGGTCCCGGTCCCGGGCAAGGTGGCAATAAACCGGGACAGGGCGGGCCAGGGGCAGCTGCTCGGTGTCGCGGAACCCACCAGCCAGCGGCAGCGTGTGGCTATGGAGCTGCTCCACACGGCTGCCCACGCACGTTAGCGTTAATCAGCCATTCGTTCATGTGTTTCAGTCCTCGGGGTAACGATGGCCCACAGAGAATTACCGGGGAAATTACCTGGAGGGGACTGGGGTCCCCATGTGTGCTTGGGGACCAAGGGAGCGATGTCCCTGTCCCCCCAGCGCTCGTCCTACTGGGCCATGTGGTGGGCAGATGTGCAGGCAGAGGTGCAGATGTGCAGGTGTGCAGGCAGAGGTGCAGGCAGATGTGCAGACAGAGATGCAGATGTGCAGGCAGAGGTGCAGGCAGAGATGCAGAGGTGCAGGCAGGGCCCACGCACTGCCCGGTGCGTTTCATCTCCTTTATTTTCACGCCACCATGTCACAGGCAGGAGGGTCCCGGCCGCAGGAGGGTGGCAGCTCTGGCAGCCCCAGGCTGTTTCCCCCACTCCAACTCCCGCCAGGTACAATATTTAAAACTTTTAATATAAAGGTTAAGTTCATTATTCTCGATCCTGAGAAACATTTTGTCCGTTTACGGAGCTCTCGCTGTAAACAAAGCACCACAGGCACCAAGCCCACACCCCGGTGCAGGCGTCCCCGGGGCCGGATGGCAGACGAGGAGACGGGTGTCCCCATGGGGACGGGAGGGGTGGCCGCGGTCCCCTTCCCATGGCATTGGGGGCCGGCCCCACCACCCTGCTCTCCTCTGGGAGAGAATTCCCCGGGATGGGAATTGCCCAGATGCGGGCAGGATGCTGGAGATGGACCCAGGCTCGGGGGGTACACGCACCCCCAGCCCAAAGCCAAACCTCCGCGTCACCCCCTGTCTCCCCTCTGCCCCAGTGCCCGGCCACACGCTACTCGTTATTAAAAAAAATTAAAATACACATGTCCCAAAGGAAGAAATACCCCCCCAAGCACCCCACAGGTTCTCCCCACCCCTCCCTCCCCGCATTGCTCCCTTGACACAAGGTAAACTTAAAAAAGACGACACCCGCAGCAGCGCCCGTCGGCACCTGGTCCCCCAGGGCACATCCCGGGGCGGGCAGAGCCGCGGTGACGGCGCTGCCATGTGTCCCCAGCCCCGGTGGTGGCACCTCAGAGGGTGCCGTGGCCACGGGACCCCAGGGCGAACCAGCCCATCTTCTCCTGCGCCAGGTCCAGGTCCCGCAGGCGGATGCCCACCTCCCCGAGGAGGATGTTCTCCCAGAAGCCTTCCTCGCTCAGCACGCTCAGGCGCAGCTCCCGCTGCTGCAGGTCCCCCCGGGGGATCCCGTCGTAGACCAGCTGCGGGGCAGAATGGGGTCAGACCCCCAGCCCTGGCCCCCCGGCCTCCCCCAGCGCCATCGCCATCCCACGCACCATCTCGTTGTAGGTGGGGTTGCAGGTTTTCCGGGCCACTTTGGTTTTCCTCTTGGTTGTTTTCTGGGGGTCGGGCAGCAGGTAGGTCTTGACGTAGGGGTCGGGGTCGTTGCCATCCTGCAGTGGTGGCTGTGGGCAGAGCGGGGGGCACCCCGTGAGCGCTGCGGTGGGCTGGAGCCCCCACCCCGCTGCTATCGCACACGTACCAGCCCTCGGATGTGCATCACCATGATGAAGAGCTTGTTGTTCTTGTAGGAGATGGAGAGCTTCACCTCCCCGCCGACCTTCCCCAGGGGCCGAGCCCACGTGGTGTCTGGAGAGGACGGGAGGGGTGGGGGTGGGATGGGAGCCCCCCAGAAACCCCCCACGCGGTGCCATCTGCCGGGACCCCCGCCAGCCCCCCTACCTGTCGCCTTGGGGGTCGGGTTGGTGCCGGCCGCCTTCTCATCGCGGGGCAGGGGGTGGAAGAAGGTGTAGATGAGGTCGCACTGCGGGGTGAGGAGGTGGCATTAGCGGTGCAGCAGTGACCATGTCCCTCGCCATTTGGGACCGGTGCATGTGACAATGTGCACAGTGCAAGCACTGATGCTTTTTGTGCATGGTGCACGCTGTGATGCTTTACATGGTGCATTTTCCCCCAATATTTCCCACCCCATCTAACCTCACCGGTGTCCCCAGCACCGTCCCCATCTCTCAGGAGGCAGCAGCCCTGCTCTGTCTCCCTGGGGTCCCCAGCTCCGCACCTCCGCCACCTCGGGGGCTGCGTGGATGAGGTGCCAGATGTAGCCGTTCAGCTCCTCCTTGCGCCGCTCGGCCACCGCTTCGCCCCGCGACCGCCCGATGACAAACCTGCTGGGGAAGCTGCGGGGACAGACCCTCAGCAAAGCCCCCCGGGGTGCCGAGGGGGTCTACGGGGGTCTGTGGGTACCTGGGCAGCAGTGAGGAGGGGAAGAGGAGGCGCAGCTTGTTGTGCAGCTCCTGGAACTCCTCGAAGGTGCGCTGGATGAAGGTCACCTCGCCCGGGCTCTCCCGCTGCACCTTCACCACGTAGATCTGCAGAGAGGTGGGGCTGTGACACGGGCTGGGGACCTGCCCTGAGCCCGTGTGGGACAGAACCGCTCGAGTTGTCCCTTCTGTCCCCAACTGTCCCCACTCACGTAGCCCTTGCTGGGGTTGCAGACCCTCTCGTGGCGGCAGAGGAAGACGTCGCGGATCCGGCCGGACGTTTTGAGGGTGTGCGTGCGGGGGGCGAAGGAGAGCGTGGGCCGGGCATCGGAGCCCGTGAACTTCATCTGCGCCAGGTTGTGGATGAAGAAGTTGAGCTTGGTGGCCACGCTGCCCAGGCTGGACTCGATCAACCTGCAACGAGGCCACCAGGTGTTCTGCACAGAGGAGCCCAATGTGCCACAGTCTCCGTCCGAGGGCTCCCCCATCCTCTCCCGCCCCATCACCCCCTGTGTCCCCTACCTGGTGAAGTACGTGGTGGCATCAGCATCAGAGTCCTGCGGCCTCAGGGCATCATAGACATATTTGAGGTCCTCCAGGTCGGAGAGCTCGGGGATGCCACAGGACAGCATCTGGGGGACAAGGTGGGGGGTGAGGGCGGGTGGGGGCAGCAGAACCCCTCTGCCATGGCTGGGGGGGACAGGTGTGTGACCCCCCAGCTCTCACCAGCCCCAGCAGGTTGAGGAAGAGGTGGGTGTGCTTGCGGATCAGGTTGTAGGCCTGGCAGCACAGGTCGACGAAGTCGTGGAAGCGGCTGGAAGGCTTGTCCCCCCCGTTGATGACGTATGCCATGTCTGACGTGAAGACGAACGGCGCCCGGTCCCTGTGCACATGAGCGCGGCCGGGGGTCACCCATCATGGGGACACAGAGAGGGGGCTTCACCCCTGAAATCACTCCCCAGGGATGAGCCCAGACTGGGGGGAAGGAGATGCTGGATGCATTTCCCACCTCTTGATGTTGCCGAACATCTGCGCATGGCCCAGGAACCGGCCGAAGTCGATGTGGAACATGTGGCCAGTGGTCTTGAGCATGATGTTGTCATTGTGCCGGTCGCAGATCCCCAGCACATAGGTGGCCACACAGCAGCCAGCGCAGGAATAGATGAAGTTTTCCACAGCCTGGGGAGAGGCAGGGAAGGAGCAACCAGACATGGAGAAAGGCTGGATTTGTGGGGTCTTGTCCCTGAAGGGGGACGCAAGGAGCAGTGACCCTGCCAGGCTCCTCCTCACCTTCTCGTACTCATCCTCCTCGGGGTTGTGTTTCTGCAGCCAGTCGGCCAGCGGCCGGTCCTTGAAGGAGCCCGTCACGCCGTGCTCCACCTGGATTTTGCGTAGGGTCTCGGCGTTGGGGATCATCTCCACCATGCCTGGTGGCCGAAACAGCAGTGTCAGACCCAGCCATCCCCCCTGGGGGGACGCCAAAAACCCAGCCCCCCTTTGCCACCAACCCAGAGTGACAGCCTGCAAAGCCACGTTCCTACGGATGGGCTGGTGGGGTCAGACCCAAAGGCAGATCACAGCTCCCCACCACAGCCCCAGGGCCTCCTGTGCCATCACCAGCCCAAGAGCACCGTGTCCTGAGGCTGGGGGACACCCCGACACCCGGTCACCTCGTCCACGGCCGGTGGAGAAGCAGCGGAAGATGACCATGCGCATGTCCAGCCCCTCCTGCACCCAGATCTTGTTCATGATGCGGATCATCTGCAGCGTCAGCATGTCCTGCCGCAGGTCGTCCCCGCACTGCGAGCCGGTGGAAGAGCCGTCAGAGCCCGGGGACAGCGGGGACAAAGCTGAGCCAGCACTGCATGGGCTGGGGCAGCCGTGCCGGGGGCTTGGGCAGTGCTGGGAGGACGGGCTCACCTTGAAGATGACTCGGATGTTTTCCCCGAGAGGATCAACATTCTGGAAGGAGAGCTTCAGAGGGACGGCATTGGAGTTGAAATAGGAGCAGTCCTGCCATGGGAGGAAGGCACAGCCCGTCAGGGTGAGCTGGGGGGGGCAGAGGAGCCCCCTGACACCCCCGGCTCCAGCACTCACCCGCGGCACGATCCCCTTCACCAGCAGGCTGGGGCTGAGTGGCAGCCGGCACGACCCGTTGACCTTGAAGAACTGCGTGACGTCCTCCAGCCCCTCGCGGAGGATGCCCTGCGGTGTGGGGATGGGCGGGGGGCTCACACACAGCCCGGCACCCCCTGCACCCCCTCCCGCCTCCCCGGCACCCACCTGGCGTGCAGACGGGGCCGCATCCCGCACCTGCTGGGCCAGGCGGGCCAGCGTGCTGACCAGCAGGCACTGCCGGTCAAACTCCTCCCGCAGCCCCTTCCCGCAGCAGCACAGCAGCGCTGCCAGCAGGTACTGGTACCGGATGCTGAACTGGGAGTCCTTCAGCCCGTCCTTCAGCAGCCTGCACAGAGCGGGGGCACAGGGGTCAGGTGAGCCCCAGGGTTCCCTCCCGTGCCGCTGCCGGTACCCCCCAAACCCACCAGAAGAAGTAGTGGGTGATCTTCAGGTCACAGATCGCTCGCTTCATGAGGAAGCGCACCAGTGGGCTGTCCAGGTAGCACTCGTACTTCAGCGCCTGGAGGGGGGACAGTTTTGGGGTACAGTGAGACTGAGATGCACCCTGTGCTGTGTCCCATTCCTGGCATGTACTCCATGCCACATCCCGGTCCTGGCATGCACCCTGTGCCACATCCCAGTCCCACCACACACCTGGACCAGCTGGGGCAGGTAGTCCAGCAGCTCGGTGTCGGAGATGGAGTCGATCCACCGCACGGCTGTCCTCCTCACCTCCTGGTCCGGGAACCTGCGGCCAGGACGGGTGTCATGGGGACGGCATCCTCGGCATCCTCCCCCATGGGGAGGGCAGCGGTGCCCAAGCCTGCATCCCGGTGGCACCCGGTGGCTTACGTGGCGTGCAGGAGCCCCAGGGCATCCTGGTGGCTCATGGATGTCCACTGGCTGAGCAGGGCGTAGATGTCGGGCAGACAGGCCCACTCCCAGCTGGGCGCGCTGGCCAGCAGCATGGGGAGGGCGCCGGGCGCTGCATGGCAGTAGTAACGCTTCTCCCACAGCCGCTTGCGGTCGGCGTCCATCAGCCTGTGGCAGTGGAGGGACAGGGGGACACGGCTCAGGGGCTGACACATTGAGGATGGGGTGTCCCTCTGCCCCCACAAGGCACAGCACTCTGACAAGCCACTCTGAGCCCTCCCCATGGCCCCCCCAGCGCTGCCTGTGAGAAAGAGGAGTTGATGGAGGATCCCACCAGCACCCCGTGCTGCAGGACGCTGGGGGCTCCCCCACATCCCCACACTGGCCCCAAGGGGCGGCCAGGACCCTGGCCAGAGTGACCGAGCTGCTGCAGGGACAGCCCTGGCTGTCCCCCCACCCAGGGACCCCGAACTGGCCTGGCTGGCCCTCCGCCCCATGCAATTTTTGCAGCAGATCCCGGTGCAGCTGCCGACATCTGATCCTGCCGTTTATAGCCAGGAGAGCAGACACGGCGGGACAGAGGACAGGCAGCTCTGCCCGGCGCCGGGCTCCAGCTCAGTCACAGGTCAGAGCCCCCGATCCCCACTGTGCACACCGGGACAGGGCTGGGGTAGCTCAGCAAGTCCCCCCAGCAGGGTGATGTTGCCTCTGCCCCCGAGCTGCTTACCAGTAGAGCGATTTCTTTTGCATGGCCTCCCGCAGCTTGCACTGGTCCTCCTCCCCCAGGCTGCCGAACTCGTACTTGGGGCTGAACTCGGCCGCTGGCGGGCTGGTGAACTTGACTTCGAAGGCGGAGGTGGGGAAGTCGATCTGGGGCAGAGGCAGAGGGTAAGCAGGGACAAAACGTTGTGAGTGCCCCCACCAGGACCCGCCGCTGCCGGGACGCACCTGCAGGATGACACTGTCAGGCTGGTTGAAGTTGGGGGCACTGGACCTGGCTCTGGAGTTGTCCTGGGTCGCTGGCCACAAGCCCAGGAGCTTTCGCCCGCAGGTCAGGACCCTGGAGGAGAAAGGGGCTGAGAGCTTGGCACTGGGGCAGGAGGGTGGCAGTGCTGCAGCGATGCTGTCCCCACGCTGGGAACCCCCCTGTCCCGCTCTGGGGACGCTGGCGCGGTCCCTCGCCGTGCCCATCATGGCGGGACACCCTACGTACTGCCTGAAGTTGAAGAGGGGGGTGGTGACCCAGCCCAGGGCCTCAGGGACCCGCCGCTGCTTGTTGGCGTCAGAGGAGCTCCCCGGGGGCGGGACGGGCACAGCGAACAGCGTGACGCTGAGCAGCGTCTCCCGCGGCAGCCGGTTCACCTGGACGGGGAAGCAGATCCTGCAAGAGAGTAGCCGGGGCTCAGCCGTGCCGGGGCTGCCAGAGCCCCACGGACCGGCCAGCCCCGCGTCTGGGGTGCCAACGGTGTCCTGAGACAGCCCAGCCCAAAAAATGCCTTTGCTGCTGGCACCAGGGGTGCCACACACCCCCTGGCACGGGACAGAGGTGCCACGTCATGGGCAGACACCCCGGGGAGGCCGCCGGGTTCAGCTGCTCGTGTGCCCCCATCCTCCTCTGCTGCTCTTTGTCCTGAGAGGTGACCACAGGGCACGGGGGCTGCACGGGGGGCTCCCACCGCACACTGACCTTGTCCCATGGCCGGGGGGGCCGCATGGGACCCCAGGGCTGAGGCTCCTCTCCGACGTTCCCAGGGAGCCCAGGGCAGCAGCTACATCCCACCCAGGGCGGGCAGGGGCAGGGATCACCCCACCGAGGGGACAGGTACGGCTCTGCTCCCCGCCGTCCCGCCGACCTTGTCCTCGGGGGGCACCGGCACCTTCTAAAATTATCCTCTTCCCACCCCCACCTCCCAGTGCCGCTGCGAATGCCCGGCTGGCACAGCCCCCCCGCCTGCTCCCAGGCTATTTTTGGGAGCAGATCCCCTTTCCTGGGTGCAGACACGCAGGTCTGGGGAGGGCAGGGCTGCCGTTGGGGCTGCTGCTATTCCCAGGGATGACACAAGAGCTTCCGACACCCAAAAACCAGGGAGAGGTGCGGAGAGGAGCCACTGGAGCAGGGCAGGAGGAGGAGGAGGCACCGGGGACCTGCTCGCCCCGCGGCCGGGGTGCTGCCTTACTGCTGGTCCCAGATGATGAGGTGGAAGAGGTATTTGTAGACGTGGGCTTTCCTGGTGAGCAGGGGGCTGCACAGCTCCTTGCCGCCGTGGCTGAGGGAGCAGGAGAGGTAGAAATCTTCATAGCTGCAAGGGGAACAGATTTGGTGAGCCGGGGGGGCTTTGCCCAGGGTAGGGGAAGGGGCGCCCGAGGGCTCCCCCTGCCATGGGGTGGGGAGGATAGAAGTGCTGCCCCTCTGCGCCTTCCCCAGGCTTGGGAAAGGGGCTGCGGCAGGGAGGGGGCGCAGAGCTGGGAGCCCCCGTCACCATATGCCACCGCACATACCATCACACGGGGGGGCTGGGGGAGGCCCTGCCATGTGGCAGGTGCCGAGCGACAATCCGGGGAGGGCTGCGGGGTGCCGGAGGTCAGGGGATGCCGGCATTTCCCAGGCTACCCGCTTTGTTCGGAGCCAGTCACCAAGGGGAATACATTAAGGACAGGACAAAGGCGAGGGGTCCCCGGCGGGGCGGCTGCTGCTGGCGCCGCTGCCTCGCACGCCCCCCCCACGGCGGGCGCCCGCTGCCCAACCAGGCCCCCGCTGTCCCCCCGCATGGGTATGGGCACCGAGGCACTAACAAAGGAGCACGGCGTGGGGCGAGGGCAGCCTGGCTCTGCCGCACCAGGGCCATCTGTCACCTCCCCGGGGCAGCACAGAGCCCGGCAGGGATGCTGCAGATCCCCGGATTCGTGGGGATGGGATGGGATGTAGGAAGGGATGGGGTGGGATGTGGGACGGGATGGGATGGGAATGGGAAGGGATGGGATGGGAATAGGAATGGGATGGAATAGGATGAGAAGGGATGGGAATGGGAATGGTATGAGAAAAGAATGGGATGAGAAGGAAGGGAAGGGAAGGGAAGGGAAGGGAAGGGAAGGGAAGGGAAGGGAAGGGAAGGGAAGGGAAGGGAAGGGAAGGGAAGGGAAGGGAAGGGAAGGGAAGGGAAGGGAAGGGAAGGGAAGGGAAGGGAAGGGAAGGGAAGGGAAGGGAAGGGAAGGGAAGGGAAGGGAAGGGAAGGGAAGGGAAGGGAACACAGCAGAGCCCGTCCCACCCACTCACACCCAGAAGCTCCAGCATCAGCTGGCTCTGAGCATCCCTCACCACCAGCACCCCCACATTCCTGCCCTGGGTTATCTCTGATTCCCTCCACACCTGATGAGTATCTGGGACAGGGACACGCTCCCCAGCCACCCCGGGGAGGGACCCGGCTGTACTGATGAGGGCTGGGAGCCCCAACACGGGCAGGCAGGGGCTGAGCACGCTGAGGGCAGCTGCCCTTACCTGGCGGCCCAGGTGATGGGGATGCGGTGGGTGCCGTAGACAGTGAAGGCGAGCGGGCAGGAGAGCAGCCGAGCCTCCTGCGCCGCAGCCTGCTCCCGGCTGCCCAGCACGGCCGGCTGGAAGTCGGCGTTGAAGGTGCTGCAGTAGAGCTCCACCAGGGTGAGGATGGCGGCCGTCAGGCTCTCCACGATCCGCTCTGCAGGGGAGGGGGGACTGCGGTGAGACGGGGGGTGCCGGCCCCACCGGCCCCACACTGTCCCTTTGCACAGGGGTCGGGATGCTGGAGGGACCCCAGGATCAGACTGCGGGTCAGTGTCCCCGGGGCAAAGCGAGTGAGAGGGAGAATTTCAGCTTTCCCATTTACAACCACGGAATCATTTGGGTTAGAAAAGACCCTCAAAGTCACCAAGTCCAACCCAACTCTGGCACAAGACCGTGTCCCTGAGAACCTCGTCTATACATCTTTTAAACACATTTTGCTGAGTTCATGGGGAGGAACAACAGCCATCGCCTCCAGAAACCCTCTTTTCTTCACCAGAACAGTTTCAAACACATTTTTGGCCTTAATAATTGAAGGGGAGGGGTTTGAAGATTAAAAAGCACCAAGAACTCAAGCCCAGAAGGGGAGGAGAAGAACAGAAATACCTCGATTTTCCCTCTTGGCCAGAACATTTGGATCCTGTTGAGGAAAAAAAACCCACAAGAGCACCATCAGAATGAGCCCCGCGCTGCGGGGGGGGCAGCTCGCCAAGAGCTTTACACAACCAGCTCCCAGCTATTGAGGAATTTTCCATGTGGTGCAGCGGGAGGAGGGAGGGAAAGAATCAGATGTGAAGTTGTTCTTCCCCTTCGCACCTCCCGGCCGAGCCCCCCGGTCCTGCACCCCCCAGGACCAGCCCCCCCGGGTCGCCCCTCACCTTCTGGATCTTGGGCTGCATGCGGGACGGGCAGGGCGGCATCTGGTTGAGCGCGGCCGTGATCTCCGGGGTCTCCACGGCGGCCAGCGCGTTGCAGATGGCCATGACCGACTGGATCACCCGCTCCGCCTTCAGCGGGAAGTCTCCCTGGGGGGAAAGCGGGGTGACTTGGGACCCCCGGGCAGCCGAGGGGCCGCCCCGCAACCCACACATCATGCATGGGGAGATGCACCAGCCCGTGCCTCAGTTTCCCCTGCTTTCACAGCCTTTCCCCTTCTCTGCTGCATCCTTAGTGCTCCGTAATGAAACAAGGAAAAAGCCTGCAGTAAATAAGACAAGGCGGCCCCAAAAATGCCCCATCTGTGCTCACCTCGGCTGCCAGGAAAGCGTCCACCTCGTTGTGGAAGGTGTCGAAGAGGAGACTCAGGGCCTGTCTGAGGGACAGAGGGCAGAGCTCAGCCCGGCCAGGCGGGTACCCGGGGCGGGGGTCGGTCCCACCGTGTCCCCCCTACCTGCTGATGGTCTGTTTGATGGGTCTCTCCTGCAGGTGGATGTAGTGGTTGAGGGTAGACGGGCTTTGGTCATCGCTCGCCTGGAGATGGAGAGAGGTTGTGCCAAAACTGGGCTGCACACATGTGCTCCCACACCAGGGAGGTGTCACGGAAGGGTTTGGGTTGGAAAGGACCCCAAAGATCATCTAGTTCACCCCCTGCCATAGGCAGGGACATCTTCCACCAGACCAGGTTGCTCCAAGTCTCATCCAGCCTGGCCTTGAGCCCTTCCAGGGATGGAGCATCCACAGCTCCCCTGGGCAGCCTGCTCCAGCGCCCCGCCACCCTCATGGCGAAGAATTTCTCCCCTATATCTAACCTAAAGCTACACTCCTTCAGTTTAAAATTCTTATCCCTTGTACCACCGTGACACTCCATGATAAAGAGTCCCTCCCCATCTCTCCAACGGGTCCATGTCTTATTCTGGGGGTCCCAGAGCTGAACACAGAGCTCTGCAGAACCACAATATCCCCAGCTGGAAGGGACCCACAGGGACCACCAAGTCACAGGCATCCCCGGCACCCACCGTCCGGGCCAGGTCGCTGCGCACCCCCTTCCTTTTCATCAGCTGCAGGCGGATGTCGATGTCGAATTTCCTGCAGTGCTGGATGTACTCATGGCTGCCCAGCGCGTGTTTGCTGCGGGACAGAAACGTGCTGAGCCCCCATCCCATGCCGTGCCCCGAAACTCGCCCTGGGGTGCCCCATCCCAACACCCCACAGCCCGTCAGTGCTGCCTGGGGCTCGGCTGTGGCCGCCTCGCCTGCAAACGGACGTTCGTGGCAAAACTAGGAAACCTGAAGAATAAGCCATTGTTTTCCCTCCTTCCCCCGCACCCTCCAAAGAGCCGTGCCCAGCCCAGCCGGCGGGACGGGGCCGGGAGCGGGTGCCGATGAGCCCGTCATGCCCGGACCTGCCCGCAGATGCGTGGGACCCGAGGATGCTCCAGCTGACAGCAGCATTGGGGCGAGCCCGGGAAGAGGGGGACAGCCTGGTCCCCCTGTGCCACCACCACGGGCAGCCCCCCCAGCACGGGACTCGCTGAGCTTGCCACCCAGACCCAGTTTCTTTGCCGACTGCGGGGGAGAATGAGCTGATTCAGGCCTGGTCAGCGCGGCAGAGCCGCGGGCACCGTGCCCAGGGGTGCGGGAGCTCCGGGCAGGACGGCGCTGCAATGGCAGGACGTGGTGGGGGGGTGGGAGAGGCACCCCCAGGAGCTCACGGGGCTGCCGGGATGCAGAGTCTGATCAGCTTGTGGCCACTAGAGCTGTGTCCTGCCCCGTGGCCAGGAGGGTCATAGAACGATGGAATAGTTTGGGCTGAAGGGACCGGCCACGCTGTCAGGAGCAGCGCTGGGCTCCGTGTGGGTCCCGCTCGGGCTGTCCCGGGCTGGGTGATCCCCAGCCGCCCCTTTAGGTCCCACAGCGGCAGCTCCGGGTGGCAAAGCTCCCGCGGATCCCCCGCGGCTCGGCCAGGGCACGGGCAGGTCTCCAGCAGCAGGAGCTGGCTCGCTGCACCCCCCCGCCAGGAAGGACAGATGGACGGCGTGTGCCTGTGCACACGTGGCTGCTGCGCCATCCTCTGCAGAGAGCTCCCCCGAGCCGTCGGACCCCAAACCCCCATGGAAATACATCCTTTCTGCACAAAAAGCAGCAAAATGGGGAGGGCAGGAGGAATCTGTGTGGGTCTCATTCCCCATCACCCACCCCTGGCTCTGCAGCCGAGGGACCCTGTCACAGTCCGATGCTCCCGTGCCTCCCTCCCCCACTCTCTCCCCCAACATGTCCCCTTTCCACCTTTTCCTGCGATTGAAACCGCAGGCAGGGAGAAGGGGGGCTCTGCCGCTCCGCTCAGTGACACGTCTGTTATTAATACTCCTCCAAAGAGCTTTTTTGGCAGCTCCCTGGTTTTCAGGCATGGGGGGGTCAATGAGATGGATACCCCACCACTGGGAAAGATGCTCCCAACATGCTGCTTTTGGCAAGAGAGCATCCCCGTGGCTCGGGAGGCAGGAAAGGGAGCGGAGCGGCTCCCGCTGTGCACGCCGGGCTCAGCCCTGAGCATCCATCCCACCCGGCACGGGGTGAGCGCGGGGACACCGCGGCTGTGTCACGTGTGTGTGTGTCCCCAAAACAACACTCACTTCTGCAGGAACTCCTCCAAGCCGCAGATCTTGAGCACAAAGTCCTCGACGTCCACGGCGTGCAGCTCGTCGTGCGTGTAGCACAGCGCCTGGTAGATGAGCAGGTCCACGGTGGAGGAGCCTGTGGGGAGAGGGAGCAGCGTCCTGAGCCCCCAGCACGGTGGGACCCCCCCAGATCCACCACCCAGGGGTTGCTGGGGTCTGTCCCTGCCGCACATCACCCCAGGTGCCCCCCGATTGCTGCGAGGGGACCGGACAGGTGGGTGCATGGCGAGGGGCACTCACAGTCGCAGGTGAAGGTGAGGGCCTCCCGCAGGCTGTCACACACCACCGTCACCTTCAGGCTGACGCCGTGGCCCAGCTGCTCGGGGCTGAGGTTGACGGCGCTCCACACCAAGCCGGTGAGGGAATAATCCTTGGTGCTGTAGCCGGACCGCAGCCTGTGGAGGCAGGGACGGGTCAGGGATGTTGCCCTGCGGTGGGTGTTTCCCCACCCACCAAAAAAAGCCTTTTTGGGGGCATTTCACAGCGGGATGCTCCAGCCTCAGGGTACTCACACGTCCAGCATGTGGCAGAAAGCGGCCACCTCCTCGTCCCGCTCCTCCGACACTTCGAAGAGCTCATAGCCGTTGGCAAAGGAGTGTGGCCGGGGGGCGACCTGTGGGGCAGAGCACGAGCCCATCAGCTGCTGTGGCATCCTGGGGCGTACAGCCCACCGCCCGCCCGGGATGGGGGCTGCAGGGCCCCCTGTAGAGCACCGGGCACCAAGAGGTTGCTGGCCATGGCTGGGGACACGCAGCTTTGCAGGGGAACAGGGACCAGCAGAGGGGGGGTTTGGGCCAGGGGGCACCCGCTACAGGACACGTCACCCACGTCTGCACCTTCTGCACAGCTGTGAGAAGGGAGACCCGAGGACTCCCAAAAATGGGACACTTCCAGGCAATTTCCTGCCGGACACAAGGGATGGGCAGAGACGGACCCGGGGACAATGTGGGACATGCAGGGACCGTCCCCAGGCCACCAGGGTGCTGCAGTGGAGCCCGTGCCCGGCCCCCCACGCTGCTCTCGGGGCAGGCGGCACGGCCGTGCCAGGCTCCCCCCGCACACGGGGGTCCCCATCGCTCTTTCGCAGGGAACAATGGTCCCACTGTCAGAGCAATTAACCCAGCCAGCAGCTAACGGGAGGCAGAGAAAGGCAGAGAACACAGCAGCCGCTAAAGACAATTTTAATGCTCTTTTATAATTAGTCGCTGGCACCGGGAAAGCCGAGAGTGACTTAGGCAGCCCCCCCCAAGCCGTCCCTGGCTGCACCGCGCGCTCCCCGGGGAGGGGGACCCTGCAAGGAAGGCAACTTCTCCGGTTCTTTATCTCCTCTTGCTGGAGCAAAGGAAAGGCAGCAAAACCACAGGCACCCACAGCCCCATTCGCATCCCAGCCCTCCCCAGCACCTCAGCTCCATCCCAGCCCCGCGTCCAAGCCCGGGAGAGATAAACCCTCTTACCGGGTCGATGGAGATCCTGCGGTTCTTGTTCAGCACCAGATTCTTGCGGTTGCCGAAGCGGGAGACGTACGTCCGCGGGGGGACCTGGGGGGGCATGGTCTTGCTCCGCGCCACCGGCTTGCCGCTCGATTCCTTCTCAAAGATGCTCCTGCCCTCCTTCCAGCCACGGGCGGCTTCCCGCAGCACCTCCGACTCGTACGTGGACTTCAGGTTGAGGCAGGTGATGGCGTCGTTGATGCCGCTGTAGTCGGTGATGCTGCCGTAGTCGGTGACGCTGTACGGGTCCTCCTCGGAGATGCGGCGGCCGAGCAGCTTGCCGTGAGCCCGCTCGTGGGCTGCCGAGAACATGTTGATGTCCCTGGGCTGGGGTCCCTTGGAGGACGGGGGGGATCCCTTCCCTGAGCGCTGGTTCCCCTCAGGGCAGCTCCAGAGGGGCTGCCGGGGGGGCAGCGGGGGCGGCGAGAGCTTTTTGGGGGAGCAATCCCCGCCGTTGTGGGGCGAGGTGCCGTTGAGCGGCTCCCCCAAGAAGTCCCCCCCCGAGCCCTCGAAGATGTACAGATAGTCCCCAGCCAGGGGGCCCTTCAGCCAGGGCTGGGGGTCCGGCTGTGGGGGGCTGGGGCCGGGGGGTGCTCTGGGCGCAGGGGAACCCTCGGGTGCCCGCGGGACGTTGCAGCTGAGTGCAGGGTCGGAGCCGGAGAGGCCACGCGCCGCTTTGATGCCGTCGCAGCCGTTCCTCTCCGCGGGGTCGTCCCAGGAGATGAGGGGCTGGTCTCCCCGCTGCCGGGCCCGGCTCTCCTCCTTGTCCTTGTCCTTGTCCTGCCGCAGGCGGGACAGAGCGTCGTACTCCATCTGCAGGGCCTCGGCCAGCGCCAGCTCCCGCCGGCTGATCCCCACCGACTCCAGCGACTTCCAGTGCTCCCCATCGCCGTGCGTGGCGGACATGGCTCTGGGGACAGGGACGTCGTGGTCCCCGGCGTCAGGAGAGAGGCATGCTGCGCCGCCCGGCACCTGCGCGGGAGACAGGCACGGGTTAATGAGTAACAGCTAACGAAGGTCGGCTAACGAGGGTCAGGCTGCTGGTACAGCCCTTCCTCTCTGCAGTGGCAAAAAGGAAACACAGGGTGTTTCAAATAGATGGACCTGATTTCAAAGTGCTATATTAATATTTCACAATGGCAATGTTACGATTATACAAAAAATCACAAAGGGTTTAACGAGTTTTCAAGTTTTAGTAACCTTTCTATGAATGCTCTACGTTCTCCATCTGCTGTACAGATAACATCGAGACAATAGTTGAATTTGTCCAAAACGCCTCTCAAAGCGTCTTCTTGCCCCGACGCCACCGCTGCCGTGATTCTGGTTTTGAGGTCAGCCAGCTTAGTCGTTGACAGTGGCACAAAAACATGGGCTTTGACAAGAAAAAGTCACAGGGTGTAACGTCTGGGGATCCTGGGGGCCGAGAGTGTCCATCTTCATGAAACACCCTGTGCTAGGGGCTCAGCAATGCGACACGTTAAATAAAGATGTTGCTGCTGCCTGTCCCCCCGGGACCCCCTGGTCCCCAGGCAGGGCTGGGTGGCCCCACAGCAGCTGCCAGGGCTATTGCTGGAGCCCGATGTATTTCCCGAGGACAAAATAAGCCGCAGGGAGGGCGGCGGCACTTGCAGCTGGAGCTGACTCAACCTGCAACCCCGCACGGGCTGCACATCGCGGCCGATGCACCGGGGTTTGCCCAAAACGCAGCTCTGAGCCCCATTGCTAATAGGGGACCATTGCAGCTTTGAGGAAAAGCCAGCAAAGCTCGGCCTTTTTGAAACAGAAAGGAAAAATGAGAGCACCGACCAGCCCGGGCTGCTTTGGCGAGCAAGAAACAGCACATGGTGAGGGGGACCGGGGCATGACCAGCAGCCCCAGCGCTGGTCCCCCAGTCTCCCCACAGCCCCCTCGAATGGACCCGCGGGTCCCCCAGTCTCCCCGCAGCCCCCTCGAATGGACCCGCGGGAGCCCCAGTCTCCCCACAGCCCCCTCGAATGGACCCGTGGGTCCCCCAGTCTCCCCACAGCCCCCTCGAACGGACCCGCGGGTCCCCCAGTCTCCCCACAGCCAGCAGAGGCCAAACAGCCGGACTGGAAACCGCTCCCGGGCCCCCGACCAAAACCCGGGGAGGGTGGTAACGGCGGGGGGGGCTGTGCCCGGCCAGCACCGCGCTCCCCGGGGAAGGAGCTGTCGCCTCCTCCCCTCTTCCTAGAAAAACGACCAAGTGGAAATTAAACAGGAGAGCGGAGTGAGCCCGAAGCCCCTGGAGACGGCCGGCACTTGGAATCCCCAGAGCCGAGAGGCAGGGGAGTGTTTTCTGGCTCGGGATCCCAGCACGGGGGGGACACGGGACCCTGCTGCCCCCCAGGGTTCCCCATGACCCCAAACCTCTCACTCTGCACCACGACGCTCTGATTTAGGGCAAAAGGATGCAGCTGCCCATTCCCGGTGACTGCAAGTGTTTCTGCTGCGGACATTGTGGGACAGCAGGAGCTTCCTCCGGTGCCCATGGCGGGGGGAGCCCATCCGGCACGTGCCCCCCACATCCCACCCCATGGGACAGGGCAAGCGCCCGAGCTGGGCTGTGCAGTGAGCACCTCCCGGCACACCCGGGGAGCAGCACCATTGTCACCAGGCTGGTCCCCGCTGTCCCCTCCCAGCCCAGTTGCTGATTATCACCCACAGCAGCCCCAGCCACATCACGCCCTCCCCATCCGCAAACGGACCCTCCTGACCCCAAGGCCGTGCAGGACCAGATGGCTGCTAATTAGCCGCAAACACATCTCCTGCAAGCGAGGATGGCACCGGGCGGGTTTGTCCCTCTTGCCATCACGGGTCTCCTCTTGCGCACCTCACTCAACCAGCTCCTTTGTGCTTTCTAACTAGAAAAATGGCTTAGGGGGGACGAGATGGAAATGTTCCCTTCCCCGGCATTCCGGTCCCTGCCAGCAGCTGTGGGCTTTTCCCGGAAAAACAGAAATCCCAAAAGCTGGCAGCGCTGGGCTTCTGGAAGCCGAACAAAGAAAATCTGCCTTTAACCCAAAAGCAATAAAACCAAACCGATTCTTGTGGCTGACGAAGCCACAATCCCATTCTCATCTCCAAGACAAGCAACTGCATCTCGCTGACGTTTCAAGCGGAGAAACGCTCCCGCCTGGCCGAGCGGAGGCTCCGGCGTGTGCGGGTGGGACGCAGCAAACCTGGTCCTGCCCCCCAGCTGGACCGAGCGGACGCAAACCCACGTCAAACAGCCCCAAACCCCCCGAGTCGCCCTCCGAGTCCTGTTCTGGGGTTTAAGCAGCACCTCCCGCTGCGGGTTCCTGCACCCGGGGGTCGGTGCGTGGCCGCCTGCATTTCCACCAAACGCCCCTTGACCCATCAGGACCCACGCGAGTCGTGGGTCACGTCTCAGCACGGGAGCTCCCGAGGTAGGAGCTGAACTGCAGAGTAGCAGAGAGAAGCAGATATTTCCCTCTTTAAAATACTACTACTGAAAACATAGGCGTAATTTGCTGACTCCAAATTTCCTGGCGTTTGACGTGGTCACGTCAGCCTCAGGAGACCCATCCAGCTTGGGATCCCACCTTTCCAAGAAAACGCTTCGCTGTGCCAAGCGACGGCGGGTGCAGCCAGGGGCACACAGGAGAAACCACTTGTCCACTGGAAATCCTTTGCCCTAAGCCCCCAATTATGGTTTAACACAGTTTTATTTAGAGGGCTTTGGGGCAGAGGATGCACAGGGTCCCCATAGGGCTCTCCCAGTGTCTCCCAGCATCAATGGGACAGGGAAGGATGATCCCACCCTTGTGCAAAGAGCAGAGCATCAGGTTGGGCCAGGCTGGGGTGGCCTGGGGGGCTCAGCACCAAGTGCAGCCACCCCGCGCCCACCCCTGCTCAGCGTGGGGAGGGATAAGGGAATCCAACAGCAAACCGTCCTGGGGGATCCCCGGCGGAGCGGACGCTGCAGCAGCCCCGTGCCCAGCGCCGGGAGCCCGGGCAGAGCTGCCACGGCTGGCGGGGGCTTGTTGTGCACCCCCAACTCTCCCCATCCCTCCCTCCCTCCTTCCCCCGCGCAGGCAGCTGCGTTGGGAGCAGATTGAAATGGCTGAAGCATCTGGGCAGACATCAAACATCTGAGGACGAGGAAGCAAAGCGAGCCCCAGAGGGGTGTGGGAGCCGGGGATGGAGGTTATGCCTATCAGGGGAGACAATTCACACCCTTTTATAATCCAGCAGAGGGAGGAGCGGCGGTGAGAAGGATAAAGCACCAGCCTTCACCTCCGGGGCTGCGGGTCCATCCATCCATCCTGCCGCTCTGGCTGAACAGGACAAGCCGCTGCGTTCCCAGTGCGGCCCCTGCCCGGCCAGGGGGATAGCGAGGGCTCCCCCGCCTTGGGGACACCGAGCTGAGCAAACACCTCGAGAACAGCCAGCGCCACTCGCTTCCAACCTGTTGCCTTAAGGCAGGAGGAGTTTCTTCCTCTTCAAGCCGATACGTCTCCTATTACTAGCAGAGCAAAGTCCAGTCCGGTCCGAGCGCTCCCAAGGAGGCAGGATGTGGAACTGGCTGGTGCCAAAGGCTCTTCCATAATTTCTCTACGTATTTCCACCCTCAGGAGGAAATCCTGCCCCGGGAAGATGGGTCGCGTTCGGGACGGGAAAGTCCCCGACTTGGGGTGGCCAAAGGAGGGAGCTCTGCAGAGCCAAGTCCGCAATGGGGACAGCAGAGGGGACAACAGGGTGTCACAGCCAGGCGTGGGGCAGGAGGCGGCGTGGGCGGGGGGATGTCAGAGCCCCCTTTGCAGTGAGGTGCGACAGCCACGTGTTGGGCTGCTCGGGAGATGCTGAGCCTCACCCAGCCCTGCGGAGCACTGGGTCGTGGGGAGGACCGAGGTGGGACCCCTCCGCAAAGCCACGCGCCGCTGTGTCCCCCCGTGTTCCCACGCGGCAGCTCCAATGACGGGGCCACGACACCTCACGCCTCCTCCACTCCCCGGCCCTGGCGCACACCCGCAGTCGGACTTTCCAAATTACTCAACCCGCGCTGCTCCAGCACCCAGCACCCGCCCCCGGCGCCACGTTTGCTGGGTGCTTGGCCTCCCCGGGGGATGCCGGTGGTCAGGCTCTCGGCGGCGCGGCAGCTCCGGTGCTCGGCTCCTATGCAAATCTTGCAGATCTGTGCTTCCTCCGCAGCAAGCGCCCGCATGGCGTGGCCGGCTGCACGACGGCGCCTGGAACGTGCACCCAGCTGCACAGCGGGCTGGCGGCAGCATCCCGCACCGGGGCTCGGAGGGGCAGCCCTGTATCTGCCCAGGATGGGAAAGCGATGTAACATACAATGGCCTCGGTGCATCTGGCTGCACCAGCACCCAGGGAATGCATCCTGGTGCTGGGCTGGGCCGGCACAGCGTGGGGCACACGCTGCCCTCTGCCCCACAGCCCAGGTGAGCCCCGAGGGACGGATCCTGCTGCAACAGGGCTCTCGCCAACACAGATGCTTCCCCAGCTGGACTGTCAGGGTACACTGAGGACACCCAGCAGCCGAGGGCCCCCCCATGGCCACAGCACCTTGTTGGGACGCAGGGGACCTGCTGGCCCCACACTGCACACCAGATCCAGCCCAGTCTGCAGTGGGAAACAACTTGGACTACTCACCCCTGCCCTGCCCATGGAATTTATGTGCTATGGGAGGGAGCCACAGCCCAAGGACACGCCACAGACACGCAGCTCCTCCCGAGCACCCACACGCAGGGAAACACCTCGTCCGGGATGGGACCATTGGATGCTGCTGCTGCTACAGCCCCAGCGATCCCTCCGCACGGCTCAGGGGTCCCGTGGTCACACCCGGTGTGCATGGCCGTGCACACACCCTGGGTGTGCATCCAGGCAACGCTCGCACACACACACAGCATCGCTCCCGCTGCAGCGCGCAGGCTGCACGGCTGCTGGGCTGGGAAAGCCGCTCCTCTGGGCTCCCGGCAGCGGATCCTCTCCGCGGCTGCACTCCTGTTCAGGAGGGTGCTCGGGGGTGAGGTGGGGCAGGCGCCTGCTCGGGCGGTTATCCCGGGAGAGCCGGGTGCCCGTTTGCCAGGCAGGTTTCCCACAGCTCCCTGCCCCTCCCGTTTTGGGAGGAAAAGATTGATTTTTCTGATCACGCTGGTGTTAATTCACCCCAGGCCTAGATCCTGTGAGCAACTCCATTCACGCTTGGCCTTACACACATGAATAGCTGTGGTCACGTCGATATACCTCCTTTGCTCAGGGGCAATAGCTCGCATAACTCTGGAGTTTACTGTTAAACACACGCGTGAGCATTTCTTCAAGTTCAGGAGCCGTGGTACTGCAGCAGCGGAGCATCACAGCTCGCTGCATCACAGCAGCATCCTCACAACTGCCTTCTGTCCCCACGCACCGAACCGAGACCCCTGCCTGCGCCAAGGCTTGGCTGGGATGAGCTGACCCTTCCCGCACCAGCTCTGGCCTGTCCCTGTTCCCATCGCTGTCCCCATCCCTGTCCTCTTCGCTGTCCCACCGAGCAGCCCCTGACATGACGGGTGAGAACAGAAACCCCAGCTCTGCCTCTCCACTTTGCTGATGGGCAACTTTGCAATTTGATGGGGGCGGCTTGATCGTTTTGCTCACAAAAACCACCCGATTCCCCCTCCAGCCCGCACCCGACGCTGCATTTCCAGAGCCCCGAGCCGCGCTGTGCGCTGGGGGTGCAGCGCCCGGGACCCCCCCCTGCTCCCCGGCTTTCGGGGTCTCCAGTCCTGGACGAACACAAGGCTGGGCTGGGGCTTTCGGGCAGCGCTGGGAAGCGACTCAGAGCAGCCGCGGTGGAGCTCCCACATCTCCTCGCAGGAGATGAAATCTTTTATGCATATATATATATATATATAATTTTTTTTTAAAGGGGAAAATCCCGGCAAATCCCGGCTGTTGGAGGAGCCGGCCTGCGCCTGCTCCTGCTCCCACCGCCCGTCCCCCCGCACCCGCCGCGGTTCCCGCTCCCCCCGGGGCTCAGCCCTACCTGCTCCGAGCGGGCTGGGGCTGCGGCGGCGGCGGGGCCGGGCGGGGGCCGGGCGGCGGCGGCGGCGGCGGCGGCGAAGGAGGAGGAGGAGGAGGCGGAGGAGGAGGAGGGAGCGCGGCGGCGGACAATGGAGGGGCGCAGCGCGGCGCGGGGCCATCTCCCGGCCGCCCGCCGCATTGCACGGCAACGGGCCGGCCCCGGTGCTCCCCCCGCCCTCCCGCTGTGTGTCCACGAGAGCCCCGGGATGCCCCGCAACCCCCCATCCTGCATCCCTCCCATCCCGCATCTCCCCATTCCGCATCTCCCCATCCCGCATCCCCCCGGCGGGACGGCCGGTGGGCGCTGAGCTCCCACTCCCCTTGCCTGGCCACAGCACCGGCCCCTCCATCCCCCCAAAACACTGCAGCCCCACGCGTGGGGGCATCCCTGGGTTCCCCATCAGCACCCACCTCCCGCTGCTTCCCACTGGGGTGGTACCTGCAGGGGGGCGTGTGCTCCCCTGTACCCCTGGAGGGTGCTGAGACACCCCACTGGGGCTGTGGTGCTCCTGCTGGTCCCCAGCCGCGCCGGGTTAGTGGGGACACTGTCCTGGCCAGGGGAGCGCAGCAGCAGAAACGGCTGCACAAGCACTTTGTGGGCAACAGATGCGCTGGAGCCCTTGCAGCGGTAGCTGTAATTTGTTTTTGCAGGCAGCTGGCCCTGCCAGGCTCTCGCAGCCGGGGTTGTACCCCCCCCCGAAAGCCCAGCGCCGCGCTGGAGAACCGCGAGCCGCACTGGGAGGGCTGTGGGTCACAGCCTGTGGTTTGGGGTTAGCGGTGGCACAGTGTTATCCCAGCCTCCCTGGGCCCTTGAAGATTCACAGGAGCTGGGAGGATGGAGGTTGTTGTGGGGTTCACCACACCATGCGGGGGGAATCCAGCGCTCGAGGGTCCCCCAGTGCAGCTGGGCACCCCTGGGCCCCGTCTCCCTGATGGGAAAATGACCCACATCAGTACCACATCTGCCTGCAAAACCCCACGGGCTGCTCCTGCTTGCTGTCAAAAAATATCACGCACAGCTCACGGACAAGCTGCAAGCAGTGCTGCCGGGAGACCGGGGAAGTCCTGCTAACTGAACACACCCCCTGTGCTGGGATGGATTACTCCCCATCCTTCTCTTCACACTTTGCCTGACGCCTGTTGAAACACCCCAGGTTCCTCCGGCGCTGCCCTCCCACCCACACACCCCGTACTGAGCTTTGCTGCGAGGGGGCAGAGACGGGTGTACCCCAAAAACTCGCGGTGGGGGACCCTCCTCTGCTGGGTATCCCCTGCCTGACACCCACCTGGCGCCTATGGAAAGACCAAGGTGCAGGATCCACCGGTGCTGCTTGTGTCCCAAACCGGGTTGTAATCGGGCAACCGACTGAGTGTCCGGGGGGTGCAGGCAGGGGTGGGGTACAGACAAACCCGGGGTGTAGGCGAGGGGTGCAGGCAACCGTTCAGCCCGTGCGCAGGCAGATGTATAGACAGAGCAAGCTGCCGACCCAGAGCCCGGATAGCTCAGTCGGTAGAGCATCAGACTTTTAATCTGAGGGTCCAGGGTTCAAGTCCCTGTTCGGGCGACTAAGCTTTTCCTGCTTTATATTTTTTTTAATTTCCTTTACAAAAGCCTTTTCACCAGCGGCAATAGCGGCTCTTCCCAGCGGAGGGTCCTGGTTGCGCTCCTGAATTGTCCTGGAAGAGAAGCGAAAAAATACTAAAAGGAAAAAAACAGTATGGGAGTGAAAAAAGTCGAGTCGCCCGAACAGGGACTTGAACCCTGGACCCTCAGATTAAAAGTCTGATGCTCTACCGACTGAGCTATCCGGGCTCTGGTAGTGTCACTGGCGGGACACGAAGATCACGGCGCGGCAGCATCGGGGGAGAGCCAGTCTGTGCATTGCGGCGGGGGGAGCTCGCACCGGGATGGGTGAGCGCGCACCGGGTCGGGGAGGCACCGGGGGGTTCGTACGAGGCCAGGGAAGGGCTGCGAGCCCGCGCCGGCTGGGCAGAGGGAGGCGGAGGAGGCCCCGCACCGGGCTGCGGGAGCGGGGGGCAGCTCTGTCCCGTGCTGAGCGGTCACTGCGGGGCGGGGGGTTGCAGCGGGCCGAGGCGACACGTTCTACCTTTTACCGGTCGGTCCTCCAGCGCCACACGGGGGCGCGCTCCTCACACGGGAATTCCGCGTCCTTTCTAGGAGCAACTTCCCTCGCGCTCTATGGCCCCGCCCCGCCGGAGCGGAAGCGCCGGGGCAGCCATGTTGGCTCGGAGGGGAAGCGGCGGCCCGGAGGCCGCTAAGATGGTGGAGCGGCGGCCGCGGGGGGCGTAGGGGGATCCCCGCCCACCGCCGACCCCGGCCCGGGGCCCATGGAGCAGCTGTAGGGGGATCCCCGCCCACCGCCGACCCCGGCCCGGGGCCCATGGAGCAGCTGTAGGGGGATCCCCGCCCACCGCCGACCCCGGCCCGGGGCCCATGGAGCAGCTGTAGGGTGAGCCCGGGGCTCGGGGGCGCAGCGCTCCGGTGCCGGGGAGCGGGGCGGGGGGAGGCGGCTGAGGAGGGTCCGGGGGGCGGCAGAGGGGACCGGGGGGGGCAGAGACACCAGGGTTGGGCGTTTACAGCCAGGGGAGCGGTTACTGTGTCTCACTTGGGAGGTATTTCTGCTTGAAAAAATCATCTTGCTGGGCAGAAGAAAATAAACGAAGCGTCACAAACGGGTTGAAATCTTGCCCTTTGACTGAAGAGACGGTGCTTCAGTGGCACCGTTGGCTCAGCTGTGCTGGACACAGCAAGGGCTGCCCGCTCCGGGCCGGGCCGCCGCCCTTCAGAAACCGCTCCCGAACTTCAGCTGCTACTCTAATTGTGTTTCTTGCCGAACACTTTTAAGGACCAGTGCGTGTCTGACAGCCCGTGGGCTGCCGTTCCTGACGCTTCGAGTGTCTGCTCCAGTAATAAAGGGAGGTGCAACAAGTGTTTCCGCATTATTGCATCTTTTCCAGAGCACACACTTCTTCCCCGTTCCCACGCCTTTTCATACCCGGTAGTTACCTACAGCACTAAAAGCTTTGGCAACGTTTAGGATAAAAGTTTCGGAGGAATGTGGTGTGACCAGACTGCAGCAAAGGGCTGATGGGCACTGTTGCCACGTCCATTCACACAGCGATTTTATACCAGAAACCCAGCCCTGCTTCCCCAAACCTGTGCGGTTTAACGGTTGGAAGTCGCTGCTCTGCTAAGTCCAGTATTAGCAACAAGGAAGTGTTTTCGGGGGGGATTAATAACTCTTGAGATCAGCCGTGTTATGTGTCGCCCGTTAAACAGAAGGACTTCAATAGGTGATCTCTAGGCCGATCAGTCCCAGCGCTCCTGGGCAGTGCAGCTTCGGGCTGTTGCGCTCACTGCGTTAAAAAGAGTCAAAATACACCCTCACCTGTCCAGACGTCAGTTGGACAGAGCGGTTTAACAGATGCAGGTGCTGCGCGCTGTCCTGCATTAACCTGCTGTTGGGGGCTGCACGGGAAACGTGCTGATCAAAAAGGGTCAGCGTTTGTATCCCGAGGGCTGAGGACAAGACCGGAATGTCAGAGCTCAGCCCCCTGTGCAGGGAGCAGGTACAGAGCCCACAGCTGCGCCAGAAACGTCCGTCTGCACTCCCTGCTGCCTGTTCACTTTGCACAGAAACTAAACACCATGTTCTTTCCTTGCAATGAGACTTTAAAACAGAAACTGAACTGGAATTAGAAGCTTAGCTACGACTTCTCAGGCGAGAAGCCCGTGCCCCCTGTGCTCACACCCTCTGGGTCTGTGGAGATCTTTAGTTCCAACCTTTGCCATCCACAAGCCCCAGACCCCATGTTCTAGTGGGGGTTTGATCTCTTGAGAGCAGGACGTTTCCTCACAAGTCGGGTGGACAGCGTGTTCCTGTAGCCTGCATGACCATATCAAGTGTTCCAATGGAACAAGTTGTTACTTCATGACTACGCGGTGATTCATGGGTTCCTCCGAGTCATTACTCTGCTCCAGCGTAATTTTCTTATATATGTAGCTCCAAAGCTCCGGGAGGCGACAGCAGTGAGTTCACTGGTGCTTCCTTCAGTTGGCTGCAAATGAGACACTTCCAGGGTTGTGGGGTAAGGTACTGGGCATAAAATAGGGGGGGAAATTGCAGGGGAAGGTTCAATAGGGCTCTCTGAGCAAGAAGCTCCTCAGTTGTGTATGAACTTCCAACAGAGGGGGGTAATGTGAGTGGGGTTTTCTGTCCTGGCAGGACAATGACTGGTGGCTGCGGCCACAAAACTGGTGGGCATCTGCAGTCCAGACGTGTTCTAGAGCATGCACGCGTGGGCAGACGGCGTTCGGTGATCTCAAGACTGATTCCTAATTAAAGGAAGTTGATATTACTAAGAATCTAAAAATACAATTTATCTGTAAAGATCGGAGGCAAGGCACAAACTTGCCTTTCTCCAATAAAACCAGTACTGAAACAGTTAAAGTGAGCTTTAGCTGACTCTCAACCTGGGGTAGCAGAGCCCTTCCAGGAATGCGTTTTGTCCCTTTTTCACACCAGCTCAGCTCTTATCAGTGCTGGGTGGCTCCGTTGGGCGACTCCCTTTCCTGAGATGAGCTGCAGCCCGCGCTGCTTTTTGAAAGAGCCGCTCGGAGCATCCGCAGGAAGCTCCGCTGCCCGAGGACACAGGGACTGCCCTTGGCGGGAGCGAAGGGAGCCCGGGGCGGGCGCTGCCCCGCTCATCACCCCCCGGCAGAGCGGCTCAAGGGCGGCTCAAGGGCGGTAAGTTGTTCTGCAGCGGGTACAAAGCTCGGCTCAGCTTGGAAAGGGTCCTGTGGGGCAGTTTGTGTCACAATGCGCTCAGCGTTATCAAGTATAGTGGAAACCTTAGTTAAGATTTAAGACCCTGGCAGAATGGAAGTGGTTTGAGCTGTTGTAAGTCACTTATTTTGAGTTACTGCCTAAATCTGGTCACTGTCGGTGTTATTTACCAAACTTGAATATTTTAACCAGTCTTTCATAAATATTTAGAGATATACTTGATCTTTGGGAATGGTTTTGTTTCTGATCTTTCTTTAAGAGAAGCGTAGTGCTACAGGAGCTCTCAGAAGCCTCTGCCAAAGTCCCTTCTGGTGCTGGGGAGGGGCGGGAGGGTTGAGCAGTTGCACTGTTCGGGACCCGAGCTGCTGTTAGCTCGGATTTTGTCACCTCCTGCTCTGACCAGCTCACCCAGCAGCAGCCGCAGGGCTTGTTTTGGACCTGCCTGCAAAACTGCAACCAAATTCACATCGAAATGGGGATTTTTCTGTTAACTGGCTCTGGGACACACCACAATTTTATTGGTTTAAGCTTTAGTGCTGAGACTAAGAGGTCAAGACACAAGTTCCTTCTCCAGCAGGTTCGAGTTACTTTTATTTTCTTTTCCAGTGCCTTGTTAATGTACATCAGCCTCTCTCTTTAAATATAAATATGTTTTCAGACCTGTTGGGCAGGGTAGGTTAAACTGAATGGTGCTGTGACCATGAGTCATTCCAGCTCGTTCTGCATGTGCAGCTGAGCGCTTGGGGTGGATACTGAAACCAATTCAAATAGCTGCAGGACTTCCCCTTCTGTTCCTTTCCAGGAAAGGCTCATCTCACCCAGTACCGCTCTCAGGACTGTTTAATTCACAGCCTGGATCTGTCTTTGGGATAAAGCTGCTGCAGCTTCAGGCTGTCAGCTCTTGGAAAGGCAGGTGGGGAATGTGTTAATATGTGTTAATCATCGTAATCAGCGCTGACTGCTCCTCCTTTTGGGGGTGGCTGCCTTGGGAAGGTTCCAGTCTGGTCAACTGTGACTCAGCTGCTGTTCCCCCCGCTCTGACTCAAGGGTTTCACCGTGTTCAGAGCTTGCGGCTCGATGGAAACCGGCAGTTCCTCACTGTGCTGAGATGGGCAGTCAAAGCATCCTCAGTGCCCCAGCACATCTGTGCCAGTTGTTCTCACACAGCTGTTTGCAGCTCTGGTAAGACAATCAGATCAGTTTGAACAGAGCGGGTGGGGAACACGGTAACATTAACACACCACAGTCATTTAAGATACACATGTAGGGCTAATTTTAAACACCAGTTTCCTGAAGCTTCTAAGAAGTGGAAGTGGTTAAACTCAAGGCCACGTCTCTCAGCTTAACTGCGACATGAATCTTCTCGCTTGCAGGTCTGTGCTGTAAACAGCTCGTCACTGCCACGATGACATCTTCCAGCTCTGCCCAGCCTCCAGCAGCTGAGAGCGCCTGCCGCCTCACACTGGGCCAAGTTAACCAGGTAATTGTGTCTCCCACGTATCTTCACAGCTTCTCTACCGCAGTAATTCCGTCAAGTCAAAACACTCCAAGTCCATTTAAGTAAGAAGAATTTAGCCTGAGGGAGAAGGGTTTTTATCCTGAATTGTGTTGATTTATGAGCATTTTAAAGGGGGAAGAGGGGAAAAAAGGTAAAACTGGCCTTACAAGGATTGTAAAACATGTATTTTTGTGCCAGACCCATACTTAAAGAATTCTGCATAGAGCATTCCTGCTAGTGCTGGACTCTGGCAGTTGTATTGGAGCTTTGTAACCCTGTGTGCTGGACTTTTTCTAGTCAGCAACACATCCCTGTGGATTTTCTGGACTCAGGTGAGCGTTGAACAGGTAGTGCTCCTCTAATTGACTATTCCTAGACGGTCCCTGGAACAAGAAGTAGCTGCAAGCCGAGGTCAGTGTGGCCGGTGTGCGGTTTGACTGTAATAGACCGGCTGTGTCACACCACATTGACAGCCAGAGAGGAGAAATTTGCAAACAATAACTGGAGAAATCTGGTCCAGAAATCAGGACAATTGCTCCAAGACAGGCATCCACCTTTCCAGAGCCCATTTGCTGTAAAAAAACAACTCCACAATATGAGGGGATGTGGCAGGAATGGAAATACGCCGATGGGAAGCTGAGAGATCCTCCCATTTGAGGCTTAATTTAGAAACTTTGAACTGTAGCCAAGTCCTGTGCAGAATTGATGTATATGCTTATTTATTCAACTCACTCTGCGTGAAAAAAATAAGCAAATGGGCTCTGGCATTAGTAGCAAAATATTGATTGTCAACACTCAGTGTCCCAGGCAGTGCCGAATAAACACTTTCCTTTGGGCTGTGCTGTAGTAGCTGCAGACCCATTTGAAAGCGATCAAGCTAACTAGGTTGCTTTTTTAATCAGAAAGACATAGAAGGAGTTGCTTCAAAATCCATTTGAGAGTGGTCATTAGAGAAATGAATGAATGCAAACACATAATTTCATCTTATTAAAAAGATGTGCTGACACAAGCACTTATTTGAGTTGTGCTCAGCTCTTTCCTAGTGAAAAAGCTGTTTTTGAGAACGAGAGTTGGGGCTGGACATGAGCTCGTTTGGGCTTGAAAACACATTTAACAAACAGAATAATGAGAGAACAGGCAGAGCAGACACATTCACAGAGATTTTGGGGTTTTTACCAATATGAGAAAAGGAAGAGATACCTTGTCAAGAGACCATCTGATCACCAAGTGACAAATTACATTTATAACAAGCAACCAGAACCTCATCCCCTTACCTTGTGCAGGAAGATGGTGCTGCAGCTCAGGCTGCCCCTTGAGGAGACATCGCAGGGTCACAAACTGATTCTGCTCCTTGTGAGAGGAAATATTTACATGCCTTTCTATAGGCCGAAAGGAGGGGTGGGAATGGGACACAGGTGAACCCAGCTAACGCTGAGGGGTGAAGCCCTTACCAGCGGCACGGATCACCTGCCTTGAGCCTAAGCCCTGTGAAAACGTAGGGAAAACAGCAAAGAACACGGTGTGCTGAGGTCTGGGCTTTCTGTCCTGTGACAGATGGAAATATGTCTCTGTATGAGCCTCTGGTGGACAAGAATGGAGGAAGAGATTCGGTGGTTGTACTCCCAGGAATTGTTAAAATTCTTGTGGAATAAATGAAGGGGGAAGAAGCTGTTTAAAACTTGCTGCTGTTTTATATGGCATCATCTGTCTCATCTGCTGCTCAAAGCTGCTTGGGCATGTGGTGAAACCTGAAGGGGTTGTGGAGCAGTTGGATCGTTCTCAGAATGCTTTATGTTTTATATAATACAGGTTCTGATCTTTGGTGTTAATTAACCACACCTTGTGGTTAATGCAGTGTTATTATTACATGCCTATTCATGGATCCTAATAAATACATATTCCCCGAGGTCTGTGCAGAGCAGACCTGATTTGTTAACTGCACGAACTGAGCAGATGCAGGCGCTGCTCCTGAAGCTGCTCTGAACCAGCTTTACCTCACACAACTGGCTGAGCCGCTTGGTGAGTCACTGCCTGGGACTCCAGACCAGGCTCCGGGGGTGAATGACAAAGTTAATGGGACAATGAGTGATTAAAGCCTTTACAGCTGGCCGCCCAAATTCCTTGGCTCTTTTTTTGTCTTGTAATTGAGTCAGAATGATTGTGCTGATTTTCAGTCCTTTTTAAGCATTTGTCCATGCAGATTACTTGTGAGAAAAGAACACCAGCCTTCAGCGGGTCAGCCTGGGGCAAGAAGAGTCGTCCCCCCGACCCCGCCGCCTCCAACCCAACCCAAGCAGTGTTCAGGGCCAGTGGGACGCTGCTCAGGGCCACTGGGACGCTGCTCAGGGCCACTGGGACGCTGCTCAGGGCCAGGGGGACACTGCTCAGGGCCAGGGGGACGCTGCTCAGGGCCAGGGGGACGCTGCTCAGGGCCAGGGGGACGCTGCTCAGGGCCACTGGGACGCTGCTCAGGGCCAGTGGGACGCTGCTCAGGGCCACTGGGACGCTGCTCAGGGCCACTGGGATGCTGCTCAGGGCCACTGGGACGCAGCCACGTGTGCCAGGGTGACGTTCAAACAAAACTCTGCACTTTTGTGTTTCAGGTGCGACCCAAACTGCCACTTCTGAAGCTTCTGCAGGCTGCGGGCGCCCAGGGTGAAACCTTCACGCTGAAGGAGGTGGGTTTGGTTTCCAGGCACTGAAATGGTGCCTGTCCCCATTGTTTGGGACGTGGCTCTTAGTGGGGAGGGGTTGCTGTTAATTTTTCTGGCTTTGGAAGCCTTATGTGCAAAATAAGGATACCTTCCCCACAGGGCTGCTGTGATTTAGTCAGTCATAAATTGTCTTAAGAGCCCCCAGAGGAACTGGAATGGGAGTGTGAAGTATTAAAGAAAACTATTTATCCTGGAAAATCAGGAACGTCTCGAGAGCCGGGAGAGCCGGGAGAGCCGCTTCCCGGGCGCGTGGGCGGTTCTGTTCGATTGTCTTGCTCTCTGCTCAGCACACGAAAGCCTTAAAAATTGAAATCTAGTTGATATTTTTCTTTAACTTGCCTTTGAAATGGCTTGTCAGCCGAACCTGAGAGACCCCGTGAATTCATTTCTTTTAAGATTAAAATGCAATATGTGTACAAGATTAAAAAAATGACACTGTGATTTACAAGAGTGTCCTGTCTGTGAAGAATTAAATGCAGTGGTTTTTCATTATGAATGTGTCAAATATTCCTGCAGAGCCCTGTGACTTATTTTAAACACTTATGCATTTAAATAACTTATTTAGCTCCTAAGTTTTTTTGCAAAAACAAATTGAATGGTTTAAATGGGGAGAGTTGAGCATTAAATGCAGGTTACTCGTATAGATTAACATTTTAACTCAGTTAAATCACTTTTTCTGCAGTGGAAGGAGTAGTGTTAGCGAGTTTTTGGTGACACTGTCGTTCAGCGGGGTCACTTTGGTGGGTAACGGGGCTGGAACCTGCCTGTATTACACTGAATACACTTGGCTTGCTCCTCTTGTGCTCCGGATCCCTCGCTGTAGCTCTCAGAGGATGTTTCCATGTGCTCCTCATGCAGACGTGGCTGATGGTACGTTATGTATCCACAGGTGATGCATTACCTGGGACAGTATATAATGGTAAAGCAGCTCTATGACAAAAACCAACAACACATGGTCTATTGCGGAGGAGATCAGCTGGGAGAACTGCTGGGGCTGGAGAGCTTCTCTGTGAAAGACCCAAGGTAGGAAAAGGTGACATTTAACGTACATGGCGTTATAGAGGTGCTTGTCGTGGGGACGGGAGGCTCTCGGTGTCACTTTCTGTTTGCTGTCACATAAACCTCTGTGAGTAGCAGGTGCCCTGTTCAGGGGTTTATTGCTGAGGCGTTTCACAAGTTTGGGTTTAGCTCCTTTGTTTCGAAGAACCCGTTCTGAATGTTCAAGCAGTGAACTGCTCGAGCTGACACCTGTTCCCCCTTTTATTTCTGCAGCTTCTTAGGCCCTTGATCTCACGCTTCAGCTAAAATGCGCATCCTTCGGTTGGGTTCTGAGCGTGCCTTCTCTCTAGCAAGCATTTAGGAGTGGCAGAAAAGGCACTGCGTTTCCAGCCTTTCTCTGGATAGTGAAAGAGAATATCTGTCCCTGGTTTAACGGGGCAACGCTGTTTGGGTTTGTGACTCTATTCACCTGTCGCCTTCTTTCCCACAGCCCAGTGTATGACATGTTGAAACGGAACCTGACTTCTGCTGCTATGGCAGGTAGGTTTGTCACAGTGCGGGCAACTATATTCAATGTAGTGTTGATGTAACTTGGGTAAGTAATGATACTTAGAAAAGAGAAATGTCTCGGAAGTTGGAACAAGCTGTTAATGAAGGTTTTAACAAGGCAGTCTCTTTGAGTACGTGTCTGTTCCGTGTGTCCACCACCAGCAGCTGTGATATGAGCTCAGGTGTTGAGTGACGTGGCTGCTGTCTGGAAGAGCTGGCAGAGCTGAACACCGCGGCCGTGCGAATCACCCTGACTCGAGTGTCCCGTCCAAATCGTGATTGATTTCTCAGTCCTTTCTCGGTTTCATAGCACGTTGTGATGTCTCGGTCTCATACTTTCATAGTCTTAAGACTGACTATAAGAATGCTGGAAACCCAGGCTAGATCTGCAAGCCAAAGAGGTCTGCACTTTAATGAAACACTTGAACCTCTAAAGGTCACTGTTACATTCCCAGCTCATAAGAGGAATCAAATCTATATCAAAAGTCCTTCAGTCATAACTTTATTCTTAAATTAATACATTTATTCGTAAATTTGTTCTTACGTTAATCTCAGCTGTCAGCTTCCTTGCAGCCAGTTCTTGTTGTACAGCTGGTGATCTCCGTTTGAAAAAAACCTTCAGGCATGCAAATTGTGAGGGAGCTGCAGCGGGAGAGTGGCGGAGCCTTGTGCTGTACTCCTGCGGTCTCTGAGCAGATCGTATGGACTCAGTTCTTCACAAGGGCTTAGTCTATTTTTGCACAAGTATGTAAATGCTTGTGCAAATTTAGAAACCGAGCAAACGGCCCTAAACTGCTTGGTCCTCCAACCATGTGTTGGTGCCTCTGAGGGCCCCCTGCTTTTCCTACGTAGGAGAACCTTCCCAAGTGGACTGTGCCCTCCCCAGGTTACTGCAGGCTGACGTGTGAGTGCTGTTCCCTCGCTGGCGCTGCCCTGGCCCGTTCCCCATCGGCAGTGGATGCGGAGAGCAAAGGATCCCAGCAGAACGTGCTCTGCTCGCTGCCCCGTCCCCTCTGCTCCGTGTGTGCCTGTGCCTGGGTGTGCTGCGTGGTCCACCCGTGGTGTAACTGATGTTTAAAGCTGCTGAAGGAAATACTGCTCCTTTAGGAGATGGTCACTGAGTTATACCGTGTCTGCTTGTGGATGCGTGTGACTACAAAACGAAACAAGCTTGGCAGACCAGACCTCAGACAAACGCACAGGAAGGATGACTCGAGGTGGTGTTTTTCTTCCATCACAACATCGCAATAACTAGAAGTGCCATAAGGCTTAAAGAGGTCTTTGTGTTTAGTTTTGTAATAGCTGCTTGTGTTCATTAGCCGAATCAGCGCTCATCAGCACATCATTCTGCACATTATCTCAGCCCCTTCTTTTAAGTACACTTGTAGAAAGAAAAGTGACTGCAGTACATCATGGTAATAAGGACTAAGCTCCTGCATAATGCTCTTTAGCAGGAGGCGTCCTTCCTTGGCCGGCTTTGCCTCGAAGTGTGAGCCACATGGGATGTATTTAGGAATACCTCACTGTGAGGACATTCTGTGGTCAGTTCCTGGTATATCTTGGCTTGGGAAAAGGAGCTTTCCAATAGATGGGGTGTCTTTTAGCACAGCGTTTAAGACTAGTTGGCATTACGAAGTGTTAGAAGGGTAGGTCTTCTTCCTGTAATGTCCCTGCGGGGCGAAAGCAATTCCTGATGAGCCAAACGGCCTCGGTTTTCCTCAGATATTAAAAGATCAGTGACTGCAGAAGCTGTAGCGTGATGCAAGGGCGGAAGGGAAAGCAAAGCGTGAAAGGCAAAGAATAGGAGATAAAGCCATGTCATTGTGTGGCCCTGTGTTTTGGTCCGTTGTATGGACCACTCTGTGCTCCACTTTTCTGCCTATCGCAGCAGTTTTCAGTGTCTTCAGTGCCGTGATTCGTGATGTGAAACAGACTGTTCGCATCTGCCTGGCGTTTGGCGGGGAATTTGCCCGCTAAATTGACAAGGGAGGAAGCAGGAGCCATTCCTGCATCTTCTGTTCTCTAGCAAGTCACTCTCTTTCGAGGGTAGACTTCCTAAGTGCAGCTCTCCTATTATGTAGAAAGATTTCTGTTAATTTGATTGTTCTTGCTATTTAGGTTGACCTTTTAATTAACTCTTGGGGCCAGCGTAATCAGCTGGATTAAATTGCGTTATGGATGTGTACAGAGTTACCCAGGAAGGAGCTGTGCATGGAATTTTCCCGTCTTTAGTCTAGTCGTTGTTCTTCCTGCCCGCACCCTTTAAGAAGGACATTTTTCCTGAGCTGAAAGAGTCGGTGTCCTCACGTATTTATAAAAACGTTACTGTTTTCTGCTCACCTCGGCACAGATCTGATCCAGCCTTCAGGTGCAAGTCCCCACCTTCTGCTGTTGCTCTGCGCTTCTGCCTCCTCTTCCATAAAGGACTTAAAACTTGCAATGGCAGGACGTAGGAAGAAGAATAGATTTTCCACATTGGGAAGGAGGTTCTTACGTGCTGTAAGGTTTCATTGAGCTCCGTCTCCGAGGTCATAGACTCTGTATTCCATAGGCTGAAGGCTCCATACATCCCCGGGGAGTCCTGGAGTACCACCCGTAGGAAAGGGCCGGCTCCGTAAGGAAGAAAGGGTTCTTCTCCTAAACAGTAACGTTAGACGTTAGAGCTCTGCCAAGCCTGGCTCGTTGGTTGCTTGCTGAGCACCCTCTGTGTTGTGAGAATGGTTATTACCAGGGAAGGTTTTTTCTTTTGTTTTACCTGCTATCTAGATGCCGCACAGAGTCTCGCAAAGGAACAGAGCGTCGATAAGCCAAGCCAAGACCAGCTGAAGGTAAACCCACTGCCTGGTGGTTTCTTTTGTTGTACAGAGTGCCCCTTCTCTGTACCTGTGCATGGTGGACTGCCAGAACTTTGTGCTGCTTGGCTGCCAGGTCCTCACCTTCCTGAAAAAGTTCTCGGAGTCCACACAGCAGGGACAGAGTGACCCTTCTCTGTTCTCTCCATAACAGAGTGCCAGTCTCTGAGCGCGTTTCTCTGGGGTGTAGCACTTCTAGTCCTCAGTTCCTCCAGCGTGCTCTGTCTTTTCCTGGCTTCCTCCCCTCTCTCCTGTCCCCTTTCTGAGTAGGAATTGCCAAATAATTAAGCTTTCTAAAACATGTGAACAAGTTTTGTGTTTGGCAGGATTGTTTTCAGAAGCTTTCAGGCAGAATCTGCAACCCGGGAAAAATCTTTGCACTTCAAACTTGTTTCCAGGTGTATTTTGGGATTCGGGCAGTTGGATCCGGGAGGTGTCTTGTTACACTGGGGGCCAGAGACTCACAAAGGTCACAGTGTTACCGCATTAAAGATGGCAACTTTGCACTTTTGCCAGTCTTAAGATTTTTCCTAGGTTGCAAGTACATTGTTTGTGCTGATTACAGATGCATTAGCCTCCTTAAAGGGTCGATAGCGCGTAGGTTTTGTTCAGAAACCTTTTTTTCCTCTTCATAACTCTTGGTCCGGCGCTGCAGCTGGTGACTCGGAATGGAAGTGCTACATCCCCTTGTCCCTATAAGCTCTGATGGACTAACATCCCTTTTTCCTTCCCTCACGCAGTGTAGCCAGCGGGAAGGTTCTGACACTGGCGTCATGGAGGGCGAGAGCAATTCTGCTGCTTTGTCTACCTCAGAGCAACCATGTGCGAAGCACCCAGGTGAGTTCCAGCTCCTGCGCCGTGACAGCGCGTGCACGAGCTCTCTGCTCCGTCCCCAGTGCGATGCGTTGAGCTCCGCATCAGCAAAACGCTGGAGGCGGTGTTGGGAGACTAATAAAAGCCTCTTGTAGAATATAATCTTTAAAAATCATCATCTTATGCTAAAGATTGAGAAAACTGCAAATGTTCGCCAGAGGTGTTTTATGATAGACGTGTTTTCTAGCTTGGATATTGGGTCTCATAAACAAACAAACACTTTGAATAAAATAGCAGGTTAAGCCCCAAAAGCACATCTGTCACTAAATAAAGCCATGAAAAATGGTACAGATCTTGCCGAAGGGTATTTTAAATGCTGAAATTATACTTGTGTCTGTTCATCTTCTCCAGGGACTCTCTGATTCCACAGAGCACAGCGCGAGCCGTTGCAGTCGTTACCTGCAAACCGCTCGGGGACCTCAACAACAATGGCTCTTTTTTTCTATCCAGCTTAAGCATAATACAGCTCCTTCATATTTAGACATTTTATTTGTTTTAATGTCTGGGGATTTCTTGCCGATCCACTCATGGATTTGTGATATTACGGATGCAATTTTCCTGTTTTTTCTATTTTCTATTCTCACGTTGTTCTCCTATCAAGGAACCTAATTTGTAATAACAAATCTTGTTGGCAAGCGTGGGTATTTCCCGATCACATGAGAGCGGGAGATGTTTTCCTGGCTGCGTGTACAGAGGAGGCAGAGGCAGCCCTGGCTGTGCCTTTGAGACTCTTGGCACTGAGGAGAGAGATTGAAGGTTATTTTGAAATTCAGGCTGAGTTTAGGATCACAGGCTGAACCGCACGGGCTGGAAGGGAGGAGGATTCTTACCTTCCTGCTTCTATTTTGAGCCCGGTTTCGGAATTCAGGAGCTCCCATCGCTGGAAACGTGAACCAAATTCAAACCAGTTCTTTCTGCATCTCAAGTCGCTCAAGGAATCTACTTGGTGTCGGCTTGGGCAGAGCTCTGAAAGAGCTGTTTGTGTTTCTGGATTGAGTCTTGGGAGTAAAGTAAAGCTAGAGAGAGAGCAAGAACGGTTTCTGAAATTGACTGGGGGCGAATTTTTCTCTGCTGGTCTATTAAACAATGTAGGTGTGGAATGACTTAGACTCTACTTGGCTCTTACAGACAAAGACTTCATAGAAAACCTCTCTAAAAGCAAGAAGCCTAAACTGGACCTCGTGTTTGAGGAATGGGATGTAGCTGGTCTTCCGTGGTGGTTTTTAGGCAACCTCAGGAGCAATTACAAGTCCAGAAGTAATGGATCAACAGATATTCAGACTAACCAGGTGTGTAGACATTTGGCTGCGGTGCTGGTTCTCCTGCTCCTGACCAGAGCTCTGAGCGCTCTCTTCTGTTTCCTCTCCGACAGGACATCGACACCGCCGTTGTTTCCGATACTACTGATGACTTGTGGTTCCTCAACGAGTGCCCGTCGGATCAGAGCGGCGCCACAGTCAAGGTGGAAGCGGTTGACTGCGAGGAAGCAAAAGAAGGTGACAAAAAGGTACCTCTTCAAACAGCCGCGGGGTGTGTGTTCCACAGGTTGGCCTTTAATCCATCCCATAGAAATCATTGGCTTTTCATCTGCGTTTTGGTGCTGTGCTGATTTGGAAGAGCCAGATCTATAACCATCTGCAGTTGAAACGGTTCAGAAAAGGCTGTCACCATTCCGTACGTGGGGTGGCAGCTTCAACCTGCTTGGGGTTTGGTTTAAATGCATGCATTGTCAAGGCACAAACGTAAAACTAGTGAAAACTCTGGCAGCAACTTCACTGTATTTCTATACAGATCATCGTGCCCTCTGACATTTCCACTCTTGCCAGGTGACCGAGGACACATGTTTGCAAGACTTTGAGGATTCTCAACGCTTAAGTGATGACACCGACACAGAAGCTGCTTCTGAGGTAGGTGTCCCTCCGGTCCACGTTCCCTGCGTGCAACGGGCTGCAATACTGTCTACAGACACTACCGGTTGTGGTAGGAAAAGCTGATTTCTTGTGTGGGTTTCAAAAGCCAAGAAAAGCAAAAAAATGTAGCGAAATCTGCGTCTCCAGAATGCACAGGGGCAGCCAGATTCTCTTCAGGCTTTTCGAGGTGCTGATAATCAAACCAGCAATCATGCATGTGCAACTTTTACTTGGTAATAAACGCCCTTTTCTGATGAAGCTGCTTTGCAGCTTTTCCTGTGTCAGGGAAGCCAGTCACACACAAGAATCCACTAACTTGCTGCCGTTTTTCTCCGCCTCCATCGCTCCAGGGCTGCTGGCAATGCACCAAGTGCAGGAAGTTCAACTCTCCAGGCAAACGGTACTGCTACCGCTGCTGGGCCTTGCGCAAGGACTGGTACTCGGACTGCCCCAGGCTGGCGCACTCGCTGTCTCTGTCAGACATTGACGCTGTGCAGAACAAAGCCCTCGATGACGGCATCGACGTCCCCGACTGCCGAAGGACCGTTTCTGCTCCCATTGGCCAACCCAAAGACCTGTACCTGGTAGAAAACAAATCCCGGGTAGATCCCGGCAGCTCTATTGAGTCTTTGGATTTGGCACGAGAGTGTGAAAGCAAAAAGTCTCTGTTGCATTTTGCCGAGCATAAAAAGGAGGAAGAAATACAGTCTTTAGAGAGTATAAAAAAATTACTGAGTCCCTGCTTCTTGTGCCATCACAGACCGCGGGACGGGAATATCGTCCACGGGAGGACTGCTCACCTTGTGGCCTGTTTCAGGTGTGCCAAGATGCTGAAGAAGAAGCGATCGCCGTGTCCGGTGTGCAGGAAGGACATCGAGATGGTGATCAGGATCTTCATGGGCTAGCTGGGCCGCCTCAGGCCTCCTCCGCCAAAAGCTTCTCTTGCACTCGCACAAACCACGACTTCAGAGCTCGGCTGGTGAACACCAAAGAGAACTGAGATTCAGACCTGACCGGGAGCACTGAGGAATTGTCTGCAGCAAATGAAGAATCCGCTTTTCGATGTCCACTTAAACTAAAGCCCAGGGGAGCAGGGGGCGATCGGCACGTCGCTGTCAATGCCCCGACTTTGGGATTCCCCGAATCCTCTGATTTCAGCTCAGCGCTGCCGCTGGGATTGTCTGTTCTGGCAGGAAAGAGTTCTAACTTTGGCTGTTGGAGCGTTGTTCTCCAGTGAGTCAAACCCTGTGCAATGATTCTGAGGGGATCTGCGTCTGAGATGGATAGACATATATAGATATACAGACATTTATAGATAGGCAGGGGTGCAAAGAGGGTGGGAGAGTAGACCAAGGTGTTTGCCACGCAATAAGCCATTTCTCCAAGGATCAGTTCTGAGGGCAGTGAGAAGTCAATAACCCGGTTTCCGACGTTTCCGTTAGCGTAGGTTCGGTTGGTGAGGAGAAGGTGCCCTTGCTCCCAGACTTGAAATAAGTTCTCCCAAACTTCTAGTCCACAACTATCTCAGGTCACATATCCGGTGGCAAAAGAACATCGGCTGATTTTCTTTCCCTGTGGTTTAACACTTCAGGTGTTTGCAGAGTTCACTGTCCATCAGAGCTGCGAGCGGCTGCTCTGCTGTCAATACCCAGCTAGAACTTGCAGTTCAAAAGCATCTGAGCCTTTCCCCAGCGCCCTCAGATCCTCCTGAGCCCTCCCGTTCCCCTGGGCTTTGGAGGACACGCGGCAGGAGCAGTTGTGCCCTCGCCTTCCAGGTACGCAGACATTTAAATGCAGCACTAACCCTGCTTTGTGGTCATCTCTGTAATTCTCTCTCTAATCCAGGGAGTAGACCTGAAGACAGAAGGAAAGGTGAAGGTAGTGCTGGCACCTGCGTGCTTCTCGAGGCCGCGTCCCCTTTTCCAGCCCAGCAGAAGGTCCCAAACTGCCATATCAAAGTCCTCGTTTCTCTGCAAAGATACCAGAGTAGGTGCTAAATGCGATCACTGCCAAAAGTCGGGTCCACTTTAGATGTCACGTAGTATTGTGATTCTTTGTGTGTTGGTTACGTTTTAGATGACTCTTGTTGACTGTTATTTACAATTGTATTTTAAAAGTCTGAGCATAACCGTGTGGTGTTTTGTGCACTGTCCGTCAGTCCGTGGGGGTCAATCCACACGGAAAAGCGGATTTATTGCCCCCTTAACTAAAGGGCTGTTAAACTGCCGGTGATGCACTTTAACCCCGCCGAGCTCAGCGCGTTCGGAGGCCGCTCTGCCGCCTCGGTTCCTCCCTCTTTGGGGAGGCTCTTTCCTGTAGGGGCCGTCGGGTTACGGGGGGCACGTTGTGGCACTTTGTGGCACTTCAACACTGTGAATTCCCTCCCGCCCCGATCGCTTCTAAAAACTGAGTGGTTTGCTTCTCAGAACTAAATGTTTTGCTAAAAGCAGCTTTTTTTTTGAATTGCTCAGATCCAGCCGCACTGAAAAGAAGGTAATTTGTGTTGACAGAAGCAAGAAACATCAGGAGAGTTTAAGTTCCAGTAATAGGGTTGAATATCCCAACCAAAATCCTCCTGAGACCTCTGCAGCTTCCTTTGTTAAACACAGATTCTTGTCAGTGTGGCGGTTGGTGATAAAGAGCAGGTCTGCAGGGTAACTTCCATTGTAAGGATCTCTGTACCTGTGAGTTCTTGTTCTCTGTACCTGTGACTTCTTGTCAACTGCTTAATTCTTTTTAACTGAAATAGTTAGCAGGCGTAAGATACCACGACACTGATTTGCCTTTGACAGAAGAATAAGCTATGGCAGCATTGCACGTGGTGTGCGGCTGTAACCGCCCAGCCCGGGGCTTGGAGAGAGGGGGACGTCGGGTTCAGGAGAAAGGGAGAAAAACGTTTCATTGCTTTAAGTTTAAGCTTCAGTAAGCAGCAGTTTCCCAGGAGCTGCGCTGTCCGAGGAGCTCAGGGCAGCACTGGCCTTGCCGCACCGAGCGGAGCTTCACGGCAACGGAGCCACCAGATTCAACAGGGACCTCCGGAGGGTCCCGGAGACACAACCAGCGCTGGGAAGACCCCTGGAGCGGCAGGAGCGCATCGTACTCCTGGCAAAGATAGAGACTTGCTTTTCCAGAAAGAGAAAACGCCTGCTGGATCTCCCTTCCCTGCAGCCTCTTGTTCCCATATATATAGATATATTGTTGTTGTTGTTGTTGAGAACTCGGCGCCTCTCTGTCTACACCCACACAGCCACTGCCGCAGCGCTTGCTAAACCACACCTGTGTGTTTGCACTATTTAAAAAAGGCACGTACCGCCGCATAATGAATTGAATTAAATCGAGCGCATTCTACCCTAACGTAGGTTTATTGTTTAATTTGTACCCTGTTTCCGGGAAAAACCTTTAAGTAAAAGCGGTTTCCAGTAAAACAGATGGTGATGCTGCTGTGTCCGTGTTTCCAGGAGGGACAGACCTCCCGCCCTCCAGGACGTGCCCACCCGTGGCAGGGGCTGGAACTGGATGATTTTAAGGTCCTTTCCACCCCAAACCGTTCCTTCATTTGCTTCTGGCAGCACCTCCAGCTGTGGCTTTGTGGTGGGGTGGCCACAAAGGGCCCCCCGCGCCCCGGCCTGCCCAGCTCCCTGCACCTCACTAGGGGGCACCCACCAGCCACGGGTCCCGCCCAGCCCAGCACAGCTCCAGCCACTTTCCCTTGGGGGTTTTCACCTTTTTTAGATCATTTTTAGCTCTCAGCCCTCGCAGGAGCCCGAGCGCAGCCCAGCGCTGCCGCACTTTATTCCTGGAAGCGGATATTTTATTTATCCCCTTGGTGACTTTATCCAGACTTAATGTTCTATAGGTGCCACTTTTATCTGTCTCCTCCATCCTTTCCCTCAACCTTGTTTGTGTAATCACTGTGCCCAAATTAAATATTTACCGGTTTCTCCATACTGGTGAGCCGCCCATTCCCTTCCACTTCAATTAAAGATTTACTAGGAGGGCATCAGCGCTTCTGCAAGGCCAGCAAGCCAGGCCCCCCCCTCGTTAGGGTTTTTAAGTGCTTCGTTATCATAGTTCAGCAGAGCACACCGTAAATGAGATGGAAAACGCAGCAGCACGCACGTCCTCACCCACAGCGCTCGCTCAGCCCAAAACGGGGTCTGGGGACACGGCGATGCTGGGCTGGGCTGGGCCAGCCTGGTCTAGCTGAGCTGGGGATGGAGCTCAGCCAGGCGGAGCTGGTCCCCATCAGGCCGCCTTAGGACAGGGCAGCTGAACAGCAAAACAGGCAGAACCGAGGGGCTTTCTGCAACACTCTGCTGTAATATTTATAATTAACCAACTTTTCAGATCAATATTTTATCGGGAAGGTTGCTGGGGTAATTCTCGCTTCGAGCATCTTCCCTCCGTGTCAGCGAAGCCTGCGCTATTAGCAATAATGAACTTTTTGCTAGTTACCTTTAGCGAACTAATAAATTCTTAATGCTCGCTGGAAATTTAATAATGGAAGTTTAGTCGGTGACCTCAAAACTGAGAGAAAAAGGTGAAAGAAGCAGACGGGGCCAAGCAGCGGGAACAAAGTGGCAGAGCAGGCAAAGCCCGAGCTGGGGGGGTTAGCAGGGGGGATGTGGCCACGCAACCCGGTACCAACCAACCGCCGCACAACCCGGCACCGACCGACCGCCGCACAACCCGGCACCGACCGACCGCCGCACAACCCGGCACCAACCGACCGCCGCACAACCGTTGGTCAGAAAGTGACAAACCAGCCAGATTTCCATGCAAAATGTTGAACCGTGGGGTTTAGAGCCCCCGAGCTCCCGGCAGCGCTGCAGCACTCGCTGCTTCTTACTCGGAGCAGGAGACAAAGTGCCTTTAAAACGCTTTTACCCCCATTTTCTCCCCACCGCCTTGGGCTTTTTGTGCCGAGCCCGGGGCTCCCACCCCCAGCGCAGCCGTTTCCCGGGACCTGCATTATTTATCTGCTCGGTAACATTTACTGGGATCTAGTTTTTAATAACTGTCACTCCAATAGATCTTTTCTTAATTCCCTCAGATCTGTCGCTGTGGCGATTTTAAATATTTATCAGCGCGGTTTGTGTGTTCACTGTTAAGGTTGCAGTTTTCTTGTAATTAAAGATTTACAAGACACTGCTCGAGATTTAGAACGGATTGGCGAAGATCAAAGCTGTTTGGTATTCACCAGGAATCCCCAGCCCCGGCGCTTTTCTGCGGAGCCCCAATGGGCAGGTGGTGCCGCTGACCCCCCACTTGCTGTTGGTTATTTCTGCTGCTGCTTTTGCCCGTTTTTGCAGGCTCTGATTGCAAGGCCAGGCTGTGCGAAGGACGGCGCTTTTCCTCCCCTCCGTGTCTCCTGAGTCCCTGCCAGAGTTTCATATTCCTTGGGGCCACAAACCACTTGGAAAAGGTCCCTTCTCACCCCATAACGTCCCCACCGAGCTGGGCTCTGGCTCCTTATCCCCTATTAAAATTCCCTCCCCATCAGCGTGAGCCCTGCGCGCCTTTCCCCCCTCCTGGCTCTCTTCCCATTTAGCCACAGGCAAACCTAAAATCAATTCCTCCCCTTTCCCCACCTAATTAAGATTTAATAGAGCTCCAGGATGACTCGGTAGCACGGAGGGTACCAGGCTGCCCCACACATCCTTGGGATGGGACCACGGTGCTCTGCCCCCCACACCCTCTCTCACCACAGGGTCAGACCCCAGACACCCCAAAATGCCACCCGGGTTCATGAGAGCTTCCTAGTTAATTACGAGCATCACAAGCAGAGTGGGGGCCCAGCAACAAGCACCCATCTTGCACCAGCACCCACCGGTGTCTCCTGCGATGCTGCCGCGTGTCCCCAAGTCCTCGCTCCTCCAGAGATGTTTTGCTCCATGGGACAAATCGAAGCTGCAGCCTCATCCCCCACAGCCCGTGAGGAGAGGATCCAGCACCAGGAGGGCGCTGAGCTCCCCAAAACACCAGCAGAGAGGAAAGCAAGAGCTGGGAACAGGGCAGAGCTCATTGCCCCAGCCATGGAGAGGCCAGCACTCTTCTAGTCTCAACAGCTCCAAGCTGCCCTGCTGCTCTCCATCAGCCTGATCTGAGCTTAAATTACCCACTTGAATGCAGCTGAAGCCGTTTTGGGGGCGGGGGGGGGGTTTGGCTGTGCTGTGCTGGTGGGGGCAGGAGCTGCTGCAGCTCTGAAGGGCTGGAAAAGGCCACAGAAAATCAATGAGCTGCAAGTGTTCCTGTGACTCCTGAATGTCCCTTTCTTTGGTGGCTTCTGGGTGTGGAGTGCACAGAACTGCCCGTCTCCTGAGCCGGCCTGCGCTCGGAGCGGGGACGGGGATGAAGACCATAAGCAGCTCCCTGCCTCAGTTTCCCCACCTGTGGGTCAGTGATAAAGGGACACGGGGAGAAGCGATGAGACATTTGCTGGCCATGGAGGATTTTCCTAAAGGTTCTGGAAGCTGCACCTGCTTCATCATACCAGCATCACGCACACAGATAATAGCGCTGACATTTCCCAAGGAGGTCGGGTGTTTTAATTGAAATCATTCTTGAGGAAGTGCTGGGGAGAGGAGGAGAGGCTGCTCAGATTCTTTAACTGCCTATAATAACATATACGCGCCCATCACGCTCCTCCCGGCGCCTGGAGGCCTTTGGTGTGGGCAGGAGGGCCGGTAGCCGGCCCGGGCGCCCGGCGGCGGGCGCTGAGAACACCCGTCTCTGCCCTCGGCAGGTGCGAGGGCTCTGCAGAAGGACACAATGATGGAGCCGCTCCAAAAACCAGCTTTATTAGGTGCTTAAAATAGAGCCTGGCACGTCGTGTTCTCGGCCGGCTCTGCCGAGAGCAGCTCCGCCGCATACGAGATCCACGGTGCTGTTCGCACTGAGGAGGGGTCGAGGGCAGAAGCAGCAGCAATGGGACTTCACTGCTCTTCTCAAAGTGACGATAATTTAAAAAAGGGAAAAACAAACAAAAAAAGAGAGAAATGGAACGTGTGAAGCAGGTAAGGAAGAATGGTTGTGGGAGAGAAACCAGTGAGAGCCGGTGGGATGGGCTGGAGAAGCGTTTCCCAAACAATTGTCAGCCCAGGTGGGTGGAGGGGAGGTGATAGAGCCACCCTGCTCGTGTCGCGCCCCGGACTCCCCAGCACCCCGGCTGGGCTGGGAGCAGCCAGGGGGGACGTCGGCTGCTGGTGACGGTCTGTTGGGCTTGAGAAATTTGGGAGCCCGTTCACCAGAGCATCCGTTGGAGAGCTACGTCCCTGCACGTGCTGCTCCTCGGGTCACGCCGGTTCCAAAGGAAATCAAATTAATTGCACATAACTTGTGTTTTAATCTCTGGTCTGTGGGCATCGCTGGTAGATGAGAGCAGACAACTCGGGCAGGGCTGAGCCTTCTCATCCCAACCCAGTGTGGGCAGCAGCCGCCATAACTGGGATCAAAGAGGCTTTTCCTCTACACCTCCCAAATTACAGCCCTAAGGGGCCGGGGCCGTGCTTGTTCGGGAGCTGGTGATGTTCCATGGGGCTGGGACGGGAGACGCAGGATTAAATCAGGGTCGTGTTTACACCAGGGTGATTTCTCAGCAACTATTTCCACATGTTCCAGCACCAATTTAGCTGGACTACGGGGAATATATTTTGCGTTGAACTTTCCCCGCTGTACAAGAAAGGCTGTTTGTGTGCGCAAACACCGATGGCTGCACACCTGAGCGGGGCTGCGGCTCCACAGACAGTATTTAAAGCAGATCGTGACTCTAATTCAGCAAAGTATTTAAGCCTGCACTTCCAGCCTGCGCTTAGAGCCCCGGAGCCCTTGCTGGGTCCCCAGCACACACAAAGCGCTGTGCTGAGCGGGGACCGGGGAGGGTCGTTACCTCTGAAATAATTACCGAGCGCCGGCGCCGGAGCCGTTTCGCCTGCCTGGCTGAGCGGCGCCGATCCAGCGGGGACCCATCTCGCTGGGCGGGAAGATGAATGAGAAGTTCAAGCGGCTTTTTACCATATCAAGGCTTTTCTGGTCCCTCCAAAGCCCCGTGTGCACAGGGACCGCACTGGCACAGCCCGGGGTGCATCGCATCCCCAGAGACACAACATCCCGGGTACCCGCACCCTGGGACACCCCCCAGCCCCGGCTCCGGCTGGGGTGGGTGTTCTTATTCTTTCCCATGGAAGGATCCCCAGGCGAGGGGCTGGTTTGGTTCTGATGCACTGGTTTGGTTCCAGACACACCGGTTTGGTTCCAGACACACCGGTTTGGTTCTGATGCACCGGTTTGGTTCCAGACCCCTCCAGCTGCACATCAGCACACAAAGGATTTCCTTCTTTTTTTGTTTTCTTTTTTATACAAAACCAAAAAAGCAAGAGCTTCCTCCCTCTCCTTTTCTTTCCATTTTTCCTCTTTTCAACATTATCCACAAAAGTTTACAAAACAGCTTTGACAATACAGGATCCCATCAACCCCAGCCCCCAGGGATGCCAACTGAGAGATGTGTCACCATCATCATTCCTGTTTATTTTGCCCAAGTGCCCCCTTCCCCTCCGGCCGGGCAGCGAGCGGACAACGGGGCAGCGGGGCCGGGTTTGTGGCTGATTATCCGAGTGCTCAAAAAACCAAGAAGAAACAAATAAAAGGAAACAAAACCCCCCTGTACCCCAAAGGGAAAGGCTTTCTCGTTGTTGTTTGTATTCCCAAACGAGGGACTGTCCAGCAAAGGAGGTGACACCGCTGGGGTGCCTGTTGGTGCCGGGGGACACGGGGTGATCATCCCTATGGCTCTTTGGCCGCTCGGGGCATCATCCCCCTCAGGATGGGGCCCCTCGGAGCCCCCCCAGCTGCTTTTGGGAGCCGAGCACAGATCAGACCCTCCACACCGATCCAGACCCCGCTGGGACCACCAAGAGGCCTTGCTGGCCCCGCGGCCAGCTCCGCTCCCCCCCTCCCCGCCCTGACTCGTGGCCAAGTCCAGGAAATCCTTATTTTGCTCAGTTTTGTGTGGTGGTTTGTTGGTTTTTTGGTAAAAAATAGTTTCTCCCTCTCCCCCCCACCCCCCCCAGCCGCCGCGTTCCTCAGCAGTCCATGGCGGCCGCCTGCACCTGCACGGCCAGCAGCTGCCCCCCGCGCGGCCCCGGATACACCACCCGCACGGCCGCGGCTCCGCCGGGCAGCTCCCGGCAGCCCCGGCGCTCCGTCCCGACACCGCAGCGAGCGGCGAGGACGGCGGCGAGGAGCAGGAGCCCCAGGAGCAGCAGCAGGAGGCCCTGCCCGCCCTGTGGCAGCCAGGAGCGCCGGGCGGCCTCCTTAGTCCTGGCGCTCACACAAGCCGCCTTGGCCTGCAAGTCTACGAAGGCCACGTGGAGGCAAGCCCAGTACTCCGTGTCCTGGTGCAGCCGCGTGATGTTGTACGTGTGGGTCCCCGTGGGGATCCGGGCCACGTTGGTCGTGTCCACGTTGGGGCTGAGCAATAAGCTGGACCAAGTGAGGTTGGAGGAGACGGTGTTGAGATGCGGCTTCCAGGCAAGCAGGATGTGGTAGGACTGGACGTCCACCACCACCAGCTCCAGGCTGTCCTGGCTGAGCGGGAAGGAGTGGTTGACCGTCAGGCTGACGCTCTTGGTGTCTGCCCCGAGGAGGTTGTGAGCCACGCAGGTGTACAGCCCGGCCTCCCGAGCCGAGACCCCCTGGATCTCCAGCGTCCCTTCGGGGTGCACCTTGTACCGCCCGTCTTCCGTGTAGGGGATCAGCTTCACCCCCGAAGGGGTGACCCAGTAGATCTCCGGGTCCGGCTCCGCCAGAGCTCGGCAATGCAAGGAGACGTTGTCACCATCCGCCGCCTCTAAGCGGGAGGGAAAGCTCTTGGTGGAGATGAGAGGCAGACAGCGGTCGGTCATCTCCCGGAAGGGGACATCCCGAATGTGCCTCCTCTTGAGGTCGGGGGGCTCGGCGCAGAGCGTGGACTGCGGCTCGATGAAGCGGATGCGGTTCTCCGTGCTGTTGACCCAGCGGATGACGCAGTCGCAGCGGATGGGGTTGCTGTGGATGCTGATCTCCTGCAGGTTGGGCAGCGACTCCACCGTCTGCTTATGCAAGGCACTTAGGGCGTTGTTGTTGAGCATGAGGGTTTCCAGCTGGGGAAGGTGGTGGAAGGCTTTGGGGTGGATGAAGGACAGCTTGGGGTTGTTGGTCACGTCCAGCTTGGTCAGCTCGGGGAGGTTGATCAAGGCGAACTGGTCTATGGACACCAGCTCCTCCATGTTGTTGAGCCCCAGCTCTTTGAGGTGCAGCATGTTGGTGAAGTCGCTTTGCCTGACCCTCTGCAACGGGTTTTTGTTCAGATCCAGGAACTTGAGGCCAGGGACCTGCTGCAGGGCCCGCTTGGGGACGTTCACGAGTTTGTTGTCGTAGAAAGAGAGGCTCTCCAGGCTCCGCAGCCCTTCCAGCGCATAGTCCGAGATCTCCCTCAAGTTCATCCCAGCCAAAACCAAACTCCGCAGCTTCGACAGGGGCCTGAAATTCATGTCCAAGATTGCATCCACCCTGTTGCCTCCGATCATGAGGATCTCCAGGCTGGGGAGCATCTGGAACCAGCGGCTGTCGACCGTCCTCAGCAGGTTGGAGTTGAGGTGGAGGCGCAGGAGGCTGCTGAGCCCGGAGAAGGCGCGGGGGGCGATCCTGCGGAGCTGGTTGTGGTTCAGGTAGAGCTCCTGCAGGTTGCCCAGCCCGGGGAAGCTGCCGTCGGGCAGCTCCGACAGCTGGTTCTCCTCCAGGTGCAGGCTGAGCAGCTGGGGCATGCTCTTCAGCCCCAGGTCCCAGACGTGGGAGAAGCTGTTCTGTGACAGGTCCAGCTCCGAGAGGTTTCTGAGATAGTCCAGCTCGCTCTGCTCCAGCCTGCCGATGTTGTTGCTTTGCAAGAGCAGGGTCTGGGTCCCCTCCGGCAGGTCCTGGGGTACAGCAGAGATGAACAAGTCATTGCAGTCCACGGTGGCAGCCTCCCGGTAGACCGAGCGGGGGGTGTACCAGGGCCTGATCTGGCAGACACACTGCGGGGGACACTGGACCTTCCAGGGCACGGTGGGGATGGCGGTGGCGGCCACCACGCAGAGCAGAAGGGAGCTGGTTTGCAAGCGTCGCATTTTCGGCTGGTGGGACCGGCTTCCTCCCAGGCAGGAAAGGCTCACGGGGCACATCTGGAGCGGGGGATGCGGTGACAGCCGGGTGGGGACAGCAGCCACGGGAGAAGATGCTCCATGCGAGCCCTGGGCACCGCTCAGCCCCTGCTGCCGGCCACCCCACCGAGAACACGTAGCACCCTGAGCAGGGCCGGTGCCTTCAGTCAGAGCTTCACCTTTTCTTCCTCTCCATATGGTTCATTTTTGCTCCTGTTTGCATCTTTTGAGCTCCTCGAGGTCATGCCTGAAAGAGGACAAGTTGTGTTAGAGGAGACCTCATGTGGTGAACAAGCATGTCAGAGTTTAATCTGGTTTATACCCATAACATTAATGGTTTCCTCCCAAGACAAGAGGTTTGCAGTGTCCCTAGCCCACCAGCAGCCCATGGCCCTTGGGCTCGCAGGCTTGTCCAAACCCGGAGCTGCAGATAAATTCTCCACGTGGGTGTTTTGACTCCCAGCTCTCAGGACTCCTCTGCTTTCTGCCCATTGTCCTCCCCAGCACCGAGTGCCCCCACCCAGGAGCTCCCAGCCCCATGTGCAGCCCCCTCAGGTGCCTGTCCCCACCTGGGCTTCTGGAAGAGACGTGTCCCCAAGCACAGACCCGTTTCTCCATCTCTCGCAGGGGCCCTGCAGGGAGCGCAGGCTCAGAGCTCAGTTCGCTTCGCACCAAAACAGGTCACCCCAAACCCACCTCACCGCTTCTATTTCTACACCAGCAAAGCAGCCAGCACTCCCACCTCCTCACAAACCGGGGCCTCAAGGCTTAAAGTGGCCAGTACTGGGGGAACTGGTGTCCCAGGGGGTGGTGCTGAGCAGGAGAACAAGGGTTTGGAGAAAGGGCAGGACATGGGTGAACAATGCCCCTGCGGGATGGGGCTGCGGCGCCCAGGGCTGCGACACCCTGAGCAGCCACATTCACAGCCACACCCTGGACAACCCTCCCCTTCCCTCCACGTACCCCCAGCTCCTTTCAAAGCCCTGGCCCAGGTGGGGGCAATTTCCTGTGAGCACAAACCCCTAATTTGGCTCATTAGAAGCTCCTGGGGGTGCAGAAGCCCCTTAGCCCCCTCTATGCTGGGTGCCACCCTCCCTTTGCACCTGGGGAAAAGGGGCCAGGGGTTCCTCAGTGGGGTGCTCAGGGGGGCCGGGATGACCCCCGGCAGCTCCCTGTCCCTCTGGCCGTGGGGCTCCAGACCCGGCCATCACCCCACCTTTCACTACTTGATTTGCTCCAGCTCTCCCGACCCACGCCGACACAAATCAAACCAAGCCCCAGAGCTTCCCCCTGCCTTAAAAGACTCTCACGCAGCAGGAAAAGCATTAAAAAGCAGCTGGAGTGGGGAAGAGAAAGTTTCTCTCCAAGCAGCTCTATTTTATCACACCCTTGTTCTCCTCATAAAGGGCTCCCAGCCGAAGTTTATTCCACACCGACTCACCCAAGCCTTGCTCCAGAATTGATCCCGCTCCTCCCTTCTCTCCTGCCGCGAGGGCAGCGGCTTTTAAACCATCTCCCGGAGAAACAGCATTAAAGAGCAGGAAGGCTGTATTGATTTCTGCATCCTTCTGATGGACCCTCATCTTTCTTTTTAAGTGCACATGCATTTCTACAACTATAAATCTCTCCGGCCATTAAAATATTATAGAATCTTTTCCCCTTAAAAAAATAATATGGAGGATTATTTTTTCATTTCCTTAAGGCTGTGAGGAAGAGCCCAGAAAAAGCACCTTGTTCCAAACTCCGTTTTCCAGGGAGGACTCCCCAGCGCTGCTGTTGGGCTGTTTCTCCGTGGGTTGTGTCTGTAACCGGGCTCAATCACTTTTGCCCAGCACAGGACGGGCTGCAGCTCTGCTGGCTGTGCAAAGATTTGCACACGAGATGATGCTGTAACAGTCTGGGTGTTTGTACAAGCAATAGGATCCCAGCCTGCAGAAAAATGTAGTTTTTTGCAAACTCTGGGTACTAAACTTCACATTTCATGGTTTCAAATGGCGTGGAACAAATTGAACAGGGAGGTGACAGCGGTGACACCCCGGGGACCTGCACCATGAATTCCTGCGGTTCAGCCGTGGGGCGCAGGGAGACGGGGAGGAGAGGGCAGGAGCCCTCTGCTCCTCCTGAATCCCTTACCCAACCAAGTCAGGCTCATTATTTCTTAATTAGGCACCGAAGGAGCCCACAGGATGCATGCAAACTCATTTAGTTTTTCATTGCACTGCACCAGAGATGGATGGTGGGACAGACCCCGCAGCTCCCGCAGCCACAGGTTTGCTTTTATCATTTCACAATTTGGGTTCAATAACTTCCCCCCCGTGCCCCAAAACCCCTTGTTTTCCCTCCAAACAGACTCAGGGCACAGAATAAGAAAAGCGGAGGGAGCTGGGATCTGTGCTGACAAATAGAGAGCTCAGGCTGGAGATGCGGCCGGGGCTGCGAGGCCAAGTGGTGTCTCCCAGGGAGCCCAGATCTCATCTCCTCTCCCAGCCAGGTGGATTTGCTGCCTTTGCAGGCAGGGGATGGTGCTGCCCGGGATAACGGGAGCCTCGGTAAAATCCGAGAGGGACAGAGGGACAGCAAGGAGGAGCTGGGCGGTCTGAGGGGACCAGGGGGCTCAAGAACTCTCTTTACATCCCAGCCAGGTGTGCTCAGGCATGGAGAGGGCGATACAGCAGAGAAATATGGAAGGAGAAGGAATAAGGGGGAGTGGGAGCACCAGGAGGAGATAAAGAAGCAGGACCAGAGGTGAAAAGGAGAAAGAAAGGGACAAAGGGACCATCGGAGAATGAGATCAGGGAGGGGAGGCGAGTCGGGAAGCGCAGGAGGGACGGGGTGCGCAGTGCTGGGGAGCGTGGGTGCACCAACAGCAGAAAGCCAGGGAAAGGGGAAGAAAATAGAAAAGCAGTGAGAATGAGAATTGATGAGGCACATAGAAGGGAAGAGTCTTTTCATCAGCAAGTTTGCTGGATGAAGCCGGGAGATAAATCACGCAGTGGAAGGAGCCTTGGTCTCGGTGCCTGCACCGGCTGCCTCTCTCCCTCTGTCATCTGTCTCACCGCGCGGCTGCCGGAGATAAATGGCTGCAGCTGAGCCCTGGATCTGCCGCCCGTCGCTCTCCCTCCCCGCAGCCAGGAGAGCCTCCTGCTTCCCAAAACATGCTGCTGTGCAGGATGCCATGGACACCCCTACACCCCGAGGGGACCCCAACCGCCACGGGGTCCCTCGGCTGGGACCCCGGCTCCTCTCCGCCGCAGCATCCCTCCCGCAGCGATGTCCCCAGGCACAGGTCCCAGCCCACCCCGCATCTCCCCGGGGGCAGTGAGCTCCTGCCAAGCCCTGTCTGTTCTGGGTGATGGTTTTAAGCAAGCCTGCGACATGGCCATCGCTCTCCAAGCTCCCCGTCGCCGCTGCGCTTTGGCGGCTGCTCAGCCTTCATGTCCCTGTCACCGGCCCTGCCAGCTCCCGGCAGAGGCAGATGAGAAGTGGCAGTTGGATGCTGTGGGAAAATCCTTCCTCCCCGCTGCTTCTGCTCTTTTCGGCGGTGCGGCTCCGATGTGCAGCCAGCCCTCGGGAGAAGATGTGGCAGCGAGCAGCCGGTGGCTTTGGTGGGCACAGGATCCACAGAGTCACAGAATGGGAAGCCTGGGAATTTGGGTGGAAATGGGCTGTGAGGAAGAAGAAGGACTCCTGGCACTTGGGGAGCAGATGAATTTGGCCGATGCTCTGAGTTCAACCTTCCCTGAGGTCACGTCTCCCCTGTTTAAAACTCTGTGTAAAAGCTTTCCTTTTATTTGTGATAAAACCAACAGGAATTAAATAGGATTCTGGATCAATTACTTGTAAAACTTTGAAATAGGGCACTCTGCTGTTATCCGAAACACTCCTATAGCACTTTTCTTTTCTGGAAGGAGACACTGCATTAAATCCTGCAGGGCTTTGCTGTCATGGCCACTTTTATGAGGTTGGCTCTGGGGTCTTGCTGTCTGCAGGGCTGTCACCATCCCCCCAGATGAAAACACCTTGGGACCTCCTGTTTTCAGCAGCGCTGAGCACCCACAGCATCGAAATCCAGGCTGGGGACAGAGGAGAGGGACCGCGTGGGCCAGCCCTGCCAGTGATGCCACCTGGGATCGTGACTTACTGATGGCATTTTTACTGTGGTAAAAGCCTTAGTGCAATGCAAAATGAATCTTTCCCTCCCAGTGCAGGCACTTTGTGGATCCATGGACCTTGTGCGCTGCCCTGGGTCCCCATCACCGCCTGGACCCCTACGGAGCTCAGGATTGGGCCCGCCTGAGTCTAGATCTAAAAGCACAGTTACAATACAGCAAATACATCCCGAGGGATCATTAAATCCCATGCATTCTGGATTAGCCACTTATACAACTGTGATACTAATGGTATCTATGAGATAGCTGTTAATCTTGAATAAATGTTTTTAATGATGCACTGTTAAACATACAATAACTGACGTATTAAACCTCAGTTAAGCCACGGAGGTCAAGCCATTATCTGGGGCTAAGGCTGCCAGGGATGATGTGGAGATGGAGCTCTGGATATTGGGAAAAGGAAATATCTCCTTCTGGGGCTTTAATTTGCTTCTGTTTCTGATGGAAAACTCCTTCACGCAAAGACACATACAGGGGAACCCCAGCACTGTGGGTCAGGGTTTCTGGGCTCAGTCCCCATCTCAGACCAGTGTTGGGACTGGGAAAACCAGTCACACAAACCCAGCACGCGAGGCAACGGCAAAGCGAGGGCTTGGAATCTCTGGAAGCCAAATCCATCCCCTCCCGATGATAAAAGGAGGCTGGGATGTCTCAGCAGAGCAGCCGGGCAGCTCATATCTCCAAGCAAGCGGCTCCGAAGCCCTGGGGTGGAAAAGCAGCTGCTCCCCTCGGAGCAAAGATCCCCAGGCAAACCTTGGCAGGGAGTTCACCGCCGCATCAGAAAACAAACATATAAATAAAGAAAAGACACCGAATCTCCCCCCGCACCCCCCGTAACGTGGCAACCGCTCCCCCCGCGTCCCCAGCAGCCTCGCTCATCTGTATTCTCCATCACGGCCCCGCCATCCGCCGGGTGAGCACCATGGCAACACCCTGGGCTTTAAACACAGGAGTTTGTGCTGCCACCGCAAACAGCATTAGGCAATTTAATTAAGCAGCTGGCAAAAGGAAAAACTTTGTCTGTTTGAGGCGTTTTATTAAATTCCAGCGTATTATGCAGCTCTGCGTCTTCGCTGGCTGGTTCGAGGGATGGGAGGATGCTCCCGCCCCAGCTTTTCTGCAGCTTCACCCCAGATAAAGCAAACAAACCAACCCAGGGTGTGTGGGGCAATGAGGAACCCCCTGCATCCCACCTGTGTGTCCTCTGCACCCATGCCCAGGGTGCAATCTGTGGTCGTTATCTCCCAAAAAGCATTTATCGCGACAGTGAACAGACCGCTCCAAAACCAGCAGCACCGGGCTGCGGCTCTGCCGGCTTTTCTGGCGGTTTCTCTCCTCGGTTAAGCCTCGTTTTGTGCAGAGAGACCCAGGAATTTTGTCTGCGGGCCTTCTCCCGCATCTCTCCCAGCAGGGAGGGCGATAGCTTTATTTCTGCTTGTCTAGGAGGAAGACAGGAGATAAAAAGCTGCCGGGAGCGTGCAAAGCAAACGGCGCGGCTGCCTGCACTCGCTATCGCACCGATCCGTCAGGAGCCGGCGGGCAGGAGCGCTGCCCGCTTCTTATCTGGATGCTTCTCTCCCTCCACTCGGGGTGGTTTTTAATGAGGAGGGCTGGGAAATAAGCCTGCTGTTGTTCTGCTTTTGCTTTCGGGCTCTGGAAAGGTTGCGGTGGCTGCACTTGCCTCCAAAACGCTCGCACAGGTCCCTGTGGCTTCCCGGGGCTGCTGCTGGCAGCTGCGGGCACAGTGTCCTGCCTGGAGCACGGAGGATCTGGCCCTGCTCTGCCACAACTGCCCACATCGCAGAGCTGCTTTTGGTCCCGCACTCATTGCCTGGGGATAAACACGGTCCCATCCCACCAGGACACCAAGGGACCGGGTGCCTCGGTGGCCGGGGATGCTCAGGGGGCAGCTGATGTGCCCGGGCTGGGGATTCCTGCAGAGCAGCTCTTCCAAAACATGGCTCAGCAGCGTCCAGGCTTCTTGAAGGGTTTATTCCTCTTGGAGATCATCACAAGGGCCCTTCCCTGCCCTCCATCTCCCTCCTCCTCTTTGCTTGCAAAAGTTGAGGCCATGAGACTGTGGAGGGGAGGATGCTGAGATGGCACCGTCTCTCCCCATGGCACCCAGAACCATGGACAGGCTCATTAGTGAGGCCAGGAGTTAAACCCACCTGTGATGTCAGGAATTAAACTCATCTGCAATGTCCTGCCTGCTCGGGAAGGCATCTTTTGAGCTGCCAAGCCAGTGGCACGAGCTCTGGAGGAAGCAGGTTTCCTCCCCAGGATGCTCATGCGTGCTCACGTCCATGGGAAGCCTCAGATCCATTAACTTTTTGGCTGGGCAGCCTTGGGGCCGTCTCATTTCATTGCTGAGAATCACAGGGCTGGTCTCCAGACTGAAGGGTTAACTGGTGCATTTATAAATATCTTGCAAAAATAAACTAGAAAAGCTGGCTGATCTCTGCTCCAGGTTGCCTGGAGAAATTAGAGGCTGGGAAGATGAAGTCCTGGCCTCAGCTCGTAGCTGAGTTGTGCTTTACTCTGTAAAATCTGCCTTGTTTAACAGAACCCATGCTGCAGCTCACTGCAGCTCGCTGCATGTTTGGAAGCATCTCTGACACCTGGCAGCACCCCCGGGCTGCAGCAGGAGCTGAACTCCATACTGGACTCTGTGCCCTCAGATTCCCCCTCCCCAGCGCCATTGTGACCCCCTTTCAAATGCCAAAGTCCAATTTCCAATCGGTAGGGACCTGTTTCCTTCCCCTGCAACCACCTCTTTACAAGCTGAAGTGCTCTGGTGCATTTTGCTAGCCATACAGGGCCCGTTTCCCAGCTCTGGCCATCGCCGGTCCCTGCCAGACCCTTCCCGGCCGGGGAGAAGCGGCTGCCAGCGCTGCTCACACTGCAGGTCTGGCCCTGGCTCTGCTCTCTGCTTTATTTATCCCCTAACAATCCCCCATCTGCCATTTGCCCTCTCCGCCTGTCGCTGCACTGTGTCACTGCTTCCAGAGCCATCTCCAGGATCTTCTTCCTGAGTGGCAAGAGCTAATTTAGAGCCCTTCAGCCCGGAAAAGCCACCGCGGAGCCTCTGAGAGCCTGGCGCAGGGTTTCAAATGGCATCTGCCTCCTTCATCACACAGAACCTTTAGAAAATACGGTGTGTGACCAACAAAGCTCCCAGTCCCTGCAAGTGGGGAGCTGGTGGACTGCGTGCCCCAAGCCCAGCACCTGCGGAGGTCCCAGGATGCTCCGAGCATCCCGAGCCCATTCGAAACCCTCCTCCTTCCCTTCCGCAGTGACCCCAGCTCGCAGGCATCGCGTCCTTGCTCCAGGTTCTTCCTGGCAAGCTCAGCCCCATCCTGCCTGGTCAGAGGCAGAAAGCGCGGCTGCCCTCCCCGCACAGCGAGCAGTGCCGCAGGCACAGCCTGTCCCCGGCACCGCGGTCGAGAGACAAACAGCCCCAACCCGGTAATGAGCTCCCCCAGTTCCTCCTCCCCGCCGTGCTCTGTTAAATAATTCAGGCAAGCTCCTGAACTGCCTGGAAAACACCTCCAGGTCTTTCCTAATGAGCTCACTACGGACCTGCGGTCCACGGCTGGGGGAGCAGGGAGAGCCAGTCCTTCCAGCAGCACACAGCACAGGCCACCGGCGTGTCCCCAAACGCGGTGGCACGGCTGGCTGGTCCCCCAGTCCCCGAACCATATACATACAGCACAATGAGCGCCTTGCAGCAGCAGGGAGGTTGCTGGGCTGTGTCCTGGCTGGTGCAGAGCAGCCCAGGAGCTGCATCGCTGCACGCAGCGGTGCCACCAAGCACAAGCGGCAGATCCAAATGAGGCAGAAATGGTCAACGCAATAGAGAACAAAACCTGGTGCAAAGTCCCCCAGAGGGGGATGGACCCTGCTTGCTGGTGCTTTCAAAGCCAAATCCTTTTCTGGTTCTCGGTGGCAGGCTCTGGTGACAGACACTGCTGTGATGTGACCTCCCGGGGGCCTTGGGAGCACCAGGGACAGGAGGAGGAGGAAGGGGGAGCAGGGGTGGTGATGGGGACACAGGCCAACATGTGCATCCTCCTTGAGGGGAGAGTGTCCAGGAGGGGGATTTGGTGTCCCTGAGGCTGGCTACAAATCCAGGGTTCGGTGTTTGCTTGGTAAGAGAGCCTGCTGCCTGCCAATGGCTTTTTGTGCTGCTGCTTTGGGGCTATGGGAGGGACAGAGGGTGACAACGCACATGGGGAACATGGTGGGGGAAAGAGGGGGCCAGAGAGACCCTCCGTGGGCTATGGAACCGCTCTGGGCTGTTCTCACTGCCCACATTCCAGCCCAACCTCCATCTCAAGGGGAATTTCCCAGAGCTGCCAAGCTCCTCTGCCCTCCAGGATTGTCCGGAGGGGCTCCAGAGACAAAATTCATCCCTGAAGGCAGGAAATCAGCGGAGCCCCCACTCTGGAGGCAGCAGCCCCAACCCCGCTCTGGCGGAGCGTTCTGCCTCCTTTGCTCTTGTCCTGGTTTTGGCAGGACCTCAAGGGTGGGTGCACCCACGGGTGACACCCCGGCTTGTCCCACTGGTGGGTTCTGGGAGGACGGGGGTGTCTGTGAGCTGAGCACGAGCCCCCCGCCCGCCACAAGCCAGAAACTGAGCGAGACCAGCGCGGGTTGCCGGGAGAGCCCTGGCCTTGAAAGCGGAGCGAACGCAAGTCCCAGACGGCCCCGCCAATTCCAGCTAATAAAAAGGATATTTCACACATCAGGCACTTCGCAGACACATTAATGAGAGCAAACAAAGGCTCCGCCGTGCCGATTAGAGGACGCAGGGCAGGAACCGCTGGTGGCAGCCAGCCCAGACCGGGACTTGCCATCCCGCTCCTTGGGGACACCCGGGAGCATCTTGGGGACAGCACCAGTGCAAGGCAAGGCAAAGGGGTGAAGGGGGAGCCTAAATCGCCACCCCCGCTCCCGCCATGGATTTGAAGGGGGGCTGGCAGGCAGCAGAGCTGTGGGGGTGCTCGCTGCCGTCCCAGCGATAGAGCAGCATCAGGAAAGGGTGCTGAGCACCCCGAGGGGCTGCATCTACTTGGAACACAGGGCTTAGCGCCATGAAATCCGGTGCCAGCTCTTGCCGAGCTGCTACAACCATAAACTGGACTATGATTCGGGATCCTTCAGTTTCTTCAATGCCAGTGACATTAGGAGCTTCAAACAAGGCAAATTCCACATTAAAACTTGGTTTCTGGTTCCCGTGTGGACTACCCAGGCAGGGAAGCGTCACTAGGAGAGTTAAGTCGCCCCCCCATTTCCCTTTCCTGAAGGAGAGATTTCATGCCATGCTGAATAAATAAAATAATGTGATATTACAAAAGACTGCAGCACAGTATATTAGATACCCCAGCACGGTTGCAGGGCGTCTGTCAGCACCAATCGCGCTGACTGATGACTTATCAAGAATGGACCTGACATTTCCAAATGAGCTGGTTTGATAGAGTTGTCATTCAACAAGGAATAAAAAAATAAAACAACAATAAGAATAAAAAACCCTGATAGGAATGGGAAGAGCAATGGAAAGCGTTTCTCGCCCCTGTCGCTCCCGTGTAAGGGCTCCCAGCTCGGCAGCGGGACAGTTTGCCGTGCGGCATCGGAGGGACGTGCGCAGGGGCTGCGCTGCAGCTCCAGCCCCAGCTCCCCCGCCAGCCCCAGCCCGCAGCCAGGGAGCAGGGGCACCACGTACTGGGGCAAACTTCACCAAACTCGGCTGGTTTTGCTCATCCGACCCCGCCGGGCATCACGCAACTTCCAGCCAGGGCTACACCAGAGACTAACTTGGTATTCAAGACCCAGCAACCACCTTCTTCCATCTAAATTAAGTATTAAAGTGAAAGGCAATTCAGTGAGGCCACGAATTCATTAGGAAACGTAGCTAGATCCAAAAGGTGCTGCAGCTGATAACGTGCCGGGGAGGTGGGGATGGGGGTGCAGATAGAGACGTACAAGCAGCAGTGAGTTAAAATCAGAAAGGGGAAAAAAAATCAGTGCATTATTTTAGATGAAGATTAAATGACGGTCCCTGCTTCAAAGGGCAAGTGGGAGAGGCTAACAGGCTGTGACAAACCAGAATGCATGGACACAGGCAGCCAATTCCCTTAAATAAAACTTTTATTGGCCATGATATCTGGAAACAAGCAGCTCTCAATAGGGATTAATGGTTTTCCCCAGCGTCCCCCAGCGCATCCCCGGGACGGCCCCGCTGCAGCCGGGGATGCCGGGGGGCCGGGGGGCCGGGGAGAGGAGGAGCGGGAGGGAATCACTTAGCCTTCATTAGGCCAAATTAAAATCAGAAGTGAGATGACAATTACAATTTGTGACCGGCTAATTGTTCGCCTCAGAAACTGATCGTTGCGCAGATTGGGGAAATTAATTGTTTGCAGTCCCAGGTGGGTTGGCTTTGAACCCTGTCGAGGAAGCGGAGCTGCTGCCAGGGATGGGAGCTGGTGTGGCTGGGGGTCTCCAGCCAGGCTGCAGGGTCCTGGGGGGCTGGCAGATCCCAGAGCCCCTCGCTGCCCCCAGCTGCAGCTCCTGGAGCAGAGCAGAGCACCCGGGGGGTGGTCATCCTTGCGGGAAGGACCTGAGCTGGAAGGGGTGGCCGTGCTGGGACCCACTGCCTCTGCAACAGGAGCACCTGCTGTCCTTGTCCTGCATGGTGGCATCTGCCTGCAAAATGCCCCCCTGCCTGCAAACTCCCCCCCTGCCTGCAAACCCTCCCTGCCTGCAAACCCCCCCTTGCCTGCAAATCGCCCCCGCCTGCAACCCCCCCGCCTGCAAACCCCTCCCTGCCTTCCCGTGAGTCCTGCAGTCACCACTGCTTTGTCATCCATCTGGTGCTGAGCATGGTGTGCCAAGCCCAGCTCCCATCCATCAAGCCTACCCCTTTAGAGCATCCTTGATTTTTTTTTTACCCCCAGGGTGCTGGGGAAAGGGTGTTGTGAATGCTCGTGTATAATTATAGCTCCTCATGGGGCTGCCAGAGAGGGGGAAGGTGCCAGATTTCAGCGGAAGCGGAGACCTCCAGCTCTGCCTTCGCTCCGGCTCTCCCACCCGCCAGGATTCTGGCAGGATCTCCCGCCACGATGCTCACCGGGGGCTGCAGAGCCGGGCTCACATCAGCCCGTGTCCCCAGGGATGCAGAGGGGACTTTTCCCCACCTCCCCATGCTGCTAATTAGCTGTGAGGTTCACGCATATCCCTCTGGTAGCAGGGGCTGTCTCAGCCTGACTTTTCCCTGTGTCCCCAGCTCTCCTGCACTCAGCCCCGCATCTCCGCAAGCCCATCACGACCTGCAACACAAGTCTAAAGCATCTCCCACAGGCTGCAGCTCCTCTCCGCGCACAGATGCTCTGTGCTGGGTCCCCAAGAGCCAGGGGGGTCGTTTCCTTTCCCCCACGCAGATTTGAGACACAAAGGGCTCCGGCATCTCCCGCAGCCCGGGGGAGGCTGTCGGCGCCGAGCGCGGAGCGTGGCGGCTGCCAGGGGCTGACAGCAGCCGGGCAGCGCGATGTGATAACTCCTCCGGCTGTACACGCCTGTTGAGCTGCGACAACATGACAGCAATAGCAGCTCATAATCCGCACAAGTGTGTGTTTGTGCCTTGCAGCAGAGTGTGTGCCGGAGAGACAGGTGCACGCCAGGAAATTATGATATATATTTCCGTGACTTAACGTTTACCTCTGTTGTACAGCGCGGATACAGGGAAAGACCCCACAGATCGTTACAGTGGGAGGAAATGCTGCCAGCCTGCGGGGAAAAGAGGCTCCTTGTTAACCATTTGGGACAAGATTTTCAAAGGGCTCATCCCCCGTGTGCCCGTCTAAACGATGCAGACAGCTCTGAAGCTCTGGACACTGAGTCCTTTTGAAAAATCAAGCCCATACTGCATCAGAGCCAGGAGTGAAGAGGGATGCTCGTATCTCTTCCATTTATTTCTCCAGCCCTCTAATCAAACAAACAAGTAGCATGCCCAGAGCTGCAGCGGGCAGGCAGAGGCTGTTTGAACCTTCCTCTCCAGAGATGTTAAAGCCCAGAGGGAAGTGTCCATCCCTGTGTTGCTCCTGCCTGCTCGGACACCCCAGGGTCCCCATCCCACCCAGTACATGTGCATCTCTGGCTCTAAAACCCTCAGATCGATGGATGGACAAACCGCTGTCCTGGCAGCAGGAGCTGCATCAGCCCCTGACCTTCCCCAGCAGATCAGCATGAAAACAGGAGCGATCAATGGACACCCCTCGGCACAGCGCGGGGGCTGGGGGGATCATTAAGCCTGGCTCATTTGCAGAGCAGCCCCCTCCAGCCTTCCCCTTCCTCTACCCCAAGGACAAGGGCAGCATCCTTGCAGAAGAGACGCTCCGGGCAATGTCAAAGGCCCTTGAGCTCTGCTGCCCACATGGCACTCTGCAAAAAAAAGAAGCAAATCCGAGCTACAGGCTTCAACAGGGACAGAGGCCGGGGGGTCACGTGGGGAGGGCACATCCATGTCCTTCAGCTGGGCCAAAATCCCACGTATTGATGGGTATCGACCCCCAGGGAGGCAGCGGGAACACAGACGGCACCCCAGGGCGCTGCATGGGGCGCTGGATGGGGCGCAGATCCAGGGGCTGCCCAGCCGTGCTGGTCCTGTCCCAGTTCAGAGCCCAGGAATGGCCAGGGGCTGCGCCAGGAGAGGGCAAGAAGGCTCCCCAAATCTCTGAAAAGTCCCCCAGACATTTGTAAAGCCGGGTCTGGCCAAGCCCAGGTCTGAGCCCAAGGGAGCCGGGCAGCCCTGCCCTGGGCACCGCTCCAGCCTTCAGACTGCTCAGGGGTGTTCACCAGCAGCTAAGAAGTATCTAATCCACTCGAATAAATCTGGGCGAGGTATTAACTTTTGGTATTAAACATGGATTTTAAAAGGAGTGCATTGATTTTCTCTCTGTGCTGAATTTCACGGAGGAAAAGCTCCAATGTCCTACCAGCACAGCTGGAAATACGGCACTGAGGTCACATCCCAGACCCCATCGGACCCTGCACGGCGGGCGGCTGCTCCTATGGGCTGAGGGCAGACGAGGCAACCTCCGGCAGCCAAAAGAGCCGTAGATTAGTGCAAATGCCAATAAGTCATTAGGAACCATAAGAAAAATGTACGGTTGCCATAGCAACTGCCAGGCACAGCTTGGGGGCTGCTTCCCCCATCCTCGGGCACGGAGCAGCTCGGTGGGGATGGAGACAAACCCCTGTGCCCCGAGAAGCCACAGTGGGCAGGAAGGGCTCGGCAAGACAGGGGCAGCTTCACCGGCATCACCCTTGTGCGGTTTGGGGGTGCTGAGCCCCTCCTCGGGTGGCAGAGGGGCTTTGCCACCAGCAGAATGGCAATGGGATGGGGACCGCTTGGTCCATGGCAAACCATGGAACTGACTCTGCCATTGTGAGCCAAGGGGGTGGCACATCCCCCCAGCACCTGAACACCGGGAAGGAACCAACACCCACCCCTCAAACCGTCCCATTTCCTGCACCGGGGTCCATAGGCCCCCCCTCAGACCTTTGGGCACCCCACGGCTGGTGAAGGTTCCTCCCCAGACCCAGGGGGCTGGGATAACCCTTCACGGGTGAGGAATTGTGCTTATTCTTGGCAAAATCCACTTGCAGTTTATTTGAAATTAAACAGCCTAGCTGACGGCTGGGAGCCTGGGGGCAGAGGAGGGGCCAAGGGAACTGCAAGCAGAAAGGGAATTAGCCCATAGGAGCAAGGCTGTGAGGAGCCCGGGCGGCCAAGCCGCTGGCATTACTGAGTCTGGAGGATGCTGGGCTGGAGCTGGAGGCTTTGAGCCAAAATGTGACCCCAAACTCCCACATATCCAGGAGGGGCTGCAGGAAGAAAGAGCCTAAAGGACCCCAAGTGCACCCCAGCTGCTCTTCCCAGGTGAAAACCGCGTGGGCAGGATGCTGCTGTCCCCCCAGCCCCGCTCTGCACCCTTAAAACCAGAAAGCGAAGCAGGGCTGGGTGCGAGCGCCCCGCTCCCGCGCCGCAGAGCTGCGGCAGCCCCGCGCTGCCGGCAGAGATCCCGGCGCGGTAAGTGATGCCTTCCAGACGTAAACAGCCCCGTTCATTTAGCTTCCCTCAAAACCCGAGCGAAATGGAAAATGCATGCGGACGCCAAGCCGGGGAGGGACACGGTGGCCAAGGACAAGGGGTCTGTTTGCAGATCCCAGGAGGGTTTAATCAACAAAATATTAAAAAAAAACAACATCAAGCTATCTGGAGGGTGTCACTGGAATCTCTTTTGTCTTATTTAACAGCAGCTTCAAGAAAAGGAAAGAACAACAGGCGATTTCAGCGCGGAGCGGGACTCGGGCGCAGGTGACAGACGGGTGTCAGGGCAGCCCCAAACCCTGCAGCACCGCGATGGAGCTGAGCCCGGCACTGCTCCTCGGTCCCCCAAAAACACCCAGTGAAGGGATGGGGATGGGTCCTGCTGCACATCAGGAACCACAGGACTCACCGGCTGCCCAGCACCGCACAGCCCATCGTGAGCATCGCGCGCCCGGCTCCATCGCTGCCTTCCACACACAGCACGGAGGGGCTCCGAAAAGTGACTCAGGAAGAGGATTCAGCAGAATTTTCCATGGGAATTAAAAGCCTTTTGCTGAAAAGCGCAGCTTCTGACCCACCGCGGCAATTTGCGAGCGGGACGGAGCGCCGCGGACCCTCTTCGGGCCAACGTGTCAAAAGGGCAAATGGGATTTTCAAGTCAAGCGGGCGGTTTTGATTGCGTGTCGCCAAACAGCAGTTTGAGCGACCAAATCATTGAATTAAATTTAATAATCATACTATGAACGGGCGGCAGACACCCAGCTGAAACGCCTATTCCAGCACAAAATGAATTGGTTCATTTTTTAACGTTCCACAAATGGGAAAAATCTTTTTTGCTTTTCAAGTGACCAGATACTTCTATTTTTTCTCATTTTCTTTGTTTTTATTGTCTTTCCCCTCTATATTTGCAGGCTGTTGATCTCCCGCTGCCGGGACGGGAGACAGAGCAAGAAGAGCTTCCCTGGGCTTTGGGGCAAAGGCATTTTCTTCCCCAAACGGAGAGCTCTGGAGTCAGTGCATCTCTGCCTTTGGGGAAGGCTGGTTAAAATGCAAAACCCCTTTATGCTGATTACTAATTCCTCACTGATGAAGGCTTTTACATTCAAAGCAAGCGTTATTAAGCCTCACAGAAGCACAGCGGCCTGTCTTCATGCAAAACAATTTTCTCAGCTCGAACCTGAAAACAGCCTCGACTGGGCTTTGGTCAACAGGAAGGACAGAGCCGGTCACGCTCCCACCTCACACCCCAGATTTAATCTCGGAGTGATGTTTTTATGACTGGTTATAAATGCCACAAAATACAGCTTTATAATAGCACCTGGGATAGGCTTTTAAAGGCGATGGGCAGCTCTGGAGCTTGGATAGGGTCAGGAGATACCAGAGCGCTGATAAGCTGCTGGAGGGGGACGCTGGCATTAATGCCGAGTAGAGTTGGTGAATAATTTATCACAAGTAATTTATTGACTAAGTTTTTCTCTTTTCGCTGTCTGGGTGAAAAGCCCCCCAGTGCTGAGAGCCAGCGCAAGACTTAGGCTCCACTTAAGTCCCAATTAAGCCCTTTGTGAATTGTCTGGGAACGGATCCCAATTTTCCCATATTTATTTGTTATTCAGAATTACACACCAAACAGAGCCGACACATAATTCCTGCTCTGCAGCGTGTTTGCAAACAGTTCCCGGGGAGCACCCGCTGCGAGGGCTCCAGCGTTCCCAGGGGGTTACGCAGCCCCCATCCCTCCCGGACACGGATGGTGGAATGTGTGGGAGACCATTTCCCAAACCGAGCAGCCCAAGCGCTCAGCACCACCGGGGTACAGGTTGGGGAAGGCGAGGGGCGCTGGGGCTGCCGCCCCCCTGCTCTGAGATGCAAGCAAAGCAATTTTCTCCGCCATTTATTGCCTTCCTAAAACCCACCCATCGGAACAGCCTTTTACAAAACCCGCTATAAATATATTTATCACAAAATGCCCTCTGCCATCAACAGCCACTCACCCTGCACATATATCTTCCCGCCTATGAGCTGACTGATGCCCCAGAACGGTGTCGGGCATTTCGGTAGCTGCTCCGGTCCAGCGCGGGAGGGATGCTGGACCAGCACGTGGGGACCAGGGTGGCCAGGGCAGGAGGATAAGAGGGGACACTGGGCTCCACCAGGACCTCACAACTTAGGAACATCAGCAACCAAGCCCTAAACTCAACCCCAAAGTGCCGGTGTGGAGCCTTATCTCCCGCTTAAGGAGAAGTTTGAAACTCATGTAATTTTCGCGCCTCTCCTGGTGCGCTCCCGGCACGCAGCAGGCAGCTCTCCGCGCTCCGCAGCAGCTGCAATCCTGCTTCTCGTGGCTTTTCCCGGCCAGGGCTGGGCAGAGCTGCAGCTCTCAGCGCAGAGCACAGGGGAGAGGGCATTTCCCCCGAGAACAACAGCTCTGTTTCCAGGAGAAGAACAAAAGTCATGGGTACCTCCCACACACACTGAGCAGGGGAAGAGCTACCAGGGGGACCTCACACCTCACTTTCAGTGGAGGGCAGCGAAACAGCCCCTTGGTGTGTCCCCTGGTCAAAAGGATGCGGGAGCAAGAACGGAGGGTGGTAGTGAGCTTCTGTGTGCAAGAAGGGGATCCCATGGGCCCTGGACTGGCATCTCTGCTCTGTAGGAAATCAGCCACGTGCCAACAGGAACGCTACCCCATGGGGAGCTTTTAGAACAGAAAGGAAGAGGTATTAGGGACCAAGGTCTGTCCTGAAGGTGATTTAGGAAATACATCATCTGCTGGGAATAAAGGAAGGAGAGAGCCCTGTGTTTGGGCTTCCCAGCACTTGGAGAGGTGCTGGTAGCACAATGAAGTTCCAGCTTCTCAGGTGCACACCTGGAACGAGCTCTGGACCTCTCTGGCATCCTCCATCCCTGTCCTAGCTGGGAAATTGAGGATCAGGTCCCTGCTTGCAGCGATCAGCTCCAGCAGGAGTGGGGACGAGCCCTGCGCTGCTGCGAGCCCGCTCAGCTCTGAGGAGCCGAAGGAGCCACGTCTGGTTCCAACAGCCAAAGCTCCGATCGGCGTCGGGAACCGGAGCCTCCGCGGCACCTCCTTTGAAGCAACGAGCAGAGCGGCTGCCCCGGCTCCCCGGGGAGGCAATTATACAGCTTCATATAGAGTGTTGTAGGGAAAGTGATTTCCCGGCGCCTCGGCGAGGTGGGGAGGGTCTGGGTGGGGGTCCTGCCTGCTCACCCAGCCCCTGCGGCACAGGGCTTTGCAGGCTCTGCGGTCCCACCCAGAGCAATGGGCTTAAAATGGCTGAGGAGCACCTTCTGACCCCCCAGCCTTGTCAGATCACGGCTGGAGGAACCAGCTCCTCATGCCCAGAGGCGATGGCAGCACCTACCTGCAACTTCCAGCAAAAACCTCCCTAGAAACACCCTCCAAGGACCCTTTTCCCACCCCCTCCACCCCCCCAGGATCCCACAGCCGGGCTGGGACAAGCCCTGGGGGGCAAAGAGCTTCACCCCCTCCCCACTGATTGCTGACAGCCCTCAAATCCCTTTTTTTCAGGCTCTGGCAGGAGGCAAGAGGCAGTGGGGAGGGCCTGGAGCCTGTCTGAGCATGGGGGAGAGGTGACAACAGCCCGTGTCCCAGCCCCACACGGAGCCATGGGGTCCCTCCCAGCCCCCTGCACCCTTCCCAGACCGGGTGCAAGGGTCCCTGCAGCAGATCCCGTGCACTCAGCCCCCCGGGACCCCCGGTCCCCACCTGTCCCCAGGCTGGCAGGGCACAGCCACACACCCCACGGCTGCGGGGGGACACGGCTGCTTTGCACAGAGACTGCAGGTGGGTGCGCGTCTCCTGCGTCGAGGATGTTCCTGCACGGAGGAGCAGGGTTAGGAAGGGTTCAGGTAAACACAGAACCGGCACAGAAATCATTAAAATGACACGGTGGGTTTGCTCTGCCATCACCTTTCGCCCGCACCCCCGGGCTGTCTGTTCTGTCCTTTGTGGGCGCTGAGCCCGGCACCGGCAGGCAAAGGTGGATGTGAAGGAGGGAGGGAGAGCAAAGGATGAGGCTGTTTTATCTGGCACGGCCTCTTTCCTACGCTTCACTCCTTCAGCGTTTTCCTCGCGGCTCAGGTCCGGAGGGGTTAATGCACGGGCAGCTCTATCCTGGCTGGATCGCATCCCTGTGCCAGCCTGGGTTCAGCCTCAGCAGCACCATCCCAGCGCATCACCGCAGGGTTCACCGCGGTTACCCCACCTTCCCATCGGGGCCTGGCTGAGGATCGACTCGATCCCAGAGCCATTCCCAGGACCGGGAACCCAGCTCCCACCATCAGCACCCAGGGAAACCTCCTTTCCCTCGCCCGCCTCACGCAGCCCTTGCCCCCTCCTGGACCGCGCACCCGCAAAGCACCGATGCTGCGTGCATTTCCTATTTTCACCTGCTTTTCTTCCTTTTATTTCCAAATACATCATTTATCCTCCCTGCCAGAGATCAGCAAAAGCAAAACTCTAGAAGGAAAGGGAAAAACAAACAAACAAACTGCCAAGTGGCCAGCTCTGCTTCAGAGCCCCCAGGCACAGGACCCCCCTGAAAATCACAACCGACCAGCAATACAGTTATCGGAGCTGGAGCCCAACTTACCCTTGGACTCTCCTCCCGTCTCGCGGCGTCGCTGTCATCTCCTACCCGCTCCGTGCCACAGCTGCCCGCACATCTGGCTGGGGCAGAGTCTCCGCCCGCAGACAAAGGGCCGGCTGGCCTCGGACCTGCCAAAGCTGGGGGGTCCGTCCTTGTCCCTTCAGGGGTGGGGGGACAGGGACAGCAGGCCACCCCCTGCCAGGCTGCCCCCACGTTCACCCTCAGCGCCCGGTCTGGAGGCAGGAGGGAGAGACCTTCATCCTCCTCTCGCCGCCGCACACTCGCCGCTCCCTGCTGCCTGCAAACGCTCCCCCCTTCTCCTCCTCCTCCTCTCTCCTCCCCTCCCTCTCTCCATCCTCCTCCTCCTCGCTCCCGTCTTGTCGCCAGGACGTGCCACCCACCTGAATCATCTCTTGCCGGCTGCAGGCTTAACTCCTGCAGCTCTAGCGAGCGCCCCAGGGGCAGCCCCGACACCCCCAGCCCCTTGGGACGACAGAAACATCTCCTGCAGAGGCTGAGCCGGCTGCTCGCACCCTCGGCATCCGCAGCGCATCCCGCTGCCGCCGCAGCTGAGCCCGCTGCAGCACCGGGGTCCCCTCCCCGGGGGGACACCGGGGTCACCCAGCCCAGGGGGGGTTGTTGTGTGGCCCCACATTAGGAGGGAAGGAGGTGACTTGATGGGTTGTGGCCCAAGTCCTTTCCTGCTCACCAGCACCCAAAGGGCTTTATTTGCCTTTTGGAGTGATCTGGCTGCATGTGGCCCTGGGAGCCCCGTGCACCCACCCCACCCCGGGTGACAATGCAGATGTCCCATGGGGTTCTGCAGCACCTTCCCCTGCCGCTCGGGGGGTGGCGGCTGCGTCCCCAGGCAGGATGCACTGCTGGTGGCTCACTTCCTCTGGAAGGGGATGCTCAGAGACTCTTAACCTTGAAAAACACCAGGGAAAAGCTGCTTTCTGCTTTGCTGTGTCTCACACTGAGAGATCCGGGGCCCTGGTTGTCACCCATCATAGGAGGTGAGGGATACACACCCCAGTGTGACACAGGGACAAGTGTCCCAGAGCCAGGCAGGGACGCGGGGCTCTGGCAAAGGCAGAATTCGGGGGGTGCAGCAGACCAGCCCCAGCTTTTGTTTGCTTTCCAACAGTCGCTCCCCACAAACGCTCTTCCCAGCCCCATCCAGCAGCTGCCAGAGCCCTGTGGATGCCACACACGCCCCAGGAGTGACAGTGGCCATTGAATCCCGTTTCATGCTCAGGAGCTGAGCTGGGGCTCTGGCTCATTCCCAGAACATTTGCCTGGGGCGCTGGGCTGGAGCGCGGGGATGAGAACAGATGCGCACACAAGAGAGAGAGCCAGGGAGGCAGAAGAGGAGAGAGCCGAGTGACCTGATTTAATTGGCAGGACTTCAATAACATAAAATCCCTGCCCATGTGTCCAAACCAAATGGGTGATGTTCTGGCATGTTGGCCCCCATTCAGCAAAACATTTATGCAGATACTTAATGGGAACACATGCTTAATTTTAGCCTCACTTAAACGCTTTGCAGCAGAAACTGGGAGTCAAAGGGGGATCTCAGCTGGAAAGTCCCCTCGTGGCTTTTCAAATAGCAAGGGGTGGAATGTGGGGCTTTGGCCAGATCCTGGGGCACACAGCGCCGTGCCCCTGCATTTTGCAAAAACCCCACAAGCCTCCTCTGAAAGCCACTACTCTCATGAGTCTATAGAGCTGCCGGTCAGCTGGAGGAGCCCTTCCAGATGGTGTTTGTGCCGGTGCCCACATCCTGCTGCTGCTGCCAGGACCGTGGTTATGCAGAGGGCACCGGCGCTGGGATTGCAAGCACCTCGCACCCTCCTCTCCATCGACCCCAAGGCACAGGGGCTGAGCAGGCAGGGGACACCCCAAGCTGCTGCAAACCCCTCAGTTTGCTGCATCCTCGCGTGCTGCAGCACCGCATGCACGGAGCGCTGCGAGCCGGGGAGAAGAGCTGCCTGCGCTGTCCCTGCTGCAGGAGGTGCCTCCAGCCCACCGAGCAGCCCCCGGCTCTCAAGGGCACAAGGAATCACTCGGTACTTGATGGTGGCTCTTGACCTGTCTGCCCCAGGGCTCAGTGTCGCGGTGGAGCTGCCGAGGGGCTGCCGGGAACGGGGGAAGCTTTGCCTGCTCCTGCGCTTGGTCCCTCTGCAACACCCTGCAGCTCCTGGGGACCATTCTCAGGGCACCCCCTGCCCCAAAATGTGGGTCTGGGGGAGGTGGGGAGGCTGCAGGTCCCTCCCTGACTGCTGGAGCAGCATCGATGGGAGCAGCCGGCACTGCAGAGACCTTGCTCAGGGCTGGACTGACAAGCGAACTCCATAGAAACAGCTGAACCCGGATGAACCGCGGGGTGTTATCCGAGGCTTGGGGGCAGCCTGCGGAGCACGGCTAAGCCCAGGTCATTTAGTCACTTCTCATTCCAGCTACGGAGGGGGTTCAAAGGTGCGTGTTTGGTCTGAAGGTTAATTGAAACTGATCCCTCAAGCCTCAAGCAGGTCCCTTACTCAATGACGCCCTTCCCATTTGCAGGGTGGGGACACTAGTGTCACCTCACTCCTGGTGACAAAGGGTATTTACACAGAGGGGAGGTGCGCTGGCAGCCTTCCCCCCACCCGCTTTAGGTGTGGGAGGAGAAGCGTTATCCTGTAAACATACGCCCAGCCAGCCGAGCTGCCTCCCCTGCCAGCGAGGGATGGAGATGGCGGTGACAGGCGCTTCCCTGCTCCAGACACAGACACGCAGGGAGGGCGAAGCTGCCCCGGGTGGCCCAGACCCCCCCGTCTAACACCTTGTCCATGACCAGGCTCCGTCTTGCTGCAGACGATGACTAACGCACGTCACTCCGGAGCTGCGATCTTCAGGCGGATGAGTACAGCCTGATCCAGGTTTTAATTGTGTGGGATTTTAGCCGAGATGGCACTAATTTATTTTCCCTGCTGCTTCAGCAATTCACATCCCTCTCCTGCACTTGAAGTCACCTGGAACGTATTCCCCTGGCGCAAGGGGTTAAAAACTGCTCTTCCTGGAGAAGCAGTTGCGGTCTCAGGATGATGTTTTATCTGCAGCCAGTTACATGTGTAGGGTCCTAAGGAGTTTCACATCCCCCTTCCTAACCCTTAAGACACATCATTAACTCCTGGGGAGTTCGGGAGGCTGGAGGTTTGGGGAGGCTTCGCATCATCTGACGCTGTCGTGTACTGACACTGAGCTTTTTCAGGATTAGCACTTAATCCTCGCTTCCACTGCAGATATCAGACACTAGGAACATGCTGTTATTATTACCTTCATCGTCATATTTTTATATCTTTTTACAATGTCTTTTAGTACTTGTTTTGGGATAATTTCCAAATCTCCCAACACCAGCCCACGCATGTTAAAAGCTGCCCAGAGAGTCCCCGTCCCCTCCCGAAAAGGGGGAGCAAAGTGGCAACAGCACGAGGGGCTGAGCCCCGTGCCGTGGCAGCCGGCAGCGCCGGGGTGCCGGTGTGGGACGGCAGAGCCCGCACTGCTCAGCCGTGTGCGTGCCAGAGCCGGGGAAGCGAGGCGCAGCAAGGCCGAGGGCCAGATCGATAAACACATTTAAGCATCCACCTCCGAGCCCTCATCGATTTCAGGATCTAAATACATTTGGAGCGCTGGGTCTATACGGCCGAGCCAAGGTCACACCAGAAATGTGTGGCAGCGAAAGGAATTGGACTCAGGACTCCTTCCTGAGCCAGTGTCCCGAATGATGGGGCTGTCCTCCCTTCCCACGGGAGCCCATTTAAATCTGATTAAAGCACGGTCACCTCTTAAAGCACTGCGCCACCTTCAAGAGATCGATAGGAAACCCCATATTTTCATCCCAACAGGAGCGTGGAGCCCTGATTAACCCCGTTCAGGCTGTTTCATATCAAAACAACATCCCCAACTCGCCGTGTCTCGGTTGCTGCACCGGGATGCTCCCAGGGCCGGTCCCGGTACCGGCACCGCCGCACAGACCGCACTGGTGCGAGGGGAAACGTTCTTCTGGTTACTTTATTTCTCTGCTTTGGGGCTGCTTTACAGCTGCTATAAAAGCTGATGATAAATCAGGGGTGATACTATAAAACACAGGAACAAGCAGAGTTAGAGCCCAAAAGGGACTGACTCCCTGCGCCAGCCCCAGGAACCGGGGGGAGCAGCTCAGTTTATCTTTCCCCCTTCCCTGGCATCTTTATGGCCGCGCTGGGAAGCGCGTTACAGGGTTGAAGCGAACCTGATGGAGTCCCCCATTGAAGGAACGCGCCGGCAAGGCGTGCTGAGTAATGTGGCCTTTTTTGATGGAACGCGCTTTGCATTGCAGAAATTTTATACCGCACTCTCTCTGGCTGCCTTCGCCCCCACCCACTCTCAATTTTACAGGCAGAAGATTGGCCCAGGGGGAAATAAACTTCCTAAAGAGCACAGCGTTCGCTGATAAAGAAAGGAAAAACCAGTGAAGAAAATCATTACGATGCTTCATGCGTTACGTGCTGGTTTAGGAGTAAAATTTGTTTCTTTTATTGCCAGAGAAAAATGTAATTAAAAGGCTGCAGCGTCAGCCAGTTGCAACTGAACTTGTTGCATTTGTTAGCAGACAGGACCATTAACATCTTTTGTGTCTGGGCCTTTTAATCTCTAAGGACCAGTTATCTCTTCCGCTCCCTCCTCACAGATACATCACCGGTATTAGGAGGTGGCAGGGACGTAGGAGCGAGCGGGGCTGCCTTCCTTCCCCTCCTCTGCGCTGGAAACTTAACTGCATGCTTTTATTTTGTTTTCCCAAGAAAAGGGGTTCCGGCCTGCCCCTCCCCCACCCTGCCCCACATGGGCTCCAGCTGCCACCCTGCCTGGGGACATCAGCCCGACCTGGTGACAAACGCTGCAGAAATGTGAGGGGAAGAGCAAGAGGGGAGAACAAAAGGGATGGGAGGAAGGGAGGGAGGGAGGGAGAGGGGGCTCCTGCGGTGCTGGTGCATCTGTGTCCCCCCCCCGCAATGGGGCAGCTGCTGGACCCATGTCCTGCTGCATCCCCCAGGCTGGGGTTCCCCAGCAAGAGAGGTGAGAAAGGCATGTGGGCATCCAGAGCAGGTGCGGGACCGTGGGACATCACTGTCACCAGGGAACCCACCGCCCCGGCTGTGTTTTGATGTTCTTTGCCTTGGAGCTGCTGCTCAGAGCGAATTTGGGTGCGAGGCAGAGCGAGCGAGCTGCCGTATTTGTATTTGTCAGCGTTTCCATGGCAATGCCAGCCTCCTTCTCTCCCCTTGTGTGTGCACACACGTGCACAGGCGCTGCGGGGACACACGTGTGCGCACACACATGCACGGGCGCTGCAAGAACATGTGTGCACACACACACGCAGGCACTGCAGGAACATGTATGTGCACACACACACGTGCAGGCACTGCAGGAACACGCGTGCACGCCTGCTCGGTGCGCGTACACACACACACGGACGATAAACTGCATGCACATACGCTCGTGCACTCACATACCTGCACGCGTGCATGCACATCCACGTGTGCACACGCTCACGTGCATGTGTGCACATGCACTGTCACACACATGCACACACGCAAACACACCCCCAGAGCTTCTCTCCATGTCCTGTTGGAGTCCGGGCTCTGCAGGGCTCCAGGCTTTGCTGGCTCCTACCGGGCACCAACAGCCGCTGCTGCTCGCGGCCACACAAGCAGCTGAACACCGACAAAATAACACTGCAAAGGTGAAGGCTGCGGTTACGAGATGGAGCATTTATTTGTTTCTCTGCTCATTATTGGCATTAAAAATAAAATAAAATAATCCTTTATTTTGCTGGCACAGGTTCCAGCAAAAGAAGTCGTTACTCGGGGCAGCTCTGGCTACCAGGGTCCTGCTGTGGCGGGCTGTGTGTGCTGGGAGATGAGTGTTTAGGGGTGTTAAGCTGGGAGATGAGTGTTTAGGGGTGTTAAGCTGGGTGCTCTCCAGGCAGCCCAGCCTTGCCGTGTGTGACCCCGCAGCTCTGCCACCTCCACCAAAACGGATCCCTCACCAGCCATCCTCACCCCGGGCTCCGGACACAGCTCCCCCGCCTCCCCATTCCCCCACCGCCCCCTCCCAGCTCGCTGGAGTGTCTTATCAGAGCTTTTCCAGGGGCCGGGTGCAGGGGTGACGTCCCGTCTGCACCACCGCGTCCCCACGAGGGCGGGAGGCGAGCGCGGGGCTTTCTTCCCATCTCGGTTGTATTTTTTTTTTTAATTGGAATCTCTGCTGAATCTGCTAATTAAGTTCTTTGCCCACAACTAATATTGTGCTGCTAATTCCTCCCCAGAACGATTCCTCCGGCCGTCGCAGGGGTTGTGCTCGCTGGCATCCTTCCACAGCTCCTTCAGAAGAGAAGCAGAGCCCTTTTCCATCACGGCCAATGACCCAACCGTGAGCAGCCCTGTCCTGGCCATGGCGTGGGGGCTGAGTCCTTGCAGGATGAGGCCACCCAGCCCTGTCACAGCCACATCAGCAGGTACCCGGCAGCACAGCCAAAAGCCACCACTTTGTCCCCTCTCTCTGTTTCTCAGCCCCTTTCCTCCCGGTTTCCCAGCTGCAGCCCTGCCTGCAGGGACCTGGGGGCAGTTTAAGCCTCAGCTGCTTTGCAAAGTGCAATAAGTCTGGCTCAAGCGCCTGGGCTGCTCCAGGATTTGGCCCTTGGACCCCCCGTTAGCTCAGTGCCGATGGGGCTGAGCTCCCCGCGCCCGCGCTCTGCGTCCTCCCAGGGGCTGTGATCTGATCCGAAAGGCTGCTTGCTCACACGCAGCATGAAAATTCAAGAGCCCTTTGATATTTTTCCTCTCTCCTCGTTTCTCTTCCTTTCTATTTTTATAAATAATACCTGGTCTCGAACTGAACAGAATACCAAGCATGCAATTAAATCCCCGAGTGCCGGTGCTGCCTTTGAGGAGGGTTTCCAAGCATCTCTTCCCGGAGGCGGCGATGCCACAGCAAAGCCGCAGCTGGCTCAGACCCTCATGGGGGAGCAAGACCTTTTGCAGGGCCTGATCCTGCTTCAGCTCCCTCCGCAGCCCATGCACAGCCCTGGCTGCCCTCACCAGAGACAGGATTGGACCCGTGTGTGACCCCAAGCTGCACCCCAGCTCCCCCAGGGCTCAATCCCCGAATTTCCTTGATCTCGATTCCCATTAATGTCAGTGAACTGGGGTGGGAGCAATCGTGCTCTCTCTGTTGCGAGCTGGCTTAAGCGCTGCGTTGCTGGAAGGCAAAACCCATCAGAATTAAGAGGATGGAGCAGGGAGGATAATGCACATTCTGCATGTGCAAAGCAGGGAGTCAAAACATGGGATCTGGGGTTTTTTGGTGCGCTAAAACGTATTTATTCCTCTTCAGCATATCTCAGGGGGATGAGATCTACCCAGGACGGGCCAGACCATTGGGACAAAACCAGCGGGAGCTGGGGCTGATCTGGGACAACGGGGGGATCGCAGCCCTGTGGAGCAGATGGAGCTGGGGAAGCGCTCCCGCTGGAGCTCCAGCCGGCTCGGGAGGAGGAGGCTGCAGGGTTGCCATGACGATCAAGCATCTTCAAATTCTCGGCTTATTTATCTTCGGGTTTTCTTTGGCGGGGTGGAAAATCAGGCTTGCTCCTGGGCGACGGGCGGCCAGGGCCTGCGGGCAGGGGGCAGCCCCAGCGCCTTCCAGATGTGTCTCTGCACATCTGCTGTCACTCTGGCGATGCAAAACGAGGGGACCATGGGGACATGTGGAGCTGCCGGTAGCTGGGAACTTCTCGGTGAGGTGTTAAACAGAACAAGCGTCACTTGTAGAGCTGGGAGAGACCCGAGCGTTTACCAGCCTGTGTCACCTGCTGTCACCTCCCAGCCTCCTCCCCCTTCACCGGAGCTGTTGCTGTAATTGCTCCTAAGTCTACTAACCGATTCTTTTTGATGCGTTCGGTGTCACTGTTATGTAAATCCCAGTGTGAGGATGCTGTATATTTTATGGATCGTGTGTTTGCTGACATCCTCGAGTGTGTGTGCAGCTAAAGAGACACCTTTGGTTGTCAGATCAAAGAACCACGAGGAACATTAAGGACAATATGAGGCAGGAATAACTCAAGGAAATCAGAAGCCTGTGGTTACATTGATTGGATTTGATTTTGCCAATAGAGGTCAGTGTGAAGTACCAAGGGTCCTGAAATTGTACAAAGAAATCCCATTACTCAAGGAACAGACGGGAGAGGAAATGATGGAGGGGAGTGAGGGAAAGGTGGTCAGAGCCCAGGAGATACGGGGGTTTGGGAGGAACTCTTGTACACGGCTGGGAGATGGAATCAGCCTTTAGAAAGCGCTTCTTGGGAAGGGAGGAGGGGAGGGAAGGTTTTCCAAGAAACACCACCCTCCTTGTGGGGAGGACAATGACAAACGAGCTGGATTTGGAGGCTGCGGAGAAAAATTGGCAGAGCGTTGAAAATCCGCTGCCAGGTTTGGGGGAGCTTTAAATGGCATTTAATTAGCGGCATTCAGGTGGTCACAATACTGCTGAGGCGCAGTGGCAGCAACAAGGCAGTGCTGCAGTTCCTGGCATTTGTTAATTAAAGCCGCTCCTGACAGAGACTAATGACTTTTTAATGAATCTGTTGTCTTAATGTCTTATTAAGTTTTGACTTTCGCTTTCTATCCCCTTCGAGATGCTCTGCCCTGTCTCTCCCGGTCTCTCCAGCTGCTTTCCTGGGAGCATCAGCATCCGAACGCAGGGACCGAGGCTGCACTGGGGGATTTGGGGACAAACCCCCAATAAAAGGGAACACGTGGAGAAATGCATGTTGAGCAGATGGAGCGAGCACAGCCCCACATCCTGGTGAGGTGCTGCTGCTGGCAACAGAATCACTGAATCATAGAATCGTTTTGGTTGGAAAAGACCTTTAAGATCACCAAGTCCAACCATTAATCGAGCACTGCCAAGACCACCTCTAAGCCATGTCCCTAGAACCTGCAGTCTCAGCCCCGGGACACAATTAAGCTCAGCTCAGCGGTGTTTTTAGGGATGAAATGCTGCACGAATGTTGCTGGAGAGCAGAAAAGCCGCTAAGCCCAGGTGTCTGCCAGCAGGCCAGCAGGTCCCTGCATCAGGCATCAGCCTTCAGCAGAGCACTTGGCACTTAATCCCCGTTCCCCAGCCTCTGCTCGAGGACGTGCAAACCCAGACACGCTCGGACACCCCCGCTCAACCGCACACTCACGCTTGTCCACTCTTGCCCATCAGCACATTTCCCCCGGCTCCGGCTGTGCCGCGGTGTGACCGTGGCTCGTGTCACCCGCATCTGTCACACATGGTTTGTAACCTGAACACACAATTCCAACACCATCGGGGATGTGCCAGAGTGCTCATGGACTCACACACCCACCCTGGACCCCGCGGTGTCCCAGCCAGGATGGGCACATCCCCTGGCTCCCGCACTGTCCCTCTCCCTTACACCCAAACACAGGCAGCGCTCGCTCCTCTGTCCCCAAATGTCCCCAAACAATGAAGCACCCGAGGCTGAGCCCCGCAGGGTGGCAGGGGAAGGGTAGCGCTGCCATGTCCAAGGCGATGAGCCACGGGGCACCCAGCACCCGCCTGCCCTGGGAAAAACCATTAACTGGGGCTTTATCTCTGGGCGCCACCGTCCCCGCTGCCGCTGCCACCCGGGGTTCATCTCCGGCAGCTCCTCTGATCTGGAGTGCGGCTCAGGGCTCTGCTCTCCCCACCACACACAGGAATGGAGCAGAAGCGGCTGGTTCCATCCCCAGCGCCACTGCAAAGGAGGAGTTAACGGCAAAGCGGCTTTATGAGAAACCTCCGGACGGGTAATTGAGGACAGAGCCACTCCACGCATTCCACAGCCTCTCTGCTCCACGACCAGCTGCTCTGCATGGGTGCCACCCGCTTAATTGGGGAGGAAATGTTTAGTGGAGTGGATTGAAGGGGAGGAAGGAGGGAGGGAGGGAGAAAATGCAGAGAGGACACAGAACCAAGGGGCACACAGGAGAAAAGAAGGGCTCTGAAAATGGGGAGCGTGCAATGAGGAGAACAAGGATTTCTGCTGGTCCAAGGCCCAAGAAATAAATGCAAATGGTTCCTCATGCAGAGGAAACCAACTGCTTTGTGGCTGAAACGCCAGGCAGGATTCGGCTGACCCTGACACAGCCCCTGGCTCTGCCACCGACTCGCTGACACGACTTTGAACGAGGCACTGTTGGAACCAGGTATTCAACAGGATTTTCCCCAAAAGCCGAGTGCAAAATATAGCAGGATCCTAATTGCATTCATTTGTCAGGCATTGCTGGAGCTAAACAGGCTCCCGAAGGCGCTGGGGGGGAGCCCATGTCCCGCTGCCGCTGTCCCGCCGGTCCCGCTGCCGCCACCCTCGGGAGCAGCAGCGCCCGCGTCAAAGAGAGCACAAAATCACAAAAATAGATCCCATTTCTACATCTATATTTAACACTCTGTGCTCTCCTTGGAATGGACTCGGGCTGCGGCAATTAGCTAATGATGAGAATGATTAAGGGTTGCTCTTGCGCTTTACATTTATAGCATCTCTCCCACATCTTTTCTGAATAATAACTCCTTTGCAACAGCAGCGGAGCATTCCCAGGAAACCGAGAGGTAACAGACAAGGTAAATTAGAAGGGTGACCCACTAAGTGCATCGGGGAAACGAATAAATCCGATGTTTAGCTTCCCCAAACCAGGACGAGAGGATCAGGGTTTCCCCACCACTCCGGCAGGGGCTGTGCAAGCACAGGGGGGTCTCTGGCCGCTAATGGAGCCTGGATTATAAATAACTGGGGCTGGTCCTGGGGATGCATTCGGGCTCCATCCTCAGGAGCGCGGGGCTTGCTCTGGGCTGTACCGGCTTCACGCGATCCTTTTTCTGGGATGGGCGGAAAGCACCGATTTCCCGTGCAAATGTGCCGCTTTATTGCTGTAAGGTAGAATGGAAGATGGAGGAAAGCGAAAAATCAGCAGAATAATAATAGATGTGAGATAAACAGGAGGAAGGCTCAGGGCGGCCAGCGAGGGCACGGCCCCGCTGCCCCGCAGGAAGCGCAGCTGGAAACGGGAGTGACCATGGTTCGTGTGACCTGCTGTTCCCCCAGACCCCCAGCCCTTCTACACCGAGAAATACTGTTTGTCCGTCTCCCTGAGAATGAAAACAAACAGAGCATGAAATTAAGAAAAAAACAAAAACCTAAACAACTAAAATAATTACAGGTTACACTAAATCAATTGGAGCTGTGTAAATAGCCATCAGGCGGGCATAAGACACAATGTTTGTTGCTTAAGGTGCTCAGTGCTCGGCAGCTCGGTGATGGGATGGACGGGTGGCGAGGGCTCCCTGGGTACCACAAACCACCATCAGGTCTCTGCCCTCCGCGCTGGGATGGCAGGACCCAGCGGGCGAGCCTGCGGATTAATGAGAGCTCATTCTGCAGAGGGGACAACCCCACGTGTGACACTGCTCCGGGCGCCCGGGAAGCTCAGGACACGTGGATGGAGCCCATGCAGGAGCTTTGGGGGATGCTCCCGCTCAGTCACAAACCAGAAGTGTAGGATGCAGGAAATTCACAGCTGGTGATGCTGGAGCATCGTGGGCAGCGTGTCGGATTAGTCAGGCCAAGGCTGGAACTGAGTAAACGACTCCCAGATAATAATTTTCTGGACAAATCTTGGCTTGAAAGTGGCTTGTGAGCAGCTTATGAGTTTCTTGGCCAGATCTTTTAAAAATCAATCGTGGAATGGCTTTTGCACCAGCTACTCAAATGGTGGCTTAATGCACAAGCGGCGGGCAGGAGATGTCGGGTCTGAACTGGCTCGGGGGTCTCGGTCATCGCTCCCATGGCTCGGCCGCCTGGCAGGACGGCTCTTTGAGCGAGCTCCGAATGCGCTTTCTGGAAATATCTCTAAAAGTCGCTTTGCATTTGGCTGTTTGCTCAAACACACAGTGCCAAGAAATTCATTAGTAAACTATTAATGGAAAAGAACACAAAGACTGAGTGCTCGTCAAGGAGCTCACCAAAGAAACACTTGGCAGTTGGCTCCTTTCATCAAGACTGATGCCCAACACCTGAGAAGTGCTGGAAATTGCAGACACGGAGCACCTGTGTGGGAGCTGCTCTGCAAATAAAAGCGCTGAGCGGGAGGGTCTGGTTTCTTTGGGTGCTACTGGGCCCCCAGTGCCTTCCCACAGCACCAGGGATATGTTGGGTGCTGTGTCCCTGTCCTATGGGGGTGGCTGTGGCTCTAACCAGGTGTTCTTGGTGGCACTTGTTCACAGCTCTTGCAGAAGCTGGGGATGGGATGTGGAGTGATCCCGGGCTGTCCTGTGGACATGTGTGACAAGGTAAGGAAAGAAGGAAACATTCTGGGTGGGAGGAAGGGGAGCAGGGGGGAGGTTCATCTCACCAGTGCCCGGCTTGTGGTGGGTGGTTGGGTTTGGCAGGGCAGCCATCAGGAATGCTGGAATGGTTCAACCTGCTGAACCCACCCCAAAATGGAAGGTGTTGACTGGCAGAATTTGGTGGCATCAGGTCTGGCTTTGGGAGGCTCCTGAGGAAAGTGAAGCAGCAAGCAGGTTATCATCCTGGCAGTTAAAAATAGCTGGTGAATCAGGCCCTGCCGGCAGCCCGTTGGGTTTGGTGCGTCTGTAGCTCTGGTTTCCTCAGCTTTGCCTGCGTGCTCAGAGCTGGCACGTGGGATGTCCTTGGTGGAGAAGAAAAGGGCTGCACAGTCAGTTCTAGCTGAGAAATGTCACCCTCAGTGCCTGGAGATGGATGTTCCTCCTTTCCTAGAAGGAATAACGTGGGGTGGGGGAAGCACTCAACAGGAGACGCACGAGTGTTGCTGAAGAAGTTGTAAATAATATTCCACGCTTGAATCCCTTCGTGGTGTGAGGTGTCAGCTCCATTGTCTGCATTCATGCTATATAAATATTTATGGGTCCTAATGCAGAGGTTTGTCACATGTAATGATGTGAAGCTAACGTGATGTTGTCTATAGGTGACACGCTGCACCAAAGGGAAGCAGCTGATGCCCCACTCTGCTCCTGGGGAAAGTGTGTTAGTGATGCTTTGCGAGTAGCTGGAGGACGGGGAGCTGAGTGTGAAAGAGTGATTTCCGCCCCAATGTGCTACTTAAAGGGAGGGAAAGGTCAGAAGATTAGTTCAGCCTTTCTGATGTCTCTAAGATGGGAGTTGATGTGCAATCCCCCCAGTGTGCCTGTCCTGGGAGGGGGACACCCCGGGCACTGCCCCCCAGGATTGTCCCCAACGGCGTCTCTGGGTCACTGCTGGCTCAGTGGCAGCAGAAAGGTCTGTCTGAGCTGTGTCCCCAAGTCTGGGGGGGCTGGGGTGGTTGCACCCTGTTCCACGCTGGTATTGGTGGAAGGGAAGGTGAGAAGGGCCAAGGTGGCCCCCCCAGCATGTCCCCATCACTGGTGCTTGCAAGCCCGGCTCGGGGTGACCTCTGGACAGTGACACCCTCCACAGACAGCACCGGGCTGCAGGTGCCCCTGCAATGACGCTGAACCCCCAGAGCGCCCATGCAGGTGTCCCCGCGCCATGGGGTGCAGTCCCCTCCCACGCACCCCCTCGCACATGCCGTTTGTAACCTGCTAATAATATCCCTGTGCTCCTCCTCACCACGCAATTTATTTTCCCTCTCCTATTGTGCGTATTTCAGCTGCTGGAGCTTTGAAAGCGTCTCCAGCCTCTCTGATAACATCACCATTGTTCTCCTCACCTACCACCGCTTCTCTGAGTCATTCTGCTCTCTCGCAGGGCGAGCACAAAGGTCTCGGCGATATCAGGTGCAGCTCAGCCAATATCTGGCTGTTTGGTTGGTTTTTGCATCCCCAATTCATCCTGGAGAAGTTGAGGGGCTGGGGGAAGGGAGGGAGACTAATAGGATTAATCCTCTGAATTCATTATGCAAAATCTTGGCGCCCCGCCAGTCTTCCTCTGGAACAAATGGTCAATGCTTTTCTTTAATAGCATTAAGCAAAATTACAAATCACAACGTTGGTTAATCAATCTCAATAGGTTTCTCTGTATAAAGTTCTTTAACTGTCTCCTGGAAAAGGCTGTAGCAGCTGATGCTTTTCTGCTCTGTTTTTGGCCTTAGCTGGAATTGCTGGAGAGATCCTGGTTATTTTCCTCTTCTGGAGTCCTGGGTTGGATGGACAGAGGTCTGCGAGCAACCCAACAAGAAATAGATAGAAGGGACTCTGTAAGGGGCTCATCTTGGCACAAGCCTTGGTTCAGCCCATCTCGGAGCCCCGGAGCTGGGAAAGGCTTTGGGCTTTGCACCAGAACTGGTTGGAATGGCCATGGTTTGCAATGGGCATTGCAGGGACTCGGCGTTGCAGCGAGCTACCGGAGCTGCTGCCCAAGGAAGAAGAAAGTGTTATCAGTAAATATACATTTTAAACGCAGGCAGGCATTATTTATGCTAGGCAACAGTTTGGAGCCAAGCGAGGAATGCTTTGGTCTTGTTTTTATTTCTGTATTACTTCCTTATGTGAACATATGTATATATGTATTAATAGTTGGTGATGGTTTGCATACAGTGTATGGATATGTAACAAAAATGCTAACACCTGACTCTATATATGTGTATGTATATCTATATACTGCACACCACTGGGTTGGTTTGGCCCATTTGCCCTCCCGCGGGCTGGCAGGGTGTCTGCCAGGGGGGTGAATTCGCTTTCTATCATTAAACCAGGTCATGGGGTGGGTGCTGTGGGCTGGACCAGCACCGCGAGTGCCCACGGGCGCTGGGTGGTGAGTTCAGAACCCGCTGTTCTGCTGGGACTGAGTCCAGCCCCGTGTATGTAGTAGCTGCCCTTCCTGCAGGTGATGTGTAAAAGGTGGTTAAGCTCCAGCTGGGGTAAAAGAGCTGAAATAATGAGAGGAGCAGCTCCAGCTGGCAGGGAAAAGAGATGTGTATGCACCGGGGTGCTCCTTGGGGGGCACAGGGAGCCAGAAACAGCAGCAGGGAGGAAAGGTAGCAGGAAAAAATAAGAGAGCGAAGGAATCGCTGCTAACCCAGCCCTGGAGGAAGCTTTCCAAGGGGAGCGTTGGCTGGAATAAGACTTGGGAAGCGGGCTCTGCAGCTGCCCTGTGCTGCTCGCTGCCTGCAGGGAGGGCTCCAGTAATAGGCAGGTTTGCTCCAAAGAAATGCCTGCTTAGCACCTACTTCACATTTTCATCGTGACAACCAAAATATACCTCTTAGGTCCAAAGTGCTAATTATGGTTAAGGTCACTACTACCTTATTTATGGGGTTTTCTCGCTAAGGTGTGAATACTCACATCAATATATAGAGATGAGTGTACTGAGCTGGGATATGACTATCCCCAGGCCTGGGTTTCTAAAGGCATTTTTGACACCTCTATAATATACCAAGAGGAAATAATCTGGGTGATGTATGCAGTGTGGAAGGGATAGGGCAGAGCATCCCACCTGGGTTAGAGACCTGCTCGGGAATGTGAGAATCGTCACCATCTGCTGTTCTGCACTGACTGCAGACGGAGCTGAGCCTGAAGATCGAGGAGGGGGAGCCCACCAGCAGAGTCTAAGTGGGCAAACCGGTGGTTTGGAGGGTTTATGGGTGAGTGATGAGCTCGGGCTGGTGCAGGGATGCCTCCAGCCCAGCATCCCCAGCAGGGCTGTGCAAGGGTCCAGCCAACTGCAGAGGAGCTGGTGGGCAGAGCTGCTTCCATTAGGGATGCTGAGAAGAGAAACCTAGAGCTGAGCTCCCCTTGGTGCACCAGTTTCCTCCTCACCTAATCTAAAATTAACTTTGCTGTTCAGCTGCATTTAAGCAAAACCAGTTGCCATGGCCACGCCAGGGGCTCCTAGATATAGCAAACGAGGTAATCAGTTAAAATGAATAGCCACAGAGCTGGTGCTTGCTGTAGGTTACACGTGAAGTTCATTCACTTGTTAAACCTAATGGACTGTATTGGCTATGAATTGGAAATGTAAATTCTGTCTTTCGGTGGCTGGAGTTTGAATCAGGCTGGGAAAGCTGGAGGAAAATGTCAAATTAAAGAACTAGTGCTGTGGATAATGTGAGCCCATAACGGATCAGAGGGGATTTCTGTGTAGGTTCAAGCCTCGGGTTTGCTGCAAGGCATATAGCTGAGAGCTGAACCCCCTTGCTGCTTCTGAGAGGGACACTGGTATTTATAGCAACTTACTAATGCTTGCTTTGCTGCTGCTTATTAGCTCTGCTCTCCTGTTGAGGGTAAAACAGGCTGTTTGGTCCTGCTGGTGGTACATGTGGCTTCCGCAGAGGCAGGAAAAGAGCCGGTTTCTGTGGCACAGCCTGCGAGCCATGGGGAACACCGGTCTGAGTGTCCCGCAAACCCCCGTGAGCAGCAGGGATGGAGCATCCCCGCTGACTTTGGGATCCCTGGGCAGATGAAGCTCCTTTCCTTGCTAATCTGCACGACACAGGCAGAAGGGTCCTGTCCCCATCTTGCTCTCTGTGCTCAGTTTACACTAAACGCACCTTAAACCCGCTCTGTATAGTGTGAGCCCTGGGATTTCCAGAGGTTTGTGCCTGTTCTTTGCATCCTACGCTGCTCAGGATTCCCTCCGAGCAGGCTGTGAACACTCAGGTAGGCAAGTTACGCCATGCTTTGCAAAGCCTGTTCTAGCCTTAAACCAAGGTGACCATACCTGCGACATTTCCGGTGTTGCAGTGTTGTATTTATTAAGTTAATCTCTCTCACTAATTCAGCTTCAGCCAGCCTACGGGACAAAATGGGCATTATTTTGTCCACTTAGGGCTGGTAGAGATTAAGAAATTTTACTCTCCTGCTAGTCTGGGACTTTTGATGGGCATGTAACACATCATTAGCCTTTTTTATTGTCTTGAATCACAACTGTAACAGGCGCAGTAGTGGTTTGGTGTGGAATGTCCATATCTGTATCCATATGGACAATTGTAGACCCATATGGACATTGTGGACCGGTTCGTCACCTGGCATAAATCAGAGCTGCCCCATTCTCTAACACAGTTACACTGATTTACATCAAGCCAGAATCCACTTCTAAGTAAGCTTGTGACATTGAGTAATAAGCCTCATTGCAAACCTCGGAGAAATTAGCTTTGCTATTTTGTGACATATGGCACAACCTTCAGGTTCTAATTGTGCTGGCTCATGCATTCATAATACTACCAATTATTTATATGATGAGGCAAGATAGTGTGTTTATCAGTAATTTTCCTTCACTGGCAGTTTATGATGGGCTGAGTAGCACCCATTGGAATACTGCAGGCAATTAGCCACTCTGATGTGCGTGGTGCCATCAGATGTGTCGCACAATAAACAAAGAGAGAGACTTTTATGCGTTCAAAGGGGGCTCGGCTAGAGCTGCCAGGTCAAAAATACATCCTCCATGTTGTGACCGTAATTGCAGGAGGGTGCGCAATTTGTCATTTCTATGCCTCTGTCTGAGCCGCTCCTGCACACAGATAGGGAAGCACATTAACTGCAGCCACAAAACTCCCCAGCCCGAGTCTCCGATTTGTCTTGTGTTTATCCACAGGTTTAGGATTTGCTGCGGCAGCCCAAGCCGTGGATCAGTCAAGCTCCGTATCTCCCTGCAGTGCAAATAAATCAGCGTGTGGCACAGGGGCACTAAGCCTTGTCCCCTCTGGAGGGAGTTTCACCCAGCACCGGGTGTTTGTGCTGTACGACCCAGGTCTGCTGGAGCTGAGGGTCTCACCCCGGTGCCTCCCAGGGAGTATAAAGGGGAGATATGTATAGACTTCCCCTGCAATTAGTGGAGAAGAAAGCATTGCTGACTGATGTGACTTCTTCCACTGGAGCTTGTGTATTCATCTGTCAGGATAAACACGCCTGTCCGGGTGCTGAGGTGCCGATGTCCCCACGGGAGGGTGGCCGTGCTGACTCAGCAGGGCGAGCAGTGGAACAGACCCGTGTTATCCCGGTGTACCCAGGGTCCTGCTTATCTCTCATGCCCCTTGTAAGTTCTCCGGTGAGGTGTCAGCTCTTTCCTGTTATCATTAATCAGTTGTTTCCAACTGCAAATTTATCAGATAAGGGTGGCTGATAGGAGAAGGTGGGAAATGAGTACACGTGGGGTTTGGGAAGCTGTTGTAATCCTGGGGGGAGCTCATCCTGTCCAGGTGGCAGAGCCTGTTCTTTGGCAGCTTGTGCACTTAGAGGGGAGACCAGGCCCCCCAGGAATCTCTCCTCAGCCCCACATTTCCCCTGGCAAACCTCCCCTTGTGTGGTTTCTTCAGCGAGTGGCGGGACAGCAGTGAAGCGCTGGCTGGACGTGGCTGTACCGCACATCGCTGCTCGGGCGAGCGCCAGGAGGCACGTCCGGGTGGTGAGAAACGCTCTTCTTAATGGGGCTTAAACATTATACTGACCCTAGGGGTTGTAACACACAAGTGCTTTGCACAGAGGAGTTTAATGGTCAGTGCAATACTTGGAGGGTGAGAGAGGCTTCTCTTTGTGCTGGAGAAGGGGATACTTGAGTTTTAAGGGAGAAACAGCAAAAAATAATCAGTTTCAGGCCTCTGCTTCTGTGTAAATCATTGGGATCCTCGTGGTGCTGGGGCTGTGTCTGGTGTGGGTTGGTGCTGAGCGCTGGGTTGGGTCCATCCACTCCCACCACCCCGAGCTGCAGGGACCCGGTGCCGCCTTCCAAGGAATCACAGCTCCTCTCTTCTCCCACACAAGATTGCAGATTAATTAATGCCTGCGAGGCACTTTGGCGGCTGGGTAAAGCTTTCAGCACTGTGTTCATGCTTTTTGAGCAGGACTGGCTCCAAATGGAGCTTTCTGCCGGTGAACCGGGCTGGCTGGCAGGCTGCTCCAGCACAGCTCCTGCTTGCGGAGGACTGATCAGCTCCCATGCCAACACCTGCTGGTGAAAATGGAGTGTTTAATAGCCTTGTTCTCCTAAAGAGCTCCTGCGCTGCGCCGGGCGGTGCGGCTGGGCAGGATGGGACATGCCTGCTGAGATGCTCAAAGACTGATGCACAGGCTCCAGCTGAGCAATATTTTCAGCTTCCCAAATGTGCCAGACCAGAGAGAGATTAAACCAGCTACCTGGGCAGCAGCCGCTTGTGATAACATCCATCTTCCTCCTGATCTGTCTTGCCAGCGGCTCCCGAGCTCATCAGACTGTGTGTGGAGGTTCGGGGTTGAGATGCTGAGCTGGGTCCCCAATTGGAAGTCCTGCTTTCACCTGTGCAGACTCCAAGCAGCACAGGCACCTGTAGCTGTATTTTCAGGTGAGAGTGCAGCACGATGATACACTGAAAATAACAATATCACACAGGCATCCAGCTAAAACAGCTCGCAGAGCCTCACCTGGAACAAAGCAGCTGCACTGTGCCATCCTACAACAAGAATTTATCCAGTCCATGTGTAGCCCTGGCTCTGCAGTTTGCTTCCAGGCTGTGTTATTAAGGAAGACTTTTGAAATAGGATTCTTCTTCTTAGTGTTGTCTTTGTTCTGGCTATGACACTCAAGCTTAGCAGATCCCTCTCCTCAGCTTTGCGTTTTGAGTGACTTTGTGCTCGTGTGTTTTGCGAGCCAGGGCAGACCAAGCTCTTTGCGGCCCAGACCCAGTGAGCTCAGGGGCTTTGTCCCCAGTGCCTCTGGCACTCGTGGGCATCCTCTGTGAACTGGGCCTGTTGGGACTCTGTTTTCAGTTTGCTATCACTATTCTCTTCTGGTTTTATAGCTCAATCTGTGTATATGTAGACTATATATATATATATTCTTCTCATGGGAACTCATTGCAGAGTTTGCCGAGCCCTGTGGCGGGGTCTGGCAATGCTGAGTTACCTGGAGGGAGGTTGGAGCTGCAGCCCAGGTGCTGCTCAAAGCAATAACAAAAAGCCGTGGGGTATGATTCCACAGCCCCTCAGCTGATCAATGGGGCACTGGGAGGAATTTAATTAAAGATGGAGTGAAAAGGGGGTCTGGGAAGTTATTGTGGTTATTACATGAGGGGCTTTTCCTGCACAGGCCAGATAACATTTAAAACGCATCAGGTTTAGTGGAGTGGGGCTGACAGCAGCCGGCTTTAAGCCCTACCTGCAGGTGCTGATGGCGAAATAGTCCAGGGATATCTATCTATAGGTCTGCTTTCCTAAACCCATGTTGGGACATTCGGGGACAAGCTCATTGTTTTAAAATGTTGTCATGCTTCAGTTTGAGGGTCACTTGTAATTAAAGGGGTGTTTGCGAGTGGCTGCCTGCAGGGCATCGAGAGCACGTCTAAATCCTCGGCTCGCCACTGCCTTCAAACCCCACCAAATGCTGCTGATCGGGGATGCTTAAGGAAACCTTTTAGTCAATATTGCCTTGAGAAACTCTCTAGTTTGAGAGCCTTAATGCCTTCTCATCCGCGGTGTGTGGTACCGGCCAGCGCAGAGCAGGGGCAGCGAGAAACCCTCATGCTCTTTCATCTCCTGGATGAGTGGTGGGGAGGATGGAAACCCAAACTGTGCTGCTGGTTGAAGTAAATGGCTTCTCCCTGGGGGAGAGAAGTGAGATTGAGTGCTGCTGTCCCCCCCACGTGCTCTGTTTCCCGGTGAGAAGTGGATTGGCACGGGGAAGGACGGGGAGCGAGTGCTTTGTAACTGAACCTCCATGGCAGGAGGCGCTCGGGAGCGGGGATGGACGTGTGCGTCGGCACGTTCGTGCTGCAGGCTTTTATGAGTCCTAATGCACATTCAATGTACATAAGTGCATATTCCGACTGCGTGGCCAGGACTTAGAACAGCCTCAAACCCCAGCTGTGAAAGAAATGGTGGTTTGGCTCCTGTGCTGTGTCTGGCACATCTGTCTGTCTTGCAGTATTTTTAGCCCACATTTGCTTTTCAAATCTCCCGTTCGGCCTCTCCTCGAGCCCTTCTCAGCCAAAACCACAGGGGCTGAGGTGTGTGGGCTAAAAGCCCCGAGTGATGCCCGGAGGGTGGAGATGTGATCCTGGGACACCCAGTTTCATGGGGAAGGAGGAGAGGAAGGATTTGTCTGTCAGTCCTTCCTGGCAGTGGATGTTTCCCTGGAGAGCTCTCGGAGCCCTGGGTGGGGATCCTTTCTCTAGCTGTTGATATGCAGAGCCACACTGTGTGTAAATACCGGAGAACAAGTTGGCTTCTATTTTTATACAGACCTTTTATCTATCTGTCTTTCTAACTGTCCTGGTCTCTTGTATTCCCCGTTTCTTCCCTATCCTTCCCCCTCTGGTCTGTCTTTTCTCCCTTCTATGTCCCTCCTTTATTTTTCTTCACTTTGCAGCATCACACTAATTAAGTGTACTAATTAGTTCACGTTTGTGCATACAGCAAAAGAATGCGCCATGCTAAGCGAGTGCTAAATATTAGGCATTATGTTGTCATTCAAACTCTGGGCACAGAAAGTTTTCCTATAGGAATAGATGTATGTGTGACGTGTGTGTTGGTGCCGGGTGTGCTGCTGTGTAACAACTTAGAACCGCGTGTAGGAGCTGTGGTGTCTGTGCGATCCCTGGCAGCATCTTGTGGGTCCACACTGGGTAATATCAGTGAGTTCACTCCACATGGGAGCCTGTACACTGGGTGTATCTTTTAAATACCACTAGGTACGAGCTGAATGCTCCTGAGTGCTGCCCAGGTGTGGGTCTGGACGTGTGCAGGTGGGAACCCGTGGACTGGTCCAAGAGATTTAAAGTGGGCATTTCCACAGCTTGATCAAAATACCCAGGTCAGGTCTGTGTGTGTGTGTTCAGGACCAGGAGGTTTCTAACAGGGCTCACTTCCCAATTCAGTGCAAGAACTTGCTCTTAATCCTCATCTGACAACTACCTCGGAAATCATTTTGTATATGGGGCTGAGTATAGAATAAACTGGGTTATTATAAATAATGAGGCAGTTAGTTATGTATGTACATTCTGTACAACTTGCTCAGCGTCTCTGCCATTGACATGGGAATAAAGTATCCTCTCCTGCATGAATAGTAATCACGGTGAGCCCGGTCCCTCCCCGCGTGCTCCGCAGCGTCCGCGCCGGGCTGGGACCTGAATTAATGCCGTGCACAGGCCAGGCTGTGACTGCCGGGCGATTTATTAGCAGCAGGAGCTGGGTTGGTCCCTCTCTGGTGTAAATCAGCAGCTTCCCGCCCGCCTGGGCAGAGCACATCCCTGCTCCCTCTAAGGTGTGCCTGGGGGTGCTGCCTCCCCCAGCCTTTGAAATGACCCCGGCTCTGGATTGAGCCCTGAAGGACCGTGAGCTCCTTCTGTTTCCTTCTGCCACTTGCTCACCACGCAACATTCTTTATTTTTGCTTTTCAGTAAGTAAACTTGTGCAAACATGCCCAAGTCCTCTGAGCAAACGGAGGCACTGCCGCTGTATAAATCGCGTAGCGGTGTCCAGACCAAAGGGCTGACTCCTTCACCCACTAACCACAATCACCAAGAGGTGGGCAGTGCCCCGTTCCCATGCAGCCATCCTCTGTGTGCTGCCTGGTCCTAATCCCAATTATTTCTCCAACTGTGGAAACCCAATTATCTACCAAGCTGCTGGGGTTAGAAGAAGGGGCAGTCAGGGTGATAAAACTTCCATTACCGCATCCCCCAGGCTTTGCTGTATTATTTTCTTCCATTATGCCACACTGTCAGAACCCATTGCCTGAAAAAGTGTGTGGCTCCACCATCCCAAATGATCCCTGCAGGACCGGGGCTCATTAAGGCTCATTAACAGTCACTGAACTGCAGGGCATGTTTGGGATGATTTCTGGAAGGATGGACCCGCCAAGGCAATGTCAAGCCCAGCACAGGAGCCCTGTTCCTCCCCTGGGTACCACAGCCTGCCCTGCTGAGCATCCCGGGGTGATGAGGGATAGGACAGGATTTTGGGGACCCCCTGTGCTCCCCCTTCCCCTCCAGACCCCTGGCTCTGAATCTGTGACCCCACAGCTCCTGTCGGTGGCACATGGACAATAGGGAGCTGGAAATTGAAATTCCTGCTGATCCGCACTTTGAGTGCTGGACTAAAGCCTGGAAGTGTCCTCCTAAATCACCTCCCTGCCCAAACCACCCGGGCAGCCCTGTCTCATTGGTGGCACTGAGACCCTCGGGGGTCTTTATTTTTGACTGGTTCCAATTTGCACCAGTGAGCTGGGGACAGCAGCGCGGGCAGGATCCGGCCCGTCGGTCCCACGGATGCGCCTCATCCTGGGCTTACAGGCAGAGCGCAAACAGAGCAAAACTCAGCAAAGTGAGTTAATTTAAAAACTCAGCTGAAGGAGGTTATTTACATTCCCCAACCGGCTGTCTAGCTACCCACTGTCCTGATCAAAATAAGCACGGAGCAGCCTCTCCGGGAGCGTGTTCAAGACAAGATCACATCTGTCCCCTGCATTTCTCCCCCATCTCTCACCAGACTCCTCCAGATGGCTTCCCTGGAGCAAGGGGGGGAGCCCGGCTTTCCAATTAAGAACCAGGAGAACAGATGACTTGGCAGCACCGCTGGAGATTGTTCAGGCTTCCTCGCCTCCGAAAAGCCAGCCCTGGAGCTGGGCTGCACGCACGGTGCCCGCCCTGGACAGAAGGATGCTCTGCGGGGGTCCAGCACGGCCACACATCAATAATGGATGTGAGAGGAAGGGAAAAGCCATGCGCAATGTTTTCAGCGGGGATTTGGGGTGCAGGAATGCTGTTAGCAATGTGTGGGGCTGCAGGAGAGGATTTCTGCATCACGGCATGGAGAGCAGAGCAGGACCTGGGCAGGTTGCACAGGGCACATCCCCAGGGGACCGCGTGGTTCAGGGCCTTGGGTTTTCACCTTGTACACACGGTTCTCATCAACAGCCTGAAAAAGAAAAGCCAGAAGTTGATTGGCATGTACAAAATGAAACATTTCATCTGGAAATTCAAACTTTGATTATTTTGGTTGTTCTGATGAAAAATGGGGGGGGGGTTTCTTGGTTTTTTTTTTTCCCCAAAGAGGGCAAATTCCATGAAAATTTTCATTGAGTTGAAAGTCGAGATGGAAAACTTCAGATGAGCCTTATGGGAAAGTTCCCCGTGAGGTTTCAGAAGAAGCAAGGCAATTTAAAATGTAATCCGTCCGGGGCCAGCAGAGAACAGAGTTCTGGGGGAAGTGATGGGCCCGGGCTGTGGTACCTGCGGAGCGGGGAAGCCTTCCCAGCTCTCCATCCTTTCGGTGCAGAGCTGAGGAGATGCACCTGTCATTTTCCAGCCTGCATGGTTGCCTGAAATCAAACACAGCTGCGAATTGCAAATGTTGCTGCTTGGTGCTGGGGCCCATCCTGGAGCGGCTGGAGGTGCCTGAGCTGCTCCTTGTCCAAATTCAGCTTTCCTGACCTGGGATCTCTTGTCATGGCCATAGTCAGAGAGCTGCAGAGCAGCACCAAGGGGGCAGAGGGGTTCCTGCGGCGGCTGATGTGGGGCTGTCAGGCACCATCAGCGTAATCATGGGAAACTGCTGCGGGATAAACACCACTGTATTGGGGAGAGTAGTTGTGCAGCAGCCTCGGGTTCCTTTTGGCACGTCAGGTAGGCACCAGTTTTAGCTGCTCGCACTTTGACAAGCTCGGATGCTCAGGGGGAACGTGCTCGGTCCTCCCCGCTCTGCCTCCATCTCCAGCGGCAGCCAGCGAGCACGTCCCTGCTCCGTGTCCCTGCTCCGGCTCGTCCCCTCCTCCGGTGACCCTGAAACACCATCCTGGTAAACACCAGTGACATCCCAGCGGGGCCAGACCTTCCCTTCTCCTCCAGGGAAGAAGCAAATCGGTTGGCATAGTGAGAGAAGACCAAAGCCTGAGGAGAGAGCAGCCTTGATTTTGGGCAGGAAAATGCAGTCTAGTGATTTTTCCCCTTGTATTTTTTCTATGCGTTCTTGGTAGTAATTGTGGTAAATAGAACCTCTTTGGATAACTGTAAACAACTTGCTGCTGTTTTGAGGAGAAGTTCTGGCCAAGGCTTTGGGCAGGGCTGCTGGAGACCCAGATTTGGTGTGTTGAGATGCTCCTCCTGCAACCAGCCCTAAGGTCCAAACTTCCTGCTCTGGCACGTCCGTCTGTAAAGAGACAAATAAGAGGGGGTGGAATGCCGCATAAAACCAGGATGTGATGAGAGTAAAAGCCTACCAGCACAAATGAAAAGCTGGGTTTAAACTTGAGTTTAGCTCCTGGTCTACCTGAGACTTAGTGGCAAACACCAGTGTGCATGTGGAGAACGATAAATAGAAAAGTGAATGGAGAGCCAAGCCATCAAATGTCCTGGCTAGATAATTACATGGTAATGTGCCACAGAAATACGATTGAGGGCTGGGGAGATGGAGAAAGGGGTTTTGAGATATGGGGGACTTTTCCTTTGAACCAAGAAAAACACTCAAGTCAATGCACACCCACTTGGCAAATTTTGAAGAGTCCTGTTAGAGCCTCAGAATGACTTTACAAACAAGAACTTTGCTGTCTTGCTGTTTAGCACTGAGGAAGAAATCGGGAGCTGTGAAGCCCACCCCCTCGTGCGGCAGCTCGAGAGGCGACAGGGACGTGCTTAAAAACAGTGTGTTTTGGGGATGGCATCCATGGTGTTTTGGGGATTGTATCAACCCCCAGGGAGGATCCCATCGCCATCACCCCTCTGTGCAACCTCTATTCCTGAGCTTGCCTCATGCTGCCTTGCGCAGAGGGGTGGGATGGATGGGGCTCCTCAATCCTCCCCAAAGCCCAGATGTGCAGCACAGGGTGTCCTGCCAGCACCCCCGGGTACCCGGTTGGTGTCTGCAGGGGACCTGGGGCTCTGCTGCCACCGGTGTCCCCGCGGTTGGTGCTGGAGGGGAGCGCGGGGAAGCCGTCTGTCAGGAAAACCCTATTACGCCTGCTATTGGCAGAGATTAATTTATCATTAAGGAGATCTCTCTGATTCCATTAAGCAGCGCGCTAAGGCACCTGAGGAACCTGCTGACCTGGTTCAGGCGGTTTGCTCGTCACTCAAACTAATGCACCCTGGCGCTTCCTCGGTTAATTTGTGGCCCGGGTTCACCCGCCTTATGGCTGCGACGCCTCATCCATCATGTTTCTTAAAAACCGATGTTTGCATACACGTATTAGTAACATCCCCAAAAATCCGCACGCTCTCCGCAGCTTGGGGACTGCAAACCTGACAAGAAGCTGTAACAAAAAGCGAGTTTAAGGGACAAGTGTCAGAGCCGTCCCCGGTGCAGCGGGGACTCCAGCGCACGTCCCAGCAAGAATCTCCGGTCAAATATTTGCGCTGCCTGTACGCAGTTGGGGTCATCTCTATCAATTCCTCTAATCCCTTCACCTGTCTCTTTTCTTTTCTAAGATTGACTAAACACCCGGATCCTGAGCTGCAGCGGAAAGAGAGGAGGTGCCCACAGAAAGTCTGTTGGGAGCAATTACTACAGATGAGTTTAGTCTTAATTTGTTGCAGAGTCGGGGGGGAAAAAAAGATCAAAAGGAAATTTTACATCCTCTGCAGGAAAAGCAGATAGAAGGGCTGTGAAGAGCTATTTTGGTATTCAGATAAATCAGCTTCTTAAAGAGCAGTAATAGACAGGGCTGCAGACGGGTGGTGGTTGTGCGGGCAGAGCAGGGCTGGCGGAGCTTTGGGGCGGTGAGGAGCAGGATGCGGCCGGCTCGCCGTGCGGGTTCACACGCTGCTGAGCGCGGTCCTGGGGCTGCACGGCCAGGCAACAAACACTCTGCATGGGAAAACCTGATCCCGAGCACTGCCCAGAAAACGGGGTGTTTGCTGCCTGGGGTGCGCGGGAGCCCTCGCTTGCTGATGGCAGCAATGTGTAGGTGACAAGGGACGGTGACATTCAATGACACAGTGTCCTACCCCACGCTTTTCCCCCCGTCTGAGCTTCCCCCATCCATTACACCCCAGCAATGCCATGCAGACACCAGGACCAATTCACTTGATAAATTCTGCTGCTTGTTATTTGAGGGATCGGACAGGCCTCGCGCTTTTGGGAGATTAATTTTTGATTTATCGCCCGCTGCGATGATTTATTCTGATCCTTCCCCAGGGAAAAGACAGGGCTGTAAATATTTTAAATGCCGTTAGCTGGTGACAAGAAGCATTGCTGGATAGTAACAGGGTGGATGGAGGATTGAAATCATAGCAGCCTTTCTACTAAATTACTTAGAGGCGACTCCAAGTGTCTGCTGGTCTGTTTGAGCGGGGGCAGAGGAAGGGAAAGAACCCGGCCACATGTTAAATTGTTATCTTATTAACTGAGCCCACGTTCTTGGCTTTCTCCATGTGCCCTCAGAGCTGCTGCTGCTGATTGCAAGGAATTGAATTTCAAAGCATGATACGGCCTGGCTAAGAGCACATTGTGCTCCCTGGTGAGGACCAGAGGCAGCTCATAGGAGCTGCATTTAAAAAAGGGTCAAATAACCAAATGGGAACCCCCAGCAAGGGGCCAGGGAGACCTGCTGCTGCTGCCCGAGACCTCGGAGCGCGTTACAGCCCAGGGAGCATCCCCGTCCCCGCTGTCCCCATTGTCCCCACTGTCCCCATCGCAGCATGCGGGCGGGAAGCGCCGTAACGAGGTCACTTAATGAACCAGCAGCAGAGCAGGAGAGGCTGCGGGTCTTGCAAAGCAAGATGCGGGTCTTGGGGGAGAGCAAAACCACCCGGTGCCTCCTGCCTGGGTTGTGCAAAATACGCAAATAGGTTTCTCCTTCTAAAAATACTTTTCATGCCCTTCTCCAAAAGTTTGAGGCAAGTGGAAGTGTTTAGTGCTTGAGTTTTCTTAGGATCCCTTTTTTCCTCTCTTTGCACACACGGGTGATGCTCACACGTCGGTGCTGATGCTGGTAGCCGGTTCCCTGCCATGCCCCATGCAGGTTCATGTCGTGGTTCTCTCAATATCCCAGTATCCCAAACTAAAACCCTCCCATGACCCACAGCCCATCGGGGGGACAGCTGGAAATGGGAGAGCATCCCTTTCTGGACTTTGAGAGGTTTCCCATGGGCTGTCCTCTGTGCCGCCGCTGTGCCCGGATCCGTCAGCCCCGCTCGTCTGCCGAGCGCTGCCGCTGTTGTTCGGAGCCCAGCTGCGTCCTGTGCTTCCCCATAAACTTAATGGTGTGTGAAGAGAAAACACGCGCAGGGCTCGGGGGTAACCTTCTGTCTCCGTGCCCTCGGTTCACCCCGCTGCCGATTCCTTCGCTTGTTCTCCCATCGCTGCTTTGAGATCCCGTTGCCTTTCTCGAGGGCTTTACCTGACGCCTCCTTTCCCCGCTGTGTCCCTGCGATGCTGCTGGTGGGTGAAGGCTCAGAACCGGCGTTTTTTCTTGTATTATTTCCTCCTAGGAGACCCTTCCACCTCTGCTCCTTCCTGAGCAAACCACCCAAAACCTCCTTGTTCCCAAGGTCCCTTTGCCCCCTCCCAGCGCGAGGAGGCCGCAGCCATCAGCGTGTGGCACTCGCACGTGTCAAAGCGACATTGTGCAGTGTTTTACCCGCTCTCCACCAACACCCGGGGTGGGCAGGGACCCCCAGCAGCAACACGGTGCCCACCAGCATCCCCACCTCCCCAAAGGATGCTCGGGAAGACGCTGGTCCAGCCCCTGCAACCAGCATCCCCCTGGTAGCGCCGCACAGGGGGCTCCGCACCAGCAGCCCCAGCGCGTCTCCCTCCCTTCTTGCTCTTTTTCCTTTATTCTTGCCTGAACGGCAAATAAAATCCTTTCTTCCTGCTGATAAATTGGAAAGAAAGGAGGGAAAAAAATAAAACCCGAACAAAACAAAACCCTCCCCAACCTGACAATGAGTATCTAGGAGGAAAAAGAATAACTGGAGCATTGAAGATAAAAGAGCGGCTGTTAAATGAAAATGTTGAGGCAGAAAGGCATTAGGCGGCACTAGTAATTGTTAATTTGTACTCAGATTTAGTACGAAAGGGCTTTTATTACCTCAAATATGCATTTATTCTGGTTTTCCATTCGGAGCAGTAAAACGTAGATGAGCTTTCAAACCCCCAAGGTATTGGGTAAAATAAAAAATAATAGTAAATCCTTTAATGGATTTTTCAAGTCTCTCGTCCCAGCAACCTCTTGTTGTTACTGTTTAGAGCAATATAGCCCTCAATTACAGCAGCCGAGGGGTGCAGCATTAATTGCCTGAAGTCCTTGGGGAAGGGAAGGAGCACGAGGCCGGGGCTGCGCGAGTTTTCTGCCGTGCTTGGACGTTGTTTTTCCTGTGAGAAATATTCTAGTTCAGATGGGAATCGATCCAGGGAAGTCTGACAGACAAACACTATAAACAAGATCAAATGAATTTATGACTGTTGTCCCTTCCAGCCTGATAATCGATGAACTGTCGGGGGAGAGATGCTGGAGCGGCAAAGCGCTGGGTCCGTCTCAGCAAAAGGAAAAGCACAACTCAAATCAGGCACCACCGAGCGCCGTCAATCGCCTTTGAGACACGTGCAGGCTGGAGAATTGTTTGATTTACTGACTTCACGCGAGGGCGGCTGAGCCGGCGCCGCCTGTTTGCGATGGTTGAGCCCTGTGTGTGGGTACCGGAGCCCACAAATGGCTGTTTTCCCGCGGTATTTGCTTACGCTTTGCACCTTTTGCCGGTTACTCGTGTTGCGCCGCGGCGCCGGGCAGCGGGTTTGGGCTGCGTGGGCTCGGTGCTGCCGCCCCACGCGTGTCCCGCGGCTCCACGGTCTGTCGTTCTCTCTGAAGAACCCGGTTTTCTCGTGGGTTTGTGGCAGGGCTCCCGGCGGGCGGGTTTTATGCCCGAATTGCAGGGCAGCGACGGCCTCACCTCCTCCGCTCCATTAACGAGCAATCACTTTCTCCCCAGCCCGGGTTGGGTTTGTTGCTTCTCGTTTTCCTGTAGTTCAGAGCCAGGTTTGAAATGCGCAGTGTTGGGAATCACAAACAGAACCCGGCCTTTGGGGGACACGAGGGGACCCCGCTCCAGGGTGGGCAGGTTCAGCACCACAAAGCCGACTAAGGCACGACAAAAGCAATAACACCTCAGTCCTTCCCAGAGGTCCTGCTCACTTCTTGCGGTGCCGGCTGTCACCGAACTGGTCCTCTGTGTCCTCTTCGTAGAGCAAAGTCGAGAGGACTGTTACACACCGAGCACTCTCGAACTTCAACCCACTGAGTCCTTGAGCTGGGATCAACATTTAGAGCTGAGCTTTGGGTTCTTAACTTGGGCATATGTTGAACTCAGGCTCCAAAGTTCAAGTTCTCCCTTGTGTTGTGTGTGCACTTGAGCCCACACCACTGCCTGCAAGAAACCCCAGTTCCTCAGGATCACCCCCAGACCCCCCTCATGCTCAGATGGACTCCCCGCCTTTTAATTCCCATTCCCACCCTCATTGCTCGCTGTCTGCAGACAGGATACAGGAGTTAATACCTGTGCAGGTGACCAGACAAGCAGAACGGTGCCTCCTGGCCTCAAAAACCCATCAGTTAATCCCAGCCCTTCACGCTTGGTCCACACCGGAGCTCGGGGAGCTCGTCCCCCCCCAGCCCCGCCATGAGCATCCCGGGCAGCGATAAACATGTCAGAGGCACTAAGCCTGCAAGGATCGATTCCCTTCACAGGATCAACAAAGCAATTTGCTGTCTAGGTCTTGTTCTGTTGTGAATAATAAGCAGCCACGGAAGCTTGGCCTGTGTAATACCTCGTGCGCTTGAAATTTGGAAGCCATCAGGGACTGCATTAGTCGGTTAAGGCAGGGACTGGAAAGAGGGGAAAAGGAGGGAGGGGAATTCCAGCCGCTGATTGTCAGCATCATTTTCTTCGGTACCTAAGCCATTAAGAGCTCTTCTGGTCTGGAGAGCTGCAGGCGCTGGTTCAGCGGGCTGTGAAAGAGGATCTGAGAGGGAATTGCTCTGCCCGGACAGCCTGGGCTGCTCCATCATCTCATTTTGTGTGGAGCACAAACGAGTCCTCCTGTTCCACTCCAGGGCGCGCACAGCCTGGGGGGCAGGGACGGATCCCAAGGATGGATCTCTCGGGGTTCTCTCCCGAACCGTCCTTCCCCAGCAGCGCCAAACAGCCCCTGCACAAGGGCACAGAATTGACCCCAAACTGGAAGAGGGGCGGGAGGAGGGACCCGTGCACAAATAACCCGTGTGTGCCCAGGGCCGCGGGGGACGCGCTCAGCTCTCTGTGTGACAGCGGCACTTTGTCCCTCGTGCTCCCTGGAGGGCTCTCAGCACACCAGCATCAGTCCATTAACATTGAACCCAGCCCTCCTTTCCCTCAGCAACAGCATCAATATTTATGATGTGTAGCTAATGCAGTCTACTTAAATGATTTCTAGGATTTCAGGTGGGAATTCTTTGTACAAAAGACCTCTATTACCTTTTGGTATAGGATGCTGCTGTTCACCTACAAAACAAGCATTATGGATCTGCGACCTTTCTTTTACAAGGTGTTTCATGCTGAGGACACCCAGCCTGCAGCTGCTTCTTCATTGCAGATAATTTAAGTGGGAATACAGGCACCAGGAACCCACCTGATACTAATTGCTCTGCTTAGGCAAGTTTCTGTAAGTGCCTGAAAAGGATCAAGCCTATTGATTAACTAACCAATAACCCATCCGGAGGCTTTGGTGCAGGCTGTGTGCTTGTGTCGCTCTGCTGCCTCCAGTCACGCAGAACAGGGAGCAAGTCAAGCACCCTCAGGCTCGGCTTTATTGGCCTCTTGCCTGGAGAGGCTGTTTGAAAGGCCGGGAGATGTCAGGACCAGGGGAAAACGAGGAGCTGGGAGGTGGATCGGTGGTGCTGGAGGGAGACGGGTGTTGTGGATAAAAATCTGGGCTTTGACTGTTGAATAGGACTAATGTTGTGGGGTTGATGAGTGGTAGGTGTTAACAAATTAATCAGGGATCTGGAGATTTCAACAGGGCAGCTGATGGCTCTCCAGCAGCTTTTGTGCCCCCGTGTCCCTCCCGGGGCTGCTCATGGTCCCTCACCAGGCAGGAGGGATGGGACCCCGTCAATAGATGCGGGTCCTCAACAAAGGGGGTGCCCAGAGAAGCCTCTGGACCCTGTTGTAACGGCCACAGCCAGACCTGAGCGGGCTGTAACACGGGGTCCCCGCTGACCGGGTCTCCCGGAGCAGCAGGACCAGACGGTTCTGTCCGGGAACACCCGTCACACTCAAATCCTCCCGCTGCTCCGGCAGAACCGCTGCCCGTTCCCACCGGAGCATCCGGCAGCCAAAACCCAGAGCGCCGATTCTTAAAACAGTTGACTGATGATTATGTGCCTTCTCTTTTAATTAAAAGCCTGGCATTTACAAATCAAAAATATCCACACCGGGATTTTTTTCCTGCCCTGGTATTTTATAATAATAATTGTTAATTATTAATTATTCATGATTAATGAATGCTTTGCACATTTAAATGTCTTCCTTCCAGACAACCCTGTAAAAATCATTTGCTCTAATTGTGAGAAATCTGCCAGGCTAGTGAGAGCGGTGAAATTACAAGGTCCTTCTGGGGCTCCGGTGGAAATGCAGCAGATCTCGACTAATACACAGCCCAGCCCTCAGCGGGGAGGTCGGCTTTGCTGATGGGTTTGCTCTTTGGATGTGCTCAGTCATATTTACCTACCACAGAGAGACCCTTCTGCTCCTGCTCCCGGTGACAGACCTGCAAACCAGGGGCTGCAGGCAGTGGTGTGGGCTCAAGTGCACACACAGCACAAGGGAGAACTTGAACTTTGGAGCCTGAGTTCAACATATGCCCAAGTTAAGAACCCAAAGCTCAGCTCTAAATGTTGATCCCAGCTCAAGGACTCAGTGGGTTGAAGTTCAAGAGCGCTCAGTGTGTAACAGTCCTCTCGACTTTGCTCTACGAAGAGGACACAGAGGACCAGTTTGGTGACAGCCGGCGCTGCCAGCCGCTCCAGGGACACGTTGTCTTTGTCAGCTCATCGGTTTCTTCTGGGTCACCTTTTCCTTGCAGAATTCACAGTTCAAGTTTCCCATGTTTGTGCAAACTCAGACGTTGGTGGTTTCACCGGGACTGGCCCGTAGCGCTGCGAAGGCAGGGGGTGAGCAGGACGCTGTACACGCAGGGGGTGCCAGCGGGCGAGACCTCGTCACGGCTGCGTGCGTCAAGGCAGCGCTTTCCTCTGCTGCCGCTCACTCCTGCAGGGTTTCTCACCCAGATTTCTGCTGGGGCGGTTGTGCGTTCCAGCGCTGCTCACTGTTCTCTTTGCTCTTTTCTCCCGGCCAGCAAGTGCGCTGGCAGCGGAAATTGGTGTTCTGCTGCAATCTAGTGGTGGAGCGCATAGAATAGGTTCATGGTGTCCACTTCAGGCCCCCAAGCAGGTTTTGCCAGGCTCTGCGCTAAGTGATGCTTGTGTACATGTGCCCTGTACTAACAATTCCTTCATGAAATGACAGAAAGCAGAAGCAATGTGCATTATTCTTCATATTAAGCAATCAAGTCCGCTGCGATTCACAGGTGAGCACTGGGTGAGATTTACACCAGCCAACGTGGCACCGGTGGGTTTGTGGTTGGACTCGATGATCTGAGGGGTCACACTTAATATTAATGGGGAAAGAGGCTGATACAGCCTCAAAAGATACGTCTCCAAAGCAACATCCTTCACCAAAACCCTGCACATACACCAGGCCTCCATGTGATAGAGAACAACATCGCAGGGGACAATTTGATTAAAATATAGAAAATAAGGGTAGTAGCAAATAGCCTCCCATGAACAGAAAGTGGCAATGGAGTTCTACAGGCAATGCTGGACACAACCACAAACACAAAAAAACAATGACAGATTCTGTTGGCAAAGAGTTGTTCATGGCAACAATAAATCGCGAGAAAGGCAGCGGGGCCGGGCGGTCAGTGACAATGGAGGGTGGTGCAGAGCGTCCGCACGACAGGATACGCTGGGGAAACACACCGCAAGGATCTATAACCACGACGGCAGAGCCAGGCCGAGCGCACGCTCCCGCCGACCCACCCAGCTAAGGCAGCACTACCGAAAACAGCAGGAGAAACGTGCAAATAACTGAGCGAATGAGCGGAAGAGACACTCACCAAGAATTACTCAAGACACCAACCCTGGATAAAGAAATGCGCCTTTTGGTTTTTTGCTTCAACAAATTATTATTCAACATAAATCCAGTTAGAAAAAATACACCTCCCTCCAAACCCAATCCCCAGCTGCAGGTGAACATCGCACATTGGCAAAGGCCTTATAAAGGCTCACAATAAGCACAGGGAAGGCCAGGAGCTGCTGCAGTGTCAGCACAGGCTGGTGCTGCTTCCCCTTCCCAGGTGGAAGAGGTTTTGTATAAATACTTGCATTATTACAGCCTAAAGTCTAATTCCAAATGACTTAAATAGCATTTATTAAACACTGACCATTGACCTGTTACAATGACAGGCCGAAGAATTCACAAAAGTTGTCAAATGGTAGGAAAACAAAAAAATAGCTACCACTGGGGTTTGCAATTTACATTTGGTTTCTAAGAGAGGCGATGGAATTCCAAAGTGGGAAAGTTTATTCGCTAACACTAACACAGAAACCCCTCAATTCAAAATGCAGAGAACACACTCCTAAGGAAGCCTTCCTTCTTCAGTCTTTGATACACAGGATGGCCCAGAAGCAGAACTTGGGGGTCCAAGTCTTTTATTTCTGGTATTTAAGAAGAAACCTATACTTTCCTAAATAAACTCATACTGTAAATCCCATTAAGATCTTCTATCCACCAGAAAGAGCTGCGTTCATTTAAACAAGGAATTTCTTCTTGAAGCCGCTGAAATGGGGGCGAACACGGTCCAGAGCAGCAGGTTCAGTGCTTCAGCTTTGCTGCATTTTCCTGCGCATCTCCTCAAGCGCCGCCTCCCGCTCCCTCAAGAGCTGCTTCAGTCGTTTTATCTTCTCATCCCGTATCGTTTCATCCAAGTCCGGGGGAGTCAAAGGGAAAACGTCGTTTCTGAAAGAACCCTCAAGAACCGAAGTATCATCTTCACAAGACACCAGAACGGGAATGCTGGAGTAGGCAGCGTCGCTGTCCTGCGAGAAGGGGTCTTGCTCAGGGTCCCTCCCCAGAGCCGACGCTGCAGAGTCTGTGGAAACGATTTGCTGCGGTAAGACGGGAGGGGAAACGCTTCTGTCCAGCAAACTGCAGCTCGAGCTGCTGTTTTCCAAACTTGCTGGTTTGAGTGGTGTTTTCCTTCTCCTTTCACTGTCCGACCGTGGTGAGGATTTTATTTTTCTTCTCTTAGTCAAATCCTCTTCCAGATCCACAATTATCTGTCCAGTCAAAAAACACACAAAATATACTTGTTAAACTGAGCATCATTCTACATTATCACATCACAGTTCACTAAGCACAAATTACAAGTTACTTCTTGCAAGCTTCTTAAAATTACTACATGGAAGTTCATTTCTCCCTCAAATTTCCTCTGGTGGAACCCAGAAAAGGGGATGCAGGTTCTCAGCGGGTACTAAGGAACAGGCTGCCCGGGGCAGTGGAGGGTTGGACAGATGGACATGAGGTCCTCAGGGACAGGGGGCCGTGCCAGCGCTGGGTTATGGTTGGATTCAACGACCTTAAAGGCCTTTTCCAACCCAAACGACCCTGTGATTCCAGGTTGTGCTGAAATCACACAGTTCTTGCTTCACACAAACCAGCTGTAGGAACGATTCCCACGGGGACCTCAACAATTCCTGACTTGCCTGATGAGTCCCAAGCTGGGAGGGTGCAAAGCAACACCAGCTCCGTACCACGCACACACACACTGCTCGCGGTTTAGCACCAGAAAACATCACGATACCTTTTCCTCTTCAACGCATTCCTGGTGTTGATTTGTTACTTCCACATCTAACGATGACGAATTGCACGAATCGTTCTTCCTTTTCAAGCCGTTACCGGGCCCAGCTCCCGCCCCCGGCTGCTCGCAGGACGTCCTCAGCGGGATCCTCCTCAGGTACACTCGCTCCTCCTTACACAGACCAAATTGCTTCCTTAATTCCAAGTATTGTTTCCAATGCGGCTTCTCTTGGTGTTGGATTTGAATAACCCTTTCTGGTGAATCCACCTTTTCACACTGGATCTGAAATACGGAAACAGTGAGAGGGGCGTCAATCGCACTCACTTCATAAACTAAAAACCGGTTCCTAAACAGACAGACGGACATTTGCTTTGTCTGCCGTTCTCCAAGAGTTACGCTTAACACAGGTAACAAGTTCTGAGAGATTATATCCATATGATCATCGGTCTGACATTCTCATTAGTTATTTAAAACTCCGAGTACTTGTGGAACACCCAGGAAATTCACAGTCCAACGAGTAAACTGTGTCAGTTAAAGAAGCAACAAGAGAATCACGTAGTCTCAAAGTAACAAAAGGACAGAAAATCAGACAGTGAACAATCAAAAAAGAGCCTGTTGCAATGATTAAATGGCTAAAATGTGGACAGATATGCTCAGGTGCCATTTCTGCCTGGTCAACGCAAGCAACTATTGACTCACTTCAGAGTGAGTTGGTTTATCTGGAGGCAAATCCACTCTGGCCTCTGGAGCAACAGCAACAATCTACAGTCCTCCAGGGGCAGCTTGTGAAACTGGAGGCTGAGGAATTTTAACCTGTTTTTGTTGTTCTGATGTTAAAAGAACGTGTAGGTCCAGCCTGAAGGGGGAAAGCCCTTAATGATCTCAAGAGTTTCTTCTGCCTGACACAAAACTGTGAGTCAAAGGAGGCGGATCTGCCCCAACACGGCGAGAAAGGAAGGAAACACAGTAAAAAACCAAAACAAGTAATCTTTTCCCTGCCTCTTTCTTTTCTTTATACATTTTCTCACTCGCATAGTGCATCTTATTGAAAAAAATCAGAACCACACTCTAAACCAGTATTTCCAGTGACAGGATACCTGGTTATACAAACTTGGGAACTTATGAACCGCCGTTTTATTCAGACAGAACCAGGGCCATCTAACGGTTTAGCAGAGGCTGCGATGGGCACGTTTATGGCGTTACCTGTTCCCCGTCTTCCCGGAGCGCGCACGCGTGCTCAGGCTGCGGTGAAACAGCACTCGCTGCTTGGGGGGAACGACTCTTCTCTCTGTTCCCCTGGCTCTCCCGCGGCCCCGGGGCCGTCGCAGCGGCCGCTCCGCTGGAAACGCTCTCGCTGACGGGCAAACTCCCGCTCTGGTTCGCAGGGGAACTCTGCTGGGCAGCACTCGCTGCCGCCGGAGCTGCCGGTGCAGGTTTTAAGTCATTTCTTAAGCCGGTTGGTGAAGAGTTTTTTGAGTCTGTACCCATTCTGGGCTCTTTTGGAGACACCACCACTCCTTTGCTCTTTGGTGACATCAGATTCACTGTTTCATGGGGTATTTTATCAGCTGGAGTGGAATCAGGTGGCTTGGACGTCTCCTTTTGAGAAGCATCGGGAGAAGACACTTGTTTGTCTGCTTGAGTAGACAGAACATCAGAGCCTCTCTTGGTCAACAAATAGACTTTCCCTTTGTACATGACCAGAGCGTTCTCTTTGATAGGCGCGAGTTTTGTCTGGCTGCCACCAGGACCGCTGGAACACAGCGGTAAAATATTTGCAGAGTTGGCGTCCACGTTCTTCATGTCCGACAAGGTCTTCAAGATCTTGGAAGCCACGTTATTCGACGACTTCACAGGAATGAGACACGGCGCTGAGATCTGCGGACTCTCCTGCACAACCCACTTCATGGGCGTTCGCTCGCCCTGCGCACCGTCCGATACCGTCTCGGAACTATTTCCCCTTTGTGCAGCTGTCATTATTAAGTTTTTCGAAACTTCAGCGGCAGGTTTTGGGCAAAGGGCTTGCAAACGCTTGGGAAGTACCATTTTCACCGTGTTCACCGGCGACACATAAATAACCGTCGGCATTTTTGTGCTCTCGGCTCCTCCTGTCGCCGCAGCCGCGAGTATTTTCTGCTGGATGGCGGGGGGTAAGGACGAAGCCGGGACAGATATCACTTCAGCGTCCGCCGGGATCTGGAGGTGGTGGCCGGCGGGCAGCACTGGAGCCGGCGCAGAACCGGGAGGGCTTTTAGTGTTCACCACCATGAACGTCGTGCTGCTCTGGTGGGGCGAACTTGTGACAGCGACGTCCTGCAAGGACAACCCGTCCGCAGAAACGCTTGGGGCGTCAGCGCCTGGTTTGGGGGTTTCTTTGTCAGAATCTGCCCCAACACCTTCCTGTTTGTCTAACGTCCTTGTGAGAATTATCCTTCCAGGATTAGAAGACTGAAAAACAGATATCTGGCCAGACGGAGGTGCAGTAGTATTGACGAGCTGTGTCTTAAAAGTAAGACGGACCGGACTGGAAATATTTGCTTTGGAATTATTTTGCATGGCTGAAGACTGAATTATGGGCACAAAGCTGCTAGAAGATTTAGAAATCGGAAGTAATTTCAGAAGGTTTTTTCCATCAGGTCCCGTCGTCTGAACTACTTGGTACATACAGCCTGCGATGCTTAACAAAATAAAGAGAAAAGAAAAAGAAAAACGAAAGTGAAAGACAGCATGAGTGAACACGGAGGCTCAGGCGGCCTCGAAAACTTCCTTGGTGTGAGCAGAGTTGGTGTCGTCCGGCCCACAGCGGGTCGAGAGCTGTATATTTATGATGTAGTTGAATTGGCAGGTCTGCCTACAGCCTGCTCTACTACAGTGAGAGGTGAAATCCCCGTATCTCACCCCCCTCTTCCTCTGCCCGAATTCTCGGCTGCCTTGGACACACACAGAACCAGAACCTCAGTGTGACCTCACCGGCCTCACACAAACACACACCCCGGACAGCGGAGGAGCCACGGACGTTGTGCCAGGCGAGGTGAAACCCTGCAATGGGCTGCCCAGAGGGGTGGTAGATGAACCATCCCTGAGACATCCCAGGCCAGGCTGGACGGGGCTCTGAGCAACCTGAGCTGGTGAAGATGTCCCTGCTCATGGCAGGGGGGACACTGGGGGAGCTGGGGAGGTCCCTCCAACCCAAACCATCTGTGACTCTACGAGCCATCGCACCGCGAGCCCGGGGTGTGAAGAGCCGGGAGGGGGCGGCCGAGGAGGATCGGGGAGGGAACCGGGAACCGGGGCTCACCCGCCCGCCCCCCCCCCGCGTCCCGGGGCCGCTCCTCCCGCCACCCCCCAGCGCCGGGACCCCCCGCCCGGGGCGGGGCAGCTGGCGCGGCCGGGCCCGTCCCCTCACCCCGCTGTACCTGGCGGCTCCATCCCTGCTCGGGCGCTCCCGAGCGAACAGCGGCGGCGACGCCACCTCAGCCCGACGCCGGGAGGGGGCGAGCGCCGGGCCGGCCCGCGCCGCCCCCCAGGCCCGGTACTCACAACTGCGGGGCGCTGCCGGGCCGCTCGTCTCGGCTCCTCGGGGCCCGCAGCGGGCGGCGGGACATGACGGGGGCGCCGGGACTGCCCCGCCGGGACCGGGAGCGGCGGCGACAATGGCCGCGCAGGGCGGGGCGGTTGGGTGGGGCGCGACACGTCACTTCCGCCCGCCCTCTGCCTCGCCCCCTCAGCGCCGCGCCACCAATCAGCGGTCACCTCTGCCCCGGCGGCCGCCAATGGCGCGGCAAGTGGCGACGGCGCTTCCGGCGCCTCCCGGAAGTAGGCGGACGCGCTGAGGAGCTGCTCCCCGAGGCGGGAAGGGGCCGGGTTTGGGGTGGGAAACGGCCGGTTTGGGGGCGGGAAGGAGCCGCCAATCGCGCTCTTAACACCCGCGTGCAAACGCGTTAGCGCGCACGTGTTCTTCAGCTGACGGGGGAAAGACTCGTGTGTATCACTAAACCGATTTATACAGTTGCAGGACAACCAGGCGGATTTGGGCAACCCCGCAGCGCCGCGTCCTGTCAGCCCCCGGCACCGCTGGAATTGAATTCACCCGACGGCCGCGACAAACGGCTCGCGAGCCGCCCGCACGCCGGCAGCTCCATCCGAAACCTTGGCACTAACACCGTCCGCTCGGGACCCGGCCCTCACGGGGTCGGTTCAGCGCTTCGTCCCGTTCGGCTGCCTCTGCCTCCCCCTTCTCCATCTTCCGCTCCCGCTGCTGGCTCCTGACGGGATCCCGGTTTATTCCCTCCCCCTGGCCACCTTTCCTCTCGCTGTGTTTTCTTCAGAGCAGTCACGCTTCATTTCCATCGGGTCGTCTGCATCATCTACGGTGGAAAAGGAGGAAGAATTAAAGTTTGCGAGTCCTTCCCCAAGCTGAGCGCAGCCGGCCCGCGGGGGCAGCGCAGAACCCGCCAGAGACGCCTCTGTGGCCAGAACAACGCTGGGGGCGACTCTGGTCCGCAGACTTTCCGCACCCCCAGCAGCAATCACAGCGTTTACCCCCCTGCCCCGCGGTGTTTCTAGAACTCTCCACATAAATTGGTGTCCTGGTTTTGTTAAAAACCAGTTTCTCTTTCAGTGAATTTGGCCTGTCAGCTAAAGCTTCATATTAACTGCGTTTTCCTGGAGAACCAGACACACGTTTTGGTAAAGCTAGCAATGGAATGCAAAGTTATTGATAAGCACGGATGGACATCTAGCGAGAGGGGCGACGAGAAACAAGTGACTAAGAAACTGACCAACTGTGTATAACATTCCATTCACGTGAATACTGCATATAAAAGTGGGAGATCACGAGGATCTCGTCCCTTTTCCCTTCTGCTTATGGTGACATTAGGAGAGGACCTTGCTAGTTGTCCCTGCAAACTGAGGCCAGTGACAGACTGAATCCAGCTCCGGTTGGCTGAACAGTCCAGTCCAGGACTTCGGGTGCCGGCTCTGCAGTTGCTGAGACTTTCAAGATTGGTTTTGTATATTTTGTATTATTTTCTCTATTCTTATTAGTAGCATTAGTAAAACATCTTTAATTTTTTCCAACTCTCTTCTCTCTGTCCTTCTTTCCCTCCCAATCGCCTGTCCTGAGTGGGAAGGAGGGAGAGGGAGGGGCAAAAAGGGGGAAGTGGGGGGGAGAGGGGGTTAACAATACATCTGCCAGGGTTTTATTGTCACCCCGCAATCTTAACCCTCAACAATTGGTTATATCTGGAAGATACCAATGTGCAACCGCTTGGATACATCAGTATGCACGGGACTGGAATGATTAACTCATCTGGTTGCAGCAGTTGAGGCAAGAACACTTCAGACTCCCCTCAGCCTGCGCTGTTGGTACTTAGAGGAACGGAGTCCTGGAATCCAACCCAAAAGCAGCCCCCAACGCTGGGACAGCCCCAGCGCGGCTCCTCCTACCTCTGGTGAGCTGGGCCGTCCCGCGCTGCTCCTCCCGCACCCGCCGCATCAGCTGCAGGTTGCGGTCGCTGGCTTCCTTGTGGTTCACCATGGGGAAGGGGTAATCGCGACCTGGGGCGACACGGACACAGGACCCTCTGCAGAACTCATCGAGGACGTGGCACCAGGGAAAACGCTTTTCCTAAAATGAGTGGCGTCTACAATAGACCACGCGAGCCACTCTTCAGAAGTGCCCGTTTCTGTAAGAGACCTCAAAGACACGCTAGAGCGAGAGTAAAAGCGCCAGATGTTCAGATACCATTTAAAGGCAGCCAAGCCACCCAGAGAGATACATGCGAAGGCAGCAGGTTAGAGTGATCCAACACTTCTAGGACATGAAGTCGAGGCAAAAATAAGTACCCTGACATTAGACCCCAACAAAAAGCTTTAAAGGAGAATTGACAGCAGATTGCTGGACTAATCTGTTTTCAGAAGATAAGTGCATGACTTGTGTTGGAAATGTAACACAGCAGCAAAAACCTGAGCAAGATATCCAAATTCATTACCTATGATACACCCCGCTTGCCTCTGCTCCTCTTCAGATGCCGTCCAGGGCTCGTAGATGTACTTGGTGGGAAAGTTCTTTAGGACAGGCAAGTATTTCCTACAAAACAGGAGTAATGTGGGGTTTTATAATCCTGGAGACACTCATACATTTAAGAGAAGTGTAAACCAACCTATGCCACGTGAATTCTTGATGATTGGATTGATACTATAATCCATGGGAGAGTGCTGATCCTTTTGCACAAAATAACTGGCTTTACGTTCTGAACTATAAGGCGATACCTTCCCAAAGGTGACTTCACAGGACAGAATAAATGCAACGATTTAAACGTTACTTTAGAGTGGAAAATAAAACCTAAGCATCCAAAATTAATCAGATCGCCCACGAAACCAAGAAACACGGCACAGAGTGGAGCGGGAGGAGCTGTGGGAAGTTATACTCAACTCTTTAGAAAGAGGAGTCAGTCTGTGATCAAATGCAGCGCTGGAGCCGACAGGCGATGCCCGGCTCAGTCATCACCCGTGCAACCGTGGGTGTGCCTCTTTGCTTCTCTGTGTCTCAGTTTCCGTATGCGTTAAATAAAATGGTTGCTCTGACCCGTTTCACAGGGGCGTGCGATTCAAACAGGCGGAGTTTGAGCCAGGGAAGCGCTCACAGAGCATCGCCCCACCTGATGTACTGGCCCTCGGGGTCCGTGCGCTTCCCAAAGCGGACGGGGCAGAAGATGCGTGTGTAGTGGTGGAAGAACGCGCTGGCCGACAGCCACATCCAGTTCCCCGCGTTGATGCTGTAGTCAGCGTCTAAGAGCAGCTCTTCAAACACCTGCGCTCAGGGACGGGAACAGAAAGAGAGAAACACCCCTGAAATGGCTAAGGTGTGAGAAATAAAGAGGAACAGGCTGTGATGGCGATGGTTGCTGCGGAAAGCACAGCACAGGCTGTCCTGGCTGCCCTGCTCACAGCACTCTCAGGGAAGGCTCTTTGGTGTGACAGTTTGCCGGAAAGAAGCCAGAGCAGGAGGCAGGGACAGAGCAACCCGAAAGACAAAGGTCTGGCTTTGAGGTCAGCTGCAGACTGAGCAGCTCCCCAATATCCACATCATCCAAAAATCATCAGGCCTTGGGATGGGAAGGAGCTGGCACCGCTGCAGCGAGCGCAGCACAGCTCAGACTTGAGCAAGAGACGGTGACATTTCAGCTGCCTTAACTAAACTGTCCCAACCCCCGAGTTTTGTCACTTTTACTCTTCTGGTTCTCTCCCCCGGGGGAGGGAGGACGGTGAGTGAGTGGCTGCGTGGGACTTGGTTGTCCTCTGGGGTTAAACCACGACGAACCTTCATTCCCTCTTCCCAGCTGATCCACAGGTCCCCCCGCGTGAGGAAGCAGGCGACGGCGTGCCGGGCAAGGTGATGGATCCAGCCTTCCTGCCGCAGCTGGGTCATGATGGCGTCGATCCACGGGAACCCCGTCTGTGCCTGCAGCCGAAACGAACCATCAGCCCCCACAAAGGTTCCCGACGCATCCTTCCTATGCACTGCAGGAAACAAACTCTAAACCGAACCCTGACGGTCGTGGCAATGAATCCCGTTACCGTTTTCCATTTGTGGAGCCTCTCTGCGTCCTCGTACCAATGGATCTGAAGGCAGATGGGGTTCCCGGCCATTTGGGTGAAGTTTTGTGTCGCCGATGCCACCGTGTAGAAGAATTCCCTCCACAGAAGCTGCCCTTGGAGTGACACCGGCGGCAGCGAGTGGTGCTTGGCCTGCAGAACACACGAGGTCAATGTTTCAGCTCCTGCGTACCTCTGCAGTCTCACCGATTCTGTGGCTGTCAAGCCCTTAAAATAGAGATTAATCTAACGATGCTACGGGCTTCATGGCACTTTACCGCGAAAGCCAAAGAAATCAAAGATCTGAAGCAATGCTCTAAGCCCAAAAGCAAAGCTGAGCTCTGTTAGACCTCAGTGTTACCTCAGACATCCTCCATCTACCTTCCAAAGTGGCGTCACGCTGGGATTTCTTAAACCAAGCACACGTTTATTAACATACTAACTGCTCCCCAGGTCCCACTGCTCCCTGTGCTATGACAGTCATAATTCTGAAACTTAACTGGGAAAAGCCACGTACATTTACAGGTGATACACGACATATAAAGCCACTTCATAGGACACTGTGAGAAGACATTAGCAAAGTAGCAATTTTTGATGCACCAGGTCTCTACCAAGATGATCCAAGCGGTAAATCTGAGCCTCACATGCCAGAAACCTGGGAGTGCTGCATTTTTTTAACTATGATCCCTGTTTTTCTTACCTGAGCGTAAATGTTTGACAGCCTGTGAAAAAAGGTGCGAACGGACAGACAGCCCATACTGAAATACGGGCTCAGGCCTGTGGTGCTTGGAAGCAGCGAATTTGGGATTGTTCTCGGCTTAGTAAAATTTGCCACCCAGCCCTAAAATGAAAACAGAAATCCAGGTTCAGGCAGTACAAGGTGACACGTGTCCAGCTCATGAAACGGGAGAAAAATAAACTCTTGCAATTCTGTCCAATGTCACGCCTGGAAGATGCTCCCACCGCCCACAGATGCCACCATCAAGGACAAGAGCATCTCGAGCCCCCGTGTCACCCTTCTCCCAGATCTCCGAACACACAGACTCCTCCAAGCCCAAGGTCACGGCCACGTCCCACCCGTGGGTGAAGCTCCACTCTCCCCAGAGCCCCGGGTGGTTCTGGAACACGGGAACAGCTCGCTCAGCCCAGCAGCACCGCGCTGAAGATCTTGTCCACCTCACAAAATTGGGAGCAGGAAAACATCTGCTTACAAGCAGCCAGCAGCAAGGCAAGGCCGGGCTGCCAAGAGCTGAGCCCCGGCAGGGAAGAACTCAGCCACGCTGGACCGGGGCTCCACGGCCGAGCAGCTTCTCGCGGTCCAGACACAACCACACGTAACGGGAGCGATGGGGACACCAGCCCCAGCCCACCTGCAGCCACCAGCATCACCCACGTGCAATCAGGGCTCACCTGGTCGGTCAAGTGTTGCTCCAGGCGCCGCAGCCCTTCGGTCTCCCCTCCTGTCCAGGGAGAGAGGCTCTGCGGGGGGATCTCCAAATCCGCGGGGACAGGCACCCGGTAGCGCTCGGCCAGGCCTGGCTCGGGGGACATACATCTCCTAAGGGGAAGAGGAGCCTCTTACAAAGAGGGGACCGGAGCCAGGAGAGGGAGGAAGATCCCAGCCCACCGAACATACCAAGAGCTCCTGCGTTGCGGCACAACCAGAGCACAGGGGGATGTCTTTTGCCCCCCCCCGCCCCATAAAACACAGAGGAGGTTGGAGGAGGTGTTGGTGGTCTGCAGACCTCCCAAAAACCACGAATGAACTCGGATATCGACAGAGATCTTCCTACTTACCTGGAAAACAATGAGCTCAGCTCCATTGCAGACACTTACAGAACGGGGCCAGTGCAGCTCCCAGGGCACTGACATAACACAGGCCCGCTGGGAAGCGCTCGAACCACTTCTCTCTTGTCATCGTTCATTTAAAAAGTGCAAATAAACGAGAAGAAGAACCTGCAGCTTCCCGCTGGCGGGGGGTTACTCACTGGAAGTCCTCAGCCGTGAGGTTCCGCACGGGCACCTCGGGGTCACCCAGCTGGGACAGAATGTGAAGGAACCTCTTGTACGTTAACGGGGGACTCCCACCATTCAGGTCCAAAATCCTAAGACAAACAAACAAACAAGATCATTTTTCACCAGAATACAAACCAAGGAGGAGGCCGGAGCTGCCAGTGGATGGGGAGGTGACAGCACAGGCTGGAACAGCCCCACTTTGTGCAGCCGAACGTGGAAATTACAGATTTTCACAAGTAAAATTTCCCTGGATGAACGTCCGTCCACCCCAAGAGCAGCTTCCCAGGACCTGAGACAACAAAAGTGCGACTGAGACCCCAGCGACGGCTTCAACTGGGCAGCACAGAACACGTTAGCATCCAGAAAGACAGAAATACTTGGTGTTTTCTCCCTGACGCTGCTAAATCCACAATAAACCTACCGTTTGGTGTCGTAGAGGCTGTGGCCCACCCGAGAAAGCACCTCGAACCCCAGCTCTGCTCCCAGGCGCCGTATATTGGCCTCCATCTCCTTGTAAAACGGCTCCATCTCCGCGTCCAGGGTGACTTGCGTGATATTCCACTTCTGGACGTGATCTCTGAGAACACACTCGTACTCTCCTTGAATAACCAGCAGGCGAGCGCCCAGGCGGGACAAGTTTTTGTGGAGATCCTCCAGGGACTGCAGCAGGAAATGCCAGCGCAGGGCCCCGATGTGCATGGCGGACGCGAGGAACCGCCGGTCCAGCACGTAGACGGGGTAGATGGTCTCCGAGGACTCCAGAGCCGCCAGCAGCGTCGGGTTGTCATGAAGCCGAAGTCCCTTGCGGAAGAGATGAATGGTGCGATGCGGCATCCTGGCCGTTCCAGGGAAGGGAACCCTTGGGTTCGGGAATACACAAAGTCAACTAACAATTAGAAACTGAGCTCCAAATGGCTCTCAGCTTTTTACCGCAGATCTCTTCTGCTTTTTGATAAGTTTTTGCGAGAGAGAAAAGCGGCAATAGGAACAAACCGCTCTCCTCAGCCACGTCCCACCATCCAGCAGCCGTATCACACCCTGCTCCACAGAGAACAGCTTCTTCCCCAATGAGTCCTGCAATTAAATCCCTAAATTCAATTACATCCCAGTGGTGCTCCCCAGAAGGAAAGAATCAAACAGACAGAGCTGCCAGAGCTCCATTTACTGCACAAACGTCTTTACAACCCCGCAGACGCGGCGTCGGCAAACCCTCCGTACAGCAGCAGCGAGAAGATGATCTGGGGAGCTCTGCCGTTCGCACACAATGGGCCACAGGGAGAACAGCTCTGCAGGAGCGCTCGGCTCAGCCGGGACCTGATAAAACCCCGCTCGGGCAGTGAAAAGCCCTTCTGGGTTTCAGCAGGAGAGCTCTGAAGGACGCAGTGTGGCTCCCCACTAATAAGGCTGTTAAAGCTTCAAGGTGAAACAAGGGAAAGCAAAGCACAGCCCGGCCAACGCCGATACAAGAGCGTGAGATCTCAATTCATTGGTTGGCACAGTTTTTATCCATCTTTCCCAGCCCCGGGAGGCCTCGGGGTGCTTCTAAGTGCCAGAAGGGAAGCGCTTCTGTCCCCAGAGCAGAGCTGGGTGTGATAACTGTGCAAAAGCGCTGCTTTTCGAAGCTGGGGCTGATGTGGACCAGCACAGATTCATTTTCTTTGAACGGCTCCAGCTGAGGACGGGCAGGGGTTGATCCCCAGAGCTGCTGTTTGCTCGGCTGGAGGGTGACGGACTCAGCCCCACACAGAGTCCGTTTGTCCCAAACCCAGCGCCGTGTCCCCACCGCGCTCCCTCCCACGCAGAACTGGGGAAGCTCAGCACCCCCTTCCCAGCTGGGACCATAACGGGTTCTGACCCGAGCGTCACCGCCCGGAGAAGCACCACGAGCTGAGGGATTAGCAAAGAACCACACAGTTAATCTCTAATCCGGCCCAGTTCTTCCAGCCAAACGGCTCCGCTCGCCCCCTCCCCAGCGGCTGCAATAGGTGACTCGGCGCCTCGGCCCCGCTCAACCGCAACCAGCAGCTTCACCAGCCCCATAAAGCTGATCTGACTCCCCCCGTTCCCAAAAACACTTGTTGGAATCACCGAGACAAACCCAGTGCTGCCCGGAAGTGACACGGCACATCGTGACCCCCCCAAAAAGCAAACCCTGCAAACCCATGGGTGCTGGGCAGCACCGGGTGTGGTTTTGGGCTGTGGGGGGTGTGTGGGTGCTCTGCACCCCCGGCTGAGCGGGTTTCGGGGTGTGTGGGTGCTCTGCCCCGCACCCCAGCTCGGGCACCGCCTGCCCGCCCCTCCCCGGAGAACAGGAACAACAAGGCCGCGCTCCCGCTGCTCGGGGAGAACCCAGCTGGCACTTTTGGGTAACAAACCACAGAGTGCTGGAAGAGCCCCGTCATCCCACAGCAGCACAGGACCGGGAACTGCGGTCCGAGACCCCCCAAAGCCCCTGGGGACACCACAAGCCCTGTGGCCCCTCGCAGTCTGCAGGGCCACCCCGAACCCGGGGCTTTGCAGCCCCGTCAAGCGGCTCCGGGCACCCGCGCTCCGCTTTTACCTGGGGGCGCAGCGGGCCCGGCGCTCGGCTGCTCCCTCGCCCCGCGGTGTCCTGTTACACAACGCCGGCCGAGGAGGAGGGGCCGGGCCGTCGCGGTTGTGCAAGGGCCGGTCGGCAGCGGGGGAACGGTTCTGGGGCCGGCTGTGCCCGGGTGTCCGACAGCGGCGGGGCGGCCTCGGGCCCCCCGGCCCCGCTCCCCCGGCGGCCCGTCAGCGCCTGCGGATCGCCCGCGACTCCGCAAGCCACGCCCACACCGCGGGATTTTATTAAGGGGCGGGGCTTACCCTCCCGCCTTCAGGGTTCACCCAATAGCAGCGCTCCTCCACTTCCAATTCGAACTGCCGCCGCTGAGGGGGCGGGGCTGGGAAGTACCCAATCAGCGCCGGTGTTGCGGGGCTGATCCCGAGGCGTCCTCCCTCATTGCTAGGCGACGGAGGAAGTCCCGCCCCCGCCGCGCGCTAGCTGAAGCCCGCGCCGCTGCCGCCGTGTGAGGGCAAGAGGGGGGTAATTAGAGCAAGAGGCGGGTAATTAGTCCGGGAGGAGCGGGGGGTTCAGCTGGAGAACAGGAGCTGAGGGGAGACCTTCTGATCTCTGAACTGCCTGAAAGGAGCTTGGAGCCAGGGGGGTCGGGCTCTGCTCCCCAGGAACAAGCGCCAGGAGCAGAGGAAACGGCCTCAAGTTGCGCCAGGGGAGGTTGAGGTTGGATTTAGGAACAATTTCTTCCCCAAAGGGCTGTGGGGCATTGGAACAGGCTGCCCAGGGCAGTGCTGGAGTCACCAGCCCTGGAGGGCTGGACAGACGGACATGAGGTTCTCAGGACATGGGGCAGGGACAGGGCTGGGTTATGGTTGGACTCCATGGTCCTGAGGGGCGTTTCCACCCAAGCGATTCTGTCATTTGTTTCTCCTCCAGCTGGATGCGAGAGCAGCTCCAGGAACAGGCTCCTGAGACTCCGGTTTTCACATCAGGATAACGACTTGGGACCCAGGTTATTTCTCCTTCCCCAAAAACTTCAATTTTAAGTGCTGGTTTTGAAAAGCTAATTTTGCCGGTAATCACATGTGTTCTCTCAGAGTTCCGGCGCCATGCAGAGAGCATCGCGGCTCAAGAGGGAACTCGCCCTCCTGTCCACGGAGCCGCCTCCCGGCATCACCTGCTGGCAAAACCAAAACCAGCTGGACAACCTGCGAGCACGTACGAGCCTCTCGGGGGGACTTTGGCCAGTGAGGGCTGCAGCGGAGCGTGCCGCTGGGTCCGGGTTCTCGGGGTGCTGTGTGCTTTGTCAGTTGTTGGAACTGTGGAATTTTGGGAAAATGAGGGGGTTTTTCTCGCTGTTCTTTAAGCAGAGCCTGGCCAACGGCTCAGTCTGCCTGTGGTCTCGGCTGTGCTGGGGTAGAACCGGTCTGTGATGAGATGACGGGTTTTTATTCCTGGGTCTGGGCGGTGTTAGGGCTCTGTAGCTGCGGGAGGCAGCTGCGCAGACCCCAGGGATTTTTCAATGTGATGCTTATGTTTTAATCTTGCTTTTAAAGAGATTTTAGGAGGCGCAGACACACCGTATGAGAAAGGAATATTCAATCTGGAAATAGTTGTTCCGGAGAGGTAAGTGGGCAACAACATCTAGTTAAGTAGCTGCTGTAGTGCTTCCGTCAAACATAAGAGTTAACTGATATATTTGATATACATGCTACCGCTTTGGTCTTTCCTTTTGCCTTCCAACAAAGAATGTGGTTTATCGGGTGAGACCCTTCATTTACAGCATGTCATTATTATTTCCACTGCCTGACATTCTAATTTCCCATTGGGCATCCCAAGTTGTGTGATTAACAACCTAAAGGTGTTACAATGAGATCTCTACCTTATCGTGTTGACTCAAAGCTCGGTGGAAAGGGGGTCATTTGTGAGCACAACGGTTCCTGTTGCGTTTGCTGCTTTGTGGGAAGCTGCCCTGGAAAGCGAGAGTCAGACACAGCGAAAGCGTTGGAGACGGAGCACGGCCTCCCCGGAAATCCATGGGGAGGGGGAAATGACGCCGTCGCTTGGGTCATGAAACAACAGGTGCACAAATATAGATTTTGTGGGTTTTTAACACTTATTCCTTACAGGTACCCGTTTGAGCCCCCAAAGATCCGCTTTCTGACCCCGATCTATCATCCCAACATCGACTCTGCTGGAAGGATTTGTCTGGATGTTCTCAAGTTACCCCCGAAGGTAAGAGAGCGCTGCTTGGGCTGGGTAAGCGAGCCGGAGGGGATAATGAACTCCTTAGCTGTTCCTTGTAAAAGCCTTATTGAATGTCTGTTGGCTACTGACTTATTTACACAGGAGTAAAGTGTTTGAGCAGCATCTCCTTTGTTTAGAGACTAGAACGTGAGCTTCTCATTCCATGTGAGTGTCCAGGGTTCAAGGGCTGGAGTGCGAAGGCGTTAGGTGGTCTGTGCAGATGGGGCCCGACCCGGCAGAGGCGCGCGGGGCGGAGCGGCCACAGTTTTGCGTTGATAATGAATCTGGTGTTTTCCGTGGGGAATTAAGTGCTGCAGGTCCTGAGGCAGCTCGTGGGCAGTTTGGGTGGAAATGCTGCGAGTCCCGAGGTTTCTCTGGGCAGGTTTCTTTCTACCTGATGGTTTTTCTCACCCTGTTCCCTCGAAGGGCGTGTGGAGACCCTCCCTGAACATCTCCACGCTGCTGAGCTCCATCCAGCTGCTGATGGCCGAGCCCAACCCCGACGACCCTCTCATGGCCGACATCGTACGTGAGCCCCCATTCCTCTCGTGGGCACAGGCTGGGGAGGAACTGTGTGTTCGATTTAGGCTGGGATTCCACTTCTCTCACTCTGGATTAACATGTCAGCTCAATCTGGATCAGGCCTGGGGGCCTGACGGTGTTTCCCTGAAGCAGCTGGGACGTGTGGTGCAGGGTTTATGCCAGAAGTGGAAAAGAGATGGTAAAGGTCTACGAGCCTGCGAGGGAACAACCGGGAACAATTTCTTCCCCAAAGGGCTGTGGGGCATTGGAACAGGCTGCCCAGGGCAGTGCTGGAGTCACCAGCCCTGGAGGGCTGGACAGACGGACATGAGGTTCTCAGGACATGGGGCAGGGACAGGGGTGGGGAATGTGTGGGCTCGATGATCCTGAGGGGCTTTTCCAACCCAAATGACTCTGTGATTCACCCCACATGCCTGTAGCTGTTCTGATCTGGTTCTAGGAGTCCTAAAGCCAGACCTTAGTCCCAGCTTCTCAGTGTGATGTTTGTATTCAATCCAATCTCTGTCTTGCTCGTTACATTTAGTCCTCGGAGTACAAGTACAACAAGCAGCTGTTCCTGCGGAACGCCCGGGCGTGGACCCAGAAGCACGCCAGCCCGCAGCCCGGGGTGAGACGCGCTCTGCTGCCGCGGCAGAAGGGACTTAATTATGAGGGTCGTTAAAAGGGCTTGGGGTGAAGGGACCTTTACACGACCTGGCTCACACATGCAAGAGGCACTTGTGGGCACAACCATTGTCCTGCTCTCCTGTTGTTCCCCTTTCCTAAAATTCCTAGCAGGATAATTACGGGTCATTCGTGACTCTGCAGAGCGCGGGGTGGCTGCGGTGGCTGCACAGCTGTGCTACAGGCTGCAAAGCGCAATTATTCACAGGTGTTACTTTTATTTGTGTGATCACAGGCTTGCAAGCCTTTGGAAGAGAAAATAAACCAAAAAGAAACAAGTACCAGCGGTGCATCTAACACGCAGAAAAGAAAAGGGAGCAGCGTCGGCAAGGAGGAGAAGAAATCTCGCCTGGAGTCCTGAGCGGTTTTGGTTCTTGTGGCTGTCGCCTTTGCTTTCACTGTCCTTTTCTCTTTACACAGGTATATCTAATTATTTTAACTCATATGTAGCTGGCTTTGGTTTTCTATTTCCTAGGGTTTTTTTTCTTAAAAGTTCCATTATACATATAGAATATAAAGCTTTAATGTATATTTTTTCTCTTTTGTTGTGTGGACTTTTCAGAATGTTCCAAATAAAAGCAAAATTGGAAGTACTGGTTCAGCTTCTGATCTCCTGCTTTCGCTCAGAGAAATGGCAACAGCACCAAGTGCTTCCGTTTCTATTTCACCTCCCTCCCTCAGAACAAACCAAGAGCAGAACCTCAGCAACGCTGTTTGCCGCCGTTCCCAAAGCCCTCGTTGGCTCCGCTGCGCTTCGTCCTGCTCAGTCGAAGTTGTAATAAAGGCAGAAGGCGAAGAACATGGCGAAGATCTGCAGTGACAGGGGAGCGGGTCACCCCGCGCTCGCGCGTCGCTGGGACGGGGGAGAAGGGCTGAAGGAGCCTCGTCCTGCGGCCGCTGTGTCCCCGTGGGGCCACACGCCGCTGTCCCCGTGCTGCGCAGGGGACACCCCAACCTCCCCAGTCTGCAGAGCGCCTGTTGCGTGTCCTAGGGGAGCAAAATGAGCCCCCCCTTTCCTTAAACCTGACCCATCTGCAGCAGGATGTTGACTTTGCACCCATGTTTGGGGTGTCATTGTGACAGGCAGTGGCTTGGGAGTGTCCCCCTGAGCCCACGTGTGGTCCCTTCGCCCGCAGAGCACCCTCCCAGCAAAAAGAGCCCGTGCGTGGTGGCCCCTGCCCGCGCTGTCCCCTCCGGCCCCGCTCAGCACCTCAATGCCCAGCACGGCCAAGCTGCAGGTCCCCGGGATGGAGATGTAGCTCTGCAGGGTCCTGCCGAAGCTGGAGAAGCAGCCCTGGGGGGACAGAGGTGACAGAGCGGCTCACACGCGCTCCCCATGGCCGCAGGGAGCACTGAGGGTGAGATCAGGGGGTGTGGGGAGACAGGACAAGGTGGGGACTTGGGGAGTCACTGGGCTGCTGAACCGGGGGAGGGGCAGCACCCCGGACTTCCCACGAGTCTGGGGACAGAGCAGGGACGCGGCGGGACCGTGTCCCACCTGCTCGTGGATGTAGCCGGGGCTGCGCTCCCGGCACTGCTCCCAGCCGCGCAGCTCGCCCGCCTGCAGCAGCCCGGCCCTGGCGCAGCACGCCCGCGGCCACGGCGTCCCCGGGTGCAGCTCCTGGAAGCGGGAGCCGTTCCCAAAGTCTTCAGGGCCTAAAACGCCACAACACGAGAACTGGAACACAAGGGAGACACCATCAACATGATGTCAAAACGGGGAGGACATCACTTGGGGAGGTGATAGAAGGAGGAGGAACAGCCCAGCGTGGAGCTTGGTGTCTGTCTGGGGTCCACAAGCCCCTTGCCTGCATTCTGGGTCACCCTCAGCAGGTCCCATGGGTGCCCCACACCCCCCGCAGCCACCAGGAGCTGCTCACCGTGACCATGAGGGTGTTCCAGGCGGTGGAGAAGACCTCGGCGCCCTCGTCCCCGCGGTAGCTCCTACGCAGCTCGGACAGGAATCGCTCCGGCTGGACCTGCGGGATCGGTGCCGGGGGAGCTGTGGGGGCTGCACGCCCACCCTGAGCCCCCCGTGCCAGAGCATCGCCAAAGGGACCCGTGGAACCCACCCACCCAGGTTCAGGCTTGCATCGGTGCTGGCGATGAAGAGGAGGTGAGAAAGGCCGTCCCTGCGCCATTTGCAGCCCCTGGGGGGCTCGGGGCCGTGACCCAGAGCGTGACGGAGGAGGACGGGGGTGGCCACGTCAGGGCGTGGGGACAGTACCTGTTTCCAGTGCACCAGGAAGAGAACAGCGCCAACGAGCTGCGTGAGGAAGACCAGGCTCACCAGGATGAAGAACTGGAAGGCAGCGGGATGGAGGAGTCAGAGACCAGCCCGGCCCCGCGTGCAGCTCGCTCGGGGATCCCCCTGCGGCCACCCCTGCCCCGTGTCCCTGCAGCTCCTGGGGGCAGACGCCACATCTCTGAGCACCATGGCTGCGAGGAGGAGGGTTGAAAACAAGCGCCAGGTGCCGGGGTCCAGGGATGCCAAAGAAATGGGGGTGTCTGTGCTCAGAAAGGAGTTTCCAGCCCTGGCTTTTGGGGGGAAAGCTCAGAAATGCCACATGGGACAAGGCAGTGGCTTCAGAGAGAGGTGACCCCACTTGGTGGCTTTATGAAACCCGCTGGGCTCCAAACGGGAAGATTCACAAGGCAGGGACTGGATTGGGGGGGTTGAGAGCTGATGGGGCCAGGAGGGGAAACACTGGGCTCCTCCGGGGACACCCCGCATCCCCCAGCACCCCCATTCCTGGCTCCTACATCCCCCAGCACCCCCATTCCTGGCTCCTACATCCCCCAGCACCCCCATTCCTGGCTCCTATATCCCCCAGCACCCCACATCCCCCAGCACCCCCATTCCTGGCTCCTACATCCCCCAGCACCCCCATCCCCGGCTCCCCGCGGCCCCTGATGTCCCGCATCCCCCAGCAGCCCCGTCCCCGCACTCACGGCCAGCAGCAGCGGGCGGCTCCGGCGCAGCGCCCCGCAGCAGCCCAGGAAGCCCAGCAGCGCCAGGGCGATGCCCACGGCCAGCAGCAGGTACGCGCCCGCGCTCAGCACGGCCTTGGTGGCCACGATGTCCTGGAAACCAGCCGGGTCCAGGGCCACCCAGAGCCCCACGGACACCAGGCACGTCCCCCCCGCCTGTGGGACACATCACGGTTATGGGGCGCGGGGACCGGCCCCAGACACCCCACGGGTGTACAGAGCCATTGAAAGAGGAATGTTGGACTAATCCCGGAATGCAAACTGATTGCTGTATGTAAAAAGTTAAGCTAATGGGAAAGATAACCAAAGAGCCAGGAATCCACATTTTAAATACATTATTAAGGGGAGGGGGTTGTTAGAATTAGATGAATGACACAGGTAAACTGGGGCAAGTGTAAACCCTGCAGTACCAACCAGTGGGGAACAGGGGAGCGAATTCACATCCAGGATGTGGGGGGATATAAGTGGGGGCTTTTTGCCCTTTTCCGTGTGCCCACCTTTAGGGAGAACACCCGGGCTGGCAAAATTGTTAATAAAATAGGCTTTGCTTAGAGATCCTGCCCGGGTCTGTTAGATCGGCAAGGCAGCGGTTCCCGACACGAGGACTGGGTGACGTCCCCTCCCTGGGACCGCTGTCACCCACCCGTGGGCCAGCCGGAGATGTCGCGGCCCCGGGACCGGCCCCCCCGCCCCGCCGGGCCCCGGGGACTCACCAACACCAGGACGTTGAAGACGAACATCAGGTACTTCATGCAGCTCAGGACGCCCATGGGGACACAGGGCACGGCAGCGCTTGTCCCTGCACCTCCCCCTCCCCCTCCCCAGGGCAGCAATGATTCCCTCCCGGCTGGACCCCACCTGGACCTCCCGCAGCCCCAAAGTCCCCCCAGAACCCCCCGCCGCACCCCCAAAAAGCCCGTGTCCCCCCTGCGCCCCGCGGCGCCTGCTCAGCGCGGGCAGGCTGGAGGTTCCCAGCCCGGCAGCCCCCGAGGAACCCTTCCCTGGAGGACATCAATGATTGATGGGGAACAGGAGCCGCCGTTGTGCCGGGGAGACTCCAGGTAATTAAACCTCCGTCAGCGCGGGGCATTAAACCCCGGGCGGGGAAAGACGAGCCGCCCCAACAGGCCGGGGCGACCTCAGCCATCAATTATCGCTGCGGACGTTCGCTCGCCGGGGCTGCCCTTGGGGGGTTTCAGTGCGGACCCGCAGAGCCGGGGTGGCCAGCGGCCATGGGGATGGAGGAACAGACGGACACAGGGACAGGCAGACACAAATGGGCCTCTCTGGGCCGCGCTGCCATGGCAACGGGGCTGCGGTGCCACTGTAACCACAGGCCTAATGGCGGCGCAGGCCCGGCCGTCGCCCCGCGGGGGTCTCCCCCGCTCCCCGGTGCGGAACCCCCGCGTTCCCCCGGGCCCGCCCGCCGCCATCACGGGACTCCCGGAGCTCCCGCCCCGCCCGTAGGGGGCAGCCGAGCACGCGGCCAGAGAGACTCGCTCCCGGGCTAGAGCGCCTCCCGCGGGCACGTCAGGTGCGGCGGCTCGTCCAATCGCAGAGGTCGGTAGCCGGAGAGGCGGGGGGAGAGACAGACAGACAGCGGTTTCGTCCAATCAGAAAGCGAGATCCGCGCGGCGCCCGCCGTTCCGTCCCGGGGGCGTTGTTGCCGGGCGGGGCGGGGCTTCGCGGCCGGAAGCGGCCTGTTCCTTCAGCGTCGCTTCCGGTGCCGCCGCCGCCGCCCTGCGCGGGATGTAGCGGCCGGTGAGTGCGGGCGGGAGCGGCCGCCGCGGTCCGTCCAGCCCGCGGGGAGGGCCCGGCCCGCGCTGCGCGGCCGCCGGTTCCCGGTGACTCTTGTTCTTGCTCCCTCCCCAGCGCGGCGGCACAAGGACGCGGAGGGACCTGCACCGGCCACCCGCACCCACCGCCATGGCGTCCCGCAAAGGCTCCGCCGCCGGGCCGGGCACCGCGCTGGCCGCCGCCGGGCGGGAACGGGCGCACCTGGAGCTGGCGGAGCTGGGGCCGCTCCTGGAGGAGAAGGGGGAACAAGGAGCCGCCGGCGCGGCCGCCGTGAGTGTCCCCCGCGCCGCGGCCGTGCGGGCTCACCGGGGCGGGCCCGGCAGCGCGGGGCGGGTCGGCCGGGGGGTTCGCGGAGCCCCGAGTGCGGTTGTTGCTGAGTGTCAGCACAGGGAGGCCTGAGAGACGCTCCGTCCGTCACCAGCATGGCGATGGTTTGGTTGGTCTGTGCTCTAAACTGGCCCTAAAACTTCTCCTGTTGTGGGTCTGTGACAGCTGAGATCATAGAACTGTAGAGTCACAGATGGTTTGGGGTGGAGGGACCTCCCCAGCCCCCCAGTGCCCCCCCTGCCATGAGCAGGGACATCTTCACCAGCTCAGGTTGCTCAGAGCCCCGTCCAGCCTGGCCTGGGATGTCTCAGGGATGGTTCATCTACCACCTCTCTGGCCAACCTGGGCCAGGCTCTCACCACCCTCAGGGCAACAATTCCCTCCTCATGTCTGGTCTAAAAGGCTGTTTTGTAGAGCCCCACGCTCAGTTATCGCTTTGTGTCGGTGCAGAGAGGCCGGTGAGATGTTTCGTTACCCAGACACTGATGGTGTGGCAGGTCTGTGCTCTAAACCAGCCCCAGGACTCTTGTGCTGTTGTGGGTCTGTCAGAGCCCTCGCACGGATCCGTCAGCCGAGACGCGTCGTGTCTGCGCCAGCGCTGCCGCTCAGGCCGAGGGGCTGGAAATCACCTGCACAAACCCGCTAACGGAGCAGGAGACGCAGCTGAGCCGGGACGGACGGAGCGTTCGCAGCCTGGGGGGCCGGGAGCTGCTGCTCTGTGTGGGGCCGGGGGGTCCTGGCTGGACTGAGCGGCTGTTCCAGCCTCGGTTGTAGGGTTGAAAATCCCCCCCAGTTAATCCCGCCTTTCAGTGAGGATAAATCTGGGATTAGCCCGCCCAAGACAGTTCAGACAGTGGGTTGTTGCATAAGCGCTGGTGACCGGCAGGCCCTGCCCGGCCCCTCGGGACAGGATGCGGCCGCAGGTGCTCTCCGGAGGGACAGGCCGCTCTCCGCGCGCTGTTCCCCCTCCCCAGGGCAGCAATGATTCCCTCCCGGCCTCCCCCGCCCCAGGCCGAGGACCCACCGTGCCCGGCGGCCCGCGAGGAAGAGGAGGAGGTGGTCCGTGTGCTGACTCTGCCCCTGCAGGCTCATCACGCCATGGAGAAGATGGAGGAGTTTGTGTACAAGGTACAGGAACCTGGAGTGATCCCATGACCCTGATTGTGGAGCAGTAAGGAGGTCGGATGCCCCAAACCAGGGTGGTGGGCAGGGCTGGGATGTGTCACTGTGGTTCTGTTGCCAACTGGGGCTCTCTCATTCCTGACCAAAACTGAGGGAGTTCCCCCAAAGGGAACTTCAGGTGCTGAAGGGTTAAACCTGAGGGTGCAAATTGCCCCCAGCTCCATGGGGGGACATGTGGGGAGCACTCTGTGGGACTGGGGTGGCTTCAAGGCTCCCACCGGTGCCTGATGTCGTAGAACTGAACATCCTCTCCCTGAGGAGCCTCACAGGGCATTGCAGCCCTGCCTGGGCTCGTTCCGCGTGTGACTTCAGGCTCCCAGGGTGACAAACGTGAAAGGCTTTGGGCTGGCTCGAGGCTCTGGGGGCCACCAGCCCAGCGTGGTGTGTTGCAGGTGTGGGAAGGGCGCTGGCGCGTGATTCCCTACGACGTGCTTCCCGACTGGCTGAAGGACAACGATTACCTCCTGCACGGACACCGGCCGCCCATGCCGTCCTTCCGCGCCTGCTTCAAGAGCATCTTCCGGATACACACCGAGACCGGCAACATCTGGACGCACTTGCTGGGTGACTGGGGGCGTTCGGTGGCCCTGGGGCTGCGGGTGGGCCCGGTCCCCACACACGAGGTGGCTTTTTGCTGGGTGTCGGGGTTCTCCCCATGCCCAAGGGCTCCCTTGGCGGGTTGTGTCCCCCCGCGCACACGGGCAGCTGCGTCAGGAGGCGCTGGGAGCTCCTGGAGCCCCGTGGGTGCATGGAGACCAGGCACTTGGAACTGTAGAATCACAGATGGTTTGAGTTGAAGGGACCTTCCCCGGCTGTGAGCGAGCGCCTCCCCTGCACCGCGAGCAGGGTACGGCCGGGACCTGCCTGGCAGTGCAGCCAGGGCCATGTTTCCCGCGGTTCTTTGCTAAATTGATCCACTCTCCAGCCTGACAGCCCGTTTTTGTGTATTCCCTGCAGGTTTTGTCTTGTTCCTGTGCCTGGGGATCCTGACCATGCTGCGGCCCAACATGTACTTCATGGCCCCTCTCCAGGAGAAGGTGGTGTTCGGGATGTTCTTCCTGGGAGCGGTGCTGTGCCTCAGCTTCTCCTGGCTTTTCCACACCGTCTACTGTCACTCGGAGAAGGTCTCGCGGACTTTTTCAAAGTGAGTCGGCACAAGGTTGTGTGGTCTGAGGAGGTTTCCCTTTCCGGGAAGAAATTGTTCCCAAGATCCAAGCTCAACCTCCCCTGGCGCAAAAGTCTGTCAGAGGCGTTTATTGGGCGCTGCTTGCTGAGGAGTCCTGCCAGCCTCCTGTGCACAAACCCCAGAGGTCCCGCGGGACCGTGTCTACAGAACAAACCGTGCAGCCGTGCCCTCAGCAGAAGCGTCTTTGCCTACTGGGGAGGGCACTTGCCGCAGTGGGGGTAACACAAGCAGCTGCATTGTGGTGCTGAAATGGTTCCTGGATCGATAAATCGAAAGCACTTTGCAGGGCGGGTAACAGTCAAATCCACACACGTGAGGGCTCGCGGCCGACGCATCCTGTCGTGGTTTGAGCGCGCGGCTGCTCCCGTGCCCTGTTCATCCTCCTGCCGAGCTCTGCTGGTGTCCCCAGACGCCGTGTACGCGCTCAGGCCCTTTCTCCTGTCCCAAATCACATTGATGAGACCGAGCTCAGCCCTTCTCCCCGCTCTGGACACTCAGCTTCGCTCGTGGGGCCGCGGTGACTCTGGTGACAGGCTGGGGCATCCTGACACCATTACCAAGAGGACACAAGTTGGGGGGTGGATTTGGGGGCTCCCCTGTGATTCTCTGTCGTTGTATCCTGTCTGCAGGTTGGATTATTCAGGAATTGCACTGCTGATCATGGGGAGCTTCGTCCCGTGGCTCTACTATTCATTCTACTGCTCCCCGCAGCCAAGACTCATCTACCTCTCCATCGTCTGCGTCCTGGGCATCTCCGCCATCATCGTTGCCCAGTGGGACCGGTTCGCCACCCCCAAGCACAGGCAGACACGAGCAGGTAGGAGCTCTGTCCTCGCCCCGGGAGGGTTTCGGGGAGGAATGTGGGCAGATCCTGGCGTGAGATGGCTCTTCCCACGCTCATGAGGCTTCAGTGTGAGACCCAGGGCTGGCACCTTCTGACAGTGCCATTCACAGCCAGGAGCGGGAGCTGCCACAGCCCCGGGCTGTATGGAGAACACCGGGGGAATCACAGAAAGGTTTTGTTTGGAAAAGACCTTTAAAATCATCAAGTCCAACCGTTAACCCATCCCTGGCACTAACCCATGTCCCTGAGAACCTCATCTCCGCTCTGCCCAGTGAGCACTGGGGGCCAGCACTGGTTTTGACTGGGACATGGAGCTGTGGGTAAAGGACAAACGCCGCAGGGGTCGGATAATCCAGGATGAGTGAGGAAGAGCTGCTGGTGCCTCCTGGAGCTTCTTCCCTTCACACAGGACAGGGATGTGAGGGGGCTGGGGGGCAGCAGCCCCTCTGCACTGCATTCCCCCCGCTGACCCCCCGGCTCCACCGCAGGCGTTTTCCTGGGGCTGGGGCTGAGCGGCGTGGTGCCCACCATGCACTTCACCATCGCCGAGGGCTTCGTCAAAGCCACCACGGTCGGGCAGATGGGCTGGTTCTTCCTCATGGCTGTGATGTACATCACGGGCGCGGGGCTCTACGCTGCCCGCATCCCCGAGCGCTTCTTCCCGGGCAAGTTCGACATCTGGGTGAGTGAGGGACGAGCAGGGAGATCCGGGGGGTGATGGGGGAGTTGGGTGGAGGGTGGGGAGCTCCAAGAAGGTGTGGGGGGGTCCTGGTGTGTCCCAGAGAGCTGCAGTGAGTCAGCTGGAGGAGACGGGGGGAAAATGCTGCCTGAGAGCAACGCGGGGGGAAAAGGAGCTGAGAGCAGTCGTGGGGCGGTGCAGAAGCAGCGAGGAGGAGGAAAACTTCTGGGGTCAGACTTTTCAGCAGGGGCTGTTGCGACAGGACGAGGGGTGATGGTTTTAAGCTGAGGGAGGGAGATTCAGGCTGGACATGAGGAAGGAATTGTTGCCCCTGAGGGTGGTGAGGATAAGGTGCTCCTGGTGGTTTTGTCCCATTTGGTCTGGTCTAAAGGTCTTTTTGGCTTCCCCGCAGTTTCAGTCACATCAGATCTTCCATGTGCTGGTGGTGGCCGCAGCCTTTGTCCACTTCTACGGGGTGTCGAACCTGCAGGAGTTCCGCTACGGACTGGAAGGGGGGTGCACAGACGACTCTCTCCTCTGAGAGCACCAGGTTTTAGTACAAGCTTCCTAAGTGCTTTTTAAACTCTGTCTTTGCTAAAATCAAAGGAAGACTCGAAACTCTTTGGGGTTGTTGGTTGGTTGGTTTTTTTTTTAAGGAAAAAAAAAAAAAAAGAAACAAAAATTCTGTAGCAAAATTGTTGACCAAATCCTCACCCCCTTCCCCACACACGGGTTGGGGCTGAGGGGAGGTGGGATCATGGCCTTGCCTTCCCCAGCCCATTTTAGCTGCACCAGGGCCACCCCCACTTCCCCAGACACCCCGATTTCCGAGAGCAAAGGGCGCGGGTCCCCTGGCCCCCCTGAGCACCCCCTGCCTGCTCACCGCCGGAGCCAGCACAGCCACGCACGACCAGGCCCAGGGCAAGAGATTTTTGGCGAATCCCTCACAGCGGAGCCACCCCCGGTGCTGCTGCCCAGGGCACAGGTTCCTGTAATTTAATTGTCTTTTTGTTTGTTTGTTCGTTTGTTTTCCTTGACAAAATAATGTAAACATAAATGAGAGAATATTTAATATTTAATACTAAGCTTTAAGAAGACTCGCTGCCACCGCAGTGTACTCGGCTCCTGCGCTGTCTGTGGTAGTGGCGGAAGGACAGTGTGTTCGGGGAATGTAGAGCTGCTGTAGCTGATCGAAATAAAAGGTCAATAGTTCAGTGTCGTGCTGGGGGTGTCTGCCTCGTTTTTTGGGGAGGGGCTGCTCTGAGCGTCCCCAGGAGCGTGTCCCCTCCCAGGTGTGCAGCAGGATCCCCCTGCTGTGGCAGCAAGTCGGGATGGCCCTGACAGTCGGAATAAAATGCAGGAAACTCTGGGACGTTGCGATAACAGGAGGAAACCCCTTGGTGGGCAATGAGCTGTGGGGCAGCAGGACCCACCAGGACCCACACAGCAAAGGGCTCAACCGACCCCAAAAGCTGCTGGGGGGTGAAGGATGACACCTGAAATCTGAGGCTTCTCCTCAGGTGGAGACATGAGAGTGACCGTCCAGCACGGATGGTCATGGGGGATTAGCAGGGAAGAGCTGAGCTGAGCAAAGCCCAGCTCAGGCTTCCGACACCGGTACCTGACAGAGGGTGAGGGAGAAGCGCCTGCAGGGCCCCTGGTGCCACAGCCCACGACGAGTGGCTGTGTCCCTGTTCCCCGTGTCCCTGCTGCTGTGGGGAGGGGCTGTGGGGCCGTGCCTGAGCTGTCTGGACATGCTCTGGTTTTGGGGACAGCGAATGCGTCGCCTGGATGGGGGTGGCCAAGAAAATAAAGAACAGCAGTGAAATACCTATTGCTGGAAGCAATTTTCACTGGCTTGCACATTCTCCCAATAATAATCACTTTAGGAATGTAGAACTGTGTGTAGATTAATTATTTTCCTTAAGCTGAAATATGTCTAGCAGCCCAAATCCGATGGGAAACAGGCCAAACTCCAGCTGTGTTCACCATGGCTGGTCAACCACATCCCAGAGAGGACTCCGAAGACTTTCCCTTCAGTCCACGTCCAAAGGACAACAAGACTCCGTTTGGTCCTTGTCTTAAACCTCCTTGTATTCGCTCAGACATGTGTAACATTACAGCAAGGGAATCTATCATGAATAAATAGACTTGTCATCTTCTAAAAGTTCTCCTGTGCGGCTTTACACTGAAAAGCGCTGGAGGTCCCGTGGGTGCGGCCAGTGAGAGAGGTGACCCCGGTACAGACACACACACCTGGGTCCTCCAGCGCGTTGGATCACAGCTGGGGTTGGATCACAGCTCGGGTGCAGCGCGAGCGGGAGCACCGTCACTGGTACTGTCTGTAGTCGCTGAACGGGGAGGGCGGCAGCTGGGAGGGGTCGTCTGACAACTGGGGGCCTGCGAACAAGGCGAGAGGAAAAATGGCAAATCATAAATACCAAGGGACAAGAGGTTTTTCCTGCTAACAACATGAAACACGCTCACCGCAGTTTTAATATAAATCCCCTCAAAAATTAATGAAGCCAATAACGAGACTTTGATTCTTTTTCATTTGAAGTTCAGAGCTTTATGGACTCAAAGAGCCTCAGTCCCATACGGACCATATTTTTACCTCCCTTATTAATGGGGAAATCAGAGAATCGTTTGGGTTGGAAAAGCCCCTCAAGATCACAGAGTTCATCCTTTCCCCCACCCCAGCACTGCCCCATGTCCTGAGAACCTCATGTCCGTCTGTCCAGCCCTCCAGGGATGGTGACTCCAGCACTGCCCTGGGCAGCCTGTTCCAATGCCCCACAGCCCTTTGGGGAAGAAATTGTTCCCACATCCAACCTCAACCTCCCCTGGCGCAACTTGAGGCCGTTTCCTCTGCTCCTGGCGCTTGTTCCTGGCGAGCAGAGCCCGACCCCCCTGGCTCCAAGCTCCTTTCAGCTCCAACATCCTTCCCAGCTCCATTCCCTCCTCTGAACTCGCTCTAGCGCCTCAAGGGCTTTCAGAGCAGCGAGAATCAATCGGAGCAGCGAGAGGGAAACATTTTCAGCCACTTAAAGGAGCTGGAAACCTGCACCTCATGGCCCTTCAGGTGAGCTGGGCCGCTCTGCCAGGGTCGCCCATGGTAACTTGCCTGACAACAAAGCAAATCACTGAAACGGAACAAATCATCACGGAGTCAGCTTCCCGACCCCTCTACTGACGTTCTGCTGGAGGGAAGCAATACGTTACTGTACACCAGTCTTCGAGATACTGAATTGTAACGGACAAATTATACCCTTTCTCTAAAGCAGATTAATTTTAGACTATCTCTGTATTAAGAACAGAAATTGTTGTAACTTAGATGGAACAAAGAACGTCAGTGAACAGACCTGACAGAGGAAGCCTCTCAGGAATTAGTGGCTAATCCTTTCAACACTAGTGGTTTTGCCTGTATTCCTCCCAAATAAAGTGGGCCGATAGAGGTATTAAGTATTTTTCACGGGCAAGTATCTGCACAAATGGCTACTGACTTGGCTAAGTGACCATCCTGTGAAAACCCTTCTATAAAACCCGGTGACACCGGATTCTGACGGTTCCTTACCGTTCGTGAACTGTGTGGAGGCAAATCTCGTTAACAAAATACCAGCTCCTTCAATTAAAGCCAGGAGGATTCCTCCCATGGCAGCAGATCCCACCATGGCAACGGGGCCGTCTAAGGATAAAAAGCACAAACCGACACTTTTTTCACCTTTGGTGCATTACTTTACATATTATCTCTCTTTCTTTAGTTATAATGTCTCCTATAAGCAGTCATTTTGCACCATTTAAGCCTCATTAGTATCACCAATAAAAGGATAATTACCGGCCAACTCTCCCCCTCTTCCTCAAGGAAACAAAGGCGCTAACATTTGAGAACACAATTATTTCTTAAGCACAGGGCAAAAGTTTCAGATTATCTTCCAGTTTCTCTTAGAGACTAAATTCCGCTTTGTGTATCACAGCCTGCTGCTCCACTAGAGCCATGAGAACCCTGCGCTCCGAACCCACAAGTTTTTCAACGAATATTCAGTGCTCAGTTTCTTACTTCTTGAAGCCAATATGGCCCCAGTCAGGGCCCCGCTCGTGATTGAATTCCACGGGTCTTCCTTCCCCCTCATTCTGACCATGCTGCAGTCGATCATGGAGAAGAGACCTCCCCAGACAGCAAAGCTACCTGTGGAAACACAAAATAACCCGAACACTCCTCCCTCCGCGGTGCGTTAGTTCCATTTGCCGTGAGAACGGCAGCGCAGCGCAGTGCGGTACCACAGCGCCACGGCTCCGAGCTCACAGCGTCGTTCTATCTCCAACTGCAGACTTGTCATTTTTAGACCTTTACGCACAAAATTCAGTTCACAAACATGGCTGGAATTCACCCTGCTGAGCCCAGGGGAACGTCTGAACCCCCACCCACACCCACCCGTCCTCTTGGGTGTTTCTCCAAGTCTGATTATTTCTTTTACTGAGTCCATTTGGTTTATTTTAAAGCCCAGCGCACAATGCACAGGCTCCCAGGCTCTGCACAGAGCTGCTTAAAATACAACAACATTATCAACCCTGCTTATAATTCCATGAACACAAGCGTGTTTCCTCCACATTTAACTAATTCTGGGCGCATCAGAACCATATTTATTCATGGCTTGGACTAACTGAAGCACAGCCGGCCCACAGCTCAGGTGTCGCTGCACTCACACCACGTTGTATTCCCAAACCGGGTTATCTACCAGCAACACCACAAAATTAATTACCTCCCAGTTGTGGAGCTCTGGTTTTAATCGCTGTCAAGCTTCCCCGCAGCCGGTGGTTTACACCCTACAATGAAAACGGTAGTTAAAGGAGTAAATTCTTACAGCCCGTCTGACTGTAGGGAGCAACAATTCGCCACAGGCCCCGCACACTCTCAAATGATTTCACTTACCACTGGGGAATTTCTGAACCCCTTGATGGCCTGGAAAATGCCACCTCCTATCGCTCCCATGGTGAAAGCACCTCCGCAGTCATCGACGATCCTCCAGGGGCTGTGAAGAAAAATGAAGATGAAAATATGAAATCTCAATCACGTTAAATCGTGCAGGTAACTGGAATGGACCCAGCACGGAGTGAAATCCCTGCCAGCTGCATCACCTCACATCCAGCGTGCTGAGCAGACTGCAAACTCGAGGTTTGCAGAGACTCCGCCAACTCGCCTCCTAAATACACAGAGGAATTGCCCAAACGCCTCACGCAGGGCAGAAAGACCCTTTTCCATCACCACAAACGTCTGTGGAATTCCAGCTCTGCCCCATTTCTGGAGCACTAATAGGTTTAAATTTAAATTCTCACTCTTGTCTCGACCTGCAGGAAACCGAGGTGGCAAATTCAAGGAGACGCAGCTCACAGCTGCCACAAAGCATCGTGTTCCTGGATTACTCACGCTTTTCATTAGTCCCGGTTATTTAAATGAGACTTCAAAGTCACCATTTGCCAAACTGAAAAGGCTTTTCCTGGCGCATCCCGGATCTTTGAAGTTCCCTCAAAGCACAGATCTGCTCGTGATTCCTCCCAAACACGGAGCAACAACCACAGCGAGCAAAAGCTTCACAGCGGGAGCGTTTTCCCCACAGCAAACGCTTTCAACACCAGCGACATGAGCTGTAATTTGGGGTTAAAACCTCTGCCAAGCACTACATCCTTGTTGTAACACTAAACCAAACACTAAACTAGGCTGGCACTAACCTGCTATTAACCTCTGGTGCCACTGCTGGTAATTTTGAAGTGTAAAATAACAAAGCTATTCTGTTTCTTTCATCTTACGTCAAAGTCTCTCCGCAGAGACCAAACTGCAGCTCCTGCACCACTAATAATCAGCAAATCCAGCAAAGCGAAGCGCTGCCCGGCCCGGGACCTCGTTCCCCCGGGAACGCAGCCCGCAGAGGTCCCGGGCCCGGCACAGGCCGCAGCCGGTACCGCCCCCTCAGGGAGGCTCCGCCGGGCCCGGTACCGGCGTTGTCCGCCCAGGCCCCAGCCGGGCCTCAGCGCTCCCCTCAGCGCGGCCTCCCGCCGAAGGGCCCCGCCAAGGTCACGCACACCGCCCGCCCCCCGCTCTTCCTCCTCCCCCAGCCGGGAGCGGCCCCGAGGATCGCCGGTCAGGTCCCGCCCGGCCCGGCCCGCCCGGCCCGCTCCCCGCCGGTCCCGCCCGGAGCCGCCGCCGGGGCCGCTCACCAGGGCTCCCGCGCGTACTCCTCCATCTTGCCAGGCCCCCTCCGCCCGCCCCCCGCGCCGCGCGATTGGCTGACCGCCTCCCCGCGCCGGCCAATGGGAGCGGAGAGATGCGGAGGGGACGAGATTACACATGCGTGATGCCGCCTTTGCCCCGCTCGGGGCTGAGTGGCGGCGGCGATGGCCAATGAGCGGGGCCGGCGGGGGTTGAACGGCCGGAGGTGAGGTTCTCGGGACAGGGTCGGTGGCAGGGCTGCTGGGCCGGGGCTCGGTCTTGAGGAGCTTTTCCAACCGAAATGGTTCCGTGTGGCCCGGTCACCAGCGGGTGTCCCTGGGAAACGGACAGGATGTCGGGTCTGCGCTCACAGGCCCTCTGAGGAAGGCCGGGAGACTCTGACACAGAGAAGAAAGCAGATAACGTCTCTCAGGGGCAGGCCCAGCTCACCGGAGAGACGCACAAAACACAAAACTGCTTTTATTTATCCCTTTAATAGGCGGTGCCCGTGGTAAAGGCGTGAGCAGCCCCAGGGCCTGCTGATCCCTGAGAGTTCAGGGAGCTGATCTGTCTGTAAACGGCCTCAAGTTGCGCCAGGGGAGGTTGAGGTTGGATTTAGGAACAATTTCTTCCCCAAAGGGCTGTGGGGCATTGGAACAGGCTGCCCAGGGCAGTGCTGGAGTCACCAGCCCTGGAGGGTTGGACAGACGGACATGAGGTTCTCAGGACACGGGGCAGTGCTGGCTTTGCAAGGGAGGTATCACAGTATCACAGTATGTTTGGGATTGGAAGGGCCCTGGAAAGCTCACCCAGTGCAATCCCCCCATGGAGCAGGAACACCCAGATGAGGTTACACAGGAAGGTGTCCAGGCGGGTTGGAATGTCTGCACAGAAGGAGACTCCACAACCCCCTGGGCAGCCTGGGCCAGGCTCTGCCACCCTCACTGAGAAGTTGTTTTTTCTCAAATTTAAGTGGAACCTCTTGTGTTCCAGCTTGATCCCATTACCCCTTGTCCTATCATTGTTTGCCACCGAGAAGAGCCTGGATCCATCCTCATGGCACTCACCCTTTATATATTTATAAACATTAATAAGGTCCCCCCTTAGTCTCCTCTTCTCCAAACTAAAGAGCCCCAGCTCCCTCAGCCTTTCTTCATAAGGGAGATGCTCCACTCCCTTCATCATCTTCGTTGCCCTACGCTGGACTCTCTCCAGCAGTTCCCTGTCCTGCTGGAACTGAGGGGCCACAGCTGGACACAATATTCCAGGTGTGGTCTCCCCAGGGCAGAGCAGAGGGGCAGGAGAACCTCTCTGACCTACTGACCACCCCCTTCTAACCCACCCCAGGTCCCATTGGCTTCCTGGCCACAAGGGCCCAGTGCTGGCTCATGGTCACCCTGCTGTCCCCAGGACCCCCAGGTCCCTTTCCCCTACACTGCTCTCTAATATGTAATTTCCCAACTTATACTGGAACCTGGGGTTGTTCCTGCCCGGATTCAAGACTCTACACTTGTCCTTGTTACATTTCATTCCGTTATTCCCTGCCCAACTCTCCAGCCTGTCCAGGTCTCTGATGGCAGCACAGCTTCCAGTGTCACCACTCCTCCCAGCTTGGTGTCATCAGCAAACTTGCTTATAGTCACTCTATTCCCTCGTCTAAATCGTTAATGAATATATTGAATAAATCATTCGATTGCAACAACCCATGTGGATTGTGCGCCAAGGCACTTATTGCACTAATAAATCGTGGGCTGGAGCAACACAAAGGAGCAGAAATGCTCTCCCTGCTTTAATTTGCTGTTTCCAAAGGATTTAAAAGACTCCTTGTGGACGTGAGCGTCGTGGTCCGAGGCCGACGACGCAGGTTTGTCCTTGTCCAAGGCAGGATGGGAGCAGCGGGCGATGCAGTAATGGGCGTCACCAGAAGGTGGTATTGCGGCTTTTGCTTTGGCCGAGGAGGAGAAACGGGAAGGGTGTCAATAGTGATTTTATTCTGTTGAAAACGGATTTGCAACACACAAAACAGACAGGAAAGAAAGGCAGAGGCAGAAAGACAGTTCCAGTGGAAGGGTTCTTCCTCTGTTGTCGCGCTGCAGGTTGTCCTGGGGCGGGGGTGCACACCCGGGAACGCTTGGATCTTCTCTGGAACAGGGGGACATGTAGCTATGATTCCTCACTAGCTATTCTTTCTCTTTTGTGCCCTCTCCAGTTGGGAACCGAGCTTCCAGTTTGCTGTTTGCCTCGTACCAGCACGCGGTGATGGAGCACGGTGACACTGCGTGGAAATACGGCGTGTTTGGTCATCCGTCTTCAGGCTCTACAACTCAACTTTCTCTTCCAGAAGACACAGCGTGAAAACATTTTGAACTGCGTATCCTGAAAAGCAACCAGGCAGCACATTGGAGAGATCCAGGGCTGCAGTGAGGCGGAACAAGCAGGACCCTCGTGTGGCTTCTGTGGGCGCCAGGGCCCCCAAATGGACACAAATACACTGAATTCTCTCTGGTTCCTGCTGCCTTTGGTGCCGTTCCCCGGCAGTTTTGGGGTGAGGGAGGGAGAAGAGTCTGGGCTGTGAGCACATGAACGCGGAGGGGACGGACATGGACACGTCCCATCACCAAGATGAAGGTTGTGATATCAGGGAGACAGAAGCGATGGGGTGAAGCGGGATGAAATTCAGCAGAGCGATGTTTGGAGCTATGCTCTTGGAAACTAAAAGCAACAGTTTCTTCTACAATCTGGAAAAAATTTCAGCTGTGCTGGTGAATCATAGGAAGGTTATGAGTGGGAGCTGGGTGCTGTGATGCTGGAGATAAATGGAATCCTAGAATGCAACAAGAATGTGCATTTCCCGTAAAGATGGGGAATAATGTCTGGTTTGTAATACAAGGAACTGGGAAACTCACCCAGAGCTCAGGGTGGGACCTGAGCCGGGCAGAGAAGGTGATTAGACTGATGAGGAAAATCTTATGAGAGCTTGTTTTACAGAAGAAAACCGAGAGACAATGTTTGTTTGGATGAGCAAAGTGAAGCTTGGAAGCAGGCAGTAAATATTTAGGAGGGTGATTAAGGATGAAGAAAAAGGGATGGAGTTGGTGGCGTAACGAATGGATAGAAAGCACCGCGCATGGGGTAAAACTGCCTTGAAACTTGGAGAGAAAGACCCGATCAGCCTCTGGCAGAATTTGCAGGTGCCAGGAAGGTTCTTTGTGAGTTCTGTTGATGGCAATTGGTGCCTCCAGCCCACGCCGGGGCTTGGGGCTCTGCCTGAAGCAGGAGAGACTCGGGAATTCGGTCTGTGCAGAAGGAGGGGTGTCTGTGGGGCTTGGCCTGGGAAGCGGGAGTGTTGTGATGAAGAGCAGCTGCAGAAACACCCCTGCAGAGCTTTGGGGGTCGACAGAAGCGCTGACAAAGCGACACGGGGCTGGTGCTGGGGTCAGACTTTGCAGAGCAAGGAGCAGGCGCCGGGCTGGCACTCGCTGCTCACATCCCCCACCTCAGAGGTGCTGGACTTTGCACATCCTTCCTAAAGAAACCAGTCTGCACCAGTAACACAACCACCCACCGCCCCTTCCCCAAAGGGCTGTGTGTTCTGCCGACCGCAGAGATCCCGGAGAGCAGCGGGACGAAGAGGAGAACAGCCCGGGATGGGCGTTTTATTGCCCATTTCAGCCAAGAGCTGTCACTGTCACAGCAGAAACTCTCCTCCTGCAGCGGAGGAGTCATGCCGTCTCTTTGTAGCCACACTGACCCCTTCACTAGCCCTGCAGCACCGAGGGGCACACGCTGGGGTTCAGCCTCCCCCACCCCCAGCTCCCCAGCCTGCCAGCTTGTGCATTTTTGCCTGTTTTCTCACTAGGTTGGCCCATTGCCTTTAAAAGGCTAAATGCTCTGGACTAAATTTGGTCATGCAGCTCTGCATGGTTCCCTGGAACGTCCTCGGGTTTCAGGCTCCTCCGATAGCGCCGTTCCCCGCCTCCCGCTGGGCTCCATTGGCTTCCCAGCACCCGAATCGCGGCTGCATCCTGTTATTGGCCAAATCTCAGACCGAGGGGTGTCCCCTCTTTATAACAACTACACCCCGGGCTGCGGCCAGCGAGAGCTGCTGAGATTTAACACTTGAGCACCTGTCGCTGCTGCGGGAAGCAGTGTTGGAGCTTCGGCTTCTTGGTTTTTTCTCCTTCCTTGGGTACCACACAAAACCGCAACCGTGTCTCGCCAACGAGCCAAGATGTCCAAAGTGGCCAAATATCGGCGACAAGTTAGTGAAGATCCGGACATAGACAGTTTGTTGTCCACTCTGTCTCCGGAGGAGATGGAGGAGCTGCAAAAGGAGCTGGACGTGTCGGATCCGGATGGGAACGTCCCGCAGGAGCTCGATCAGAAAAACCAAACGGAAAATTCGCCGCCCAGCCCGCAGAACTGCGACGCGACGCTCAACCACTGCGAAAAGGAGACCAGGAAACGTCTTCAGAGGGAGCAGTCGGTAGACGTAAGGCACATCCCCCCGCGCGTGAGCCGTGTGCTGTGAGAGGTGCAGGGATGTACCTGTGAGCCGCGCTGGGCCGCGTTAGGGGATGAGATGGGAAACACAAACCCGAGATGGGGAGCGAGGCGGGAGCTGGTCCAGGCTCCCTGGGAGGGAACAGGGTGGTTTATGAAGTCCTGGTGTCACTCACAAAGCCGAAACCTGCTGGTGCTGGGGCTTCTCTCTCTGCCTCTGCTCGAACATCCCGTGGCAGCGCTGGGAGCAGGGCCGGTGCGTCCCGCAGGCGCTGCAGGGCCGGTGCAGTCACAGCGATCCCTCGGGCTGCCTTGCTTTTGCCTCCTGGTTTTTTCTCCTTTGGAGATCTCCGGACTGCCGGTCCCTTCGATTCCTCTTGTGCAAACGCTCTCTAGTTCTTGTGGAATATAAAAAATCTGTTGCTTTGTGGAAGTCACCCTGAGAAGCAGGTTTTGCCCCAAGCTGTTTGTTCCATGTTTATTGTTCAGTTAAAATTAATTATTTTCATTTGGATACATTTATCTCCTTTTTTCCACCTGGCAAATCCTTTAATAGCTTGCTTTGAGCTGGAAAGCTTCGTGCCAGTCCCTCTCGTCTTTTTGTGCTTCACCTCAGTGGGAGCCAGTCCCAGTTCTCTGTAACATTTATTAACCTCTGCACTAAGAGTATTTGGTATGTGCTTTGTGCGTGGGAGGCTGGGAAGCATTTGGTTTCCCTGGATTTTCACGGCAGGCTGAGCCAGCAAGTGAAAGAAGGCGACTTGAAGTATTTATCTGTGTAGTCGTGGGCAGATTTCGTGTCCCAGGATTTGCATCTGCTGTGACGGGACAGGGCTGAGGACGATCAGCAGCGTAAGCAGAGCAGAGGCTTATGTGGGTACTCCTTTTATTTTTGCTCTAGCTCTACTTCCTTATCTATTCCAGGTCACCCAGCGGTACCCTGGATGAGTAATCGAGCTCTAATAAGTCCGTGAACACTTGGAAATAGCTCTTTGTTTAGGTACAGAGTTATTATAGGGGGGTCTTCTCCTGACCTGGGAAAAAAAATGGAGAAAAAGGTGGAGATTGCAGAATAAATAAGTGCAGGTTTGTTTTGGAGACCTGAACAAGGGGTTAAATAGTCGCCTCCACCCCTCTCCAAGCTCCACATGTGGCATTTGGCGTGGGCTGGGGGACACAAAGCGCCGTGGCCCCGGGTTTATTTTCCCACTGCGCTGTCACGTGGGGGGAAACGCAGGCGCCGTGGGACAAACCTGAGAACCGCTGTTATGGGACCAGTTATCCCGGTGACACCGCAGGGTCCGCACTGGTTTGCAGGTGATCCCAGCTTGCAGCCAGCACTGGCGCTGGAAAAGCTGCTTTTCAGCCAGGGGAGACTCTTGTGTTTGGCATCGCTAGTGATGCTGCTTGTTTTTAACCATGGGCAGATGAGGAGCCCACTGGGAATGGGATGGGAAGCGTCCATGATTGGGAGGAAGGGAGGAAATTAGTGGGTAAAATGATGGGTAGAAGAGAAAAATTCCGACTTCTAAAAGCAGATTTTGTTAGAGAAATGAAAGTTTCCATTTGCAGAGCACGCAGCGGCTTTAAGGGCTTTCTGGAAAACGGTTCCATGTCACCAAGGAAGGGCTGGAGCTCTTCTATTAAAGGAAACCCAGTTGAAACATTTGGTATCTGCCTTAATTCGGCAATGAAGGCGAAGCGAGACAAAAGTCAGGGCCAGAAGCTGTCTGGTCCCTGGGGAGCTGCGCTGCATCTTAGGGGGATGTTTTGAAAAACATTGGCCTGGGAAGTGCAGAGACACAGTGATATTTGGGGCCAGAAAGGTCTGAGCCAAAGGGAAGGGGAATAACTGAGCTCCTCGTTAAAATAACAATAATAGCTGAGGCGGGACAGGGCAAGAAGTTGTTTACATCGCTCAGGGCTTTAGCACACAGAGCATGGCCGGGGGGTCATCCCGGGTCTGCGTGTGTCCCCGCGCTCAAGCCGAGGTCCCTCCAGCCTCGCTTTGTGCCAAAAACATCCACATGTGCCAAGAGAGAGCCTGTTTGGTGCCCGGGCACGGTCCGAGCGGGGAGCCCCTCGGGGTGCGCAGGAGCCGTCCCTGCGCTGGCTCCTCGGGTCGGGTTTAGTGGCTCTCAGGACCCGGCCAAGGACACAGCGTTTTCTCCAGGAATGTCCTTGGCCCTGAGTTGTCCCTGAGACAAAATTGGCCGAGGGATGGAGGAAAGGGGCAGCTTGGGCAGCTTGGTGTGGTTTCGCTCAGCCCCAGCAACCCTCTCACATGCCCAAAACACAGGTACCCAACACCCAGGGATGGCAAGTGCAAAACCACCCCCTTTGTGGCCACCTCAAGGGACTGCCCCATGCAGTGGGACAGTCTCAGGGGACATCCCTGCCCCTGGGAGATCTCCTTTCCTTCCCTTTTTTCCCTTCCCCTTTCCAATTTCTTTTCTCATTTCCTTTCCCTTTTCCCCTTTCCCTTTTCCCTTTTCCCTTTTCCTTTTTCCCTTTTCCCTTTCCCCTTTTCCCTTTTCCCTTTTCCCTCTCCTTTCCATTCTTTCCTTTTTTGTGGGTGCAGCGGGGTGACCAGCTCTCATCCACTGTGCTGAGCAAACAGCCAGATCAACACCCACCACCTAACCAGCAATTTTCCACCCCAAAACGAGCTGTGGGGGCTTCCAGGGCAGAAGGCGAGATCCTCGCTGCCCCATCCCATCCCCAGCACCCGGCACAGAGCACGGCAGCCCCTCTGCCCCGTCCCCTCTGCCCCGTCCCCTCTGCCCCGTCCCCTCTGCCCCGTCCCCTCTGCCCCGTCCCCTCTGCTCCGTCCCCTCTGCCCCGTCCCCTCTGCTCCGTCCCCTCTGCCCCGTCCCCTCTGCCCCGTCCCCTCTGCTCCGTCCCCTCTGCTCCGTCCCCTCTGCCCCGTCCCCTCTGCCCCGTCCCCTCTGCTCCGTCCCCTCTGCCCCGTCCCCTCTGCCCCGTCCCCTCTGCTCCGTCCCCTCTGCCCCGTCCCCGGCATCGGTGCTGCAAACGCTCGGATTCCAGGCAAGAAGTTCCCAGTCTCCTTTGCCTTTTAAGGAAACATCTGAGCGGGTTTGAGGGTTACAAATGCTAACAAGCAATGGCAATGCTCATTTTAGTCTATTTAGAGGAAACGGGAAGGCATTTCAGTTCATCAAAACACTGGTGATTAATCAGCCAAGTACCAGGCTGTTTTCATTAGGCTTATTTTTAAAGGTCTGACACGCTGTGTAAAAATATTCCCCTAATAATCGTGCTCGTGGCAGAGGGAACGGCACAGGAGGGGGTGCGGCGGCACTGGTTTCTAGGTACCCAAGGTAAATATGTCAGCACGGCGGAGAGGAGTGAGCGGGCAGGACTCAAGATGGCAATGGAGAGGGGACAGGGCTGGCGCTGGTGGTGACAGCCTGGCTGGTGGCCTGGCCTGCAGGACAAGGTGGCTGCAGGGACAGCCAGAGCTTTGAGATGGGGGGCAGGATCCATTTCTTTCTCCTCTTTTACATCATCCAGACATTTAGGACCAGAGGAAACGGCCTCAAGTTGCGCCAGAGGAGGTTGAGGTTGGATTTAGGAACAACTTCTTCCCCAAAGGGCTGTGGGGCATTGGAACAGGCTGCCCAGGGCAGTGCTGGAGTCACCATCCCTGAAGGGCTGGACAGACGGACATGAGGTTCTCAGGACATGGGGCAGTGTTGGGGTGGGGGAATGGTTGGACTCGATGAGCTTAAGGGGCTTTTCCCTCCCAAATGATTCTGTGATTCTATGATCCTGCCACGCAGCTCCTCTGCTGAGCTCTAAGAGCTTCTGGAACAACAGTGACCTGGCCCCGGAGGTGTCCCCAGCCTCCACCCAGGGATGCAGAGTCTCGTGCAGGCAGTGGCAGGTGGGCAAGAGTGACCTTTGGCTTTAGAAACATGCATCCGATTTCTTGCCTACAAGTTTTTGCTCCCAATTCATCCCCTTCTGCTGCGGGTGGAGCTGGACGCTCACACAGGGCCTGGGTCCCCCAGCCCTGGGTTTGGGGCGTGCAGCGGCGCGGGGCTGCGCTCGGGCTCTGCAGGGCGCTGGCACGTGCCTTTCTGTCACCTGCTCCGGGCCCTGCCGGGGAGCCAAGAAATCTCTTAACTAAACAAACATCTCTCTCGTCCCAGATGGCATCTGTTTATACGCCAGGTACAAACAGTCCCAGCAGCTGCCCCGCTCACAGCCAGGCCAGTTCTTCCCACAAAAGAGCCGTTCCCAAGGGCCAGCAATGCTGGGACAGCACGGAGCCCGCGGAGCCCGCGGGAAGATACCGGGGCCAGGGCAGCGTCTGGAGGGGGTGCCAGGCCTGGCTGCAGAGCGGGGTCTCTGGGCTCCGATTTGGGGTTCAAGGCATGGGTGAAGCTGTGGTGCTGTCCCAGCCTGGGAGGGCCCAGGGAGCTCGTAAAGGTGTCACAGCTGCGTCTCCCAGAGGCATCTTGTGTGTTCAGGGATCTGCCCAGAGCACTGGCTCATCTCCAGTGGGAGTGGAGGTGTCTCATAGCTGATGGTTGGGGAGGCTGTTGGTCTCTTTTCCCAAGGAACAGGTGACAGGATGAGAGAAAATGGCCTCAAGTTGCGCCAGGGGAAGTTGAGGTTGAATCTTGGGAACAATTTCTTCCCCAAAGGGCTGTGGGGCATTGGAACAGGCTGCCCAGGGCAGTGCTGGAGTCACCATCCCTGGAGGGCTGGACAGACGGACATGAGGTTCTCAGGACATGGGGCAGGGACAGGGCTGGGAGAACAGTTGGACTCCATGATCTTGAGGGTGTTTTCCCACCAAAATGATTCTGTGATTCTATGATTCTAAGATATGCTGGGAAAAGCATCTTGCATTACAAAGCAATAAACACCATGACCCCATTTCCTTGGTTTTCTGCAGGGAGCTCAGGAATGCAAAGTCCTGTGCAAAGGAGGCCTGTTCCAGATTGCCCAGGGCTGGCTGTGAGTGCTGCGTCAGCACTGTCACCTGTGCCACCGGCCAGGGACGCTCCCTGCTTGCATGGGAGGCGTGTTGGGCTGCTCCTGTGTGAGAGGTGCAGAGCTGGGGACAAGGAGACTGGGGTGACGCGTCTGGAGGTCGGAGGCGTCTGTCTCTGTAACGCCTGGGTGTTTTTGTCTTGTTAGGAAAGCAGGTTGAGCGAGAGGAATAAGGGAGGCAAGAATGAAGAAGAAAAGGGAAAGGAAGCTCCTTCCAAAGACGTGGCCCAGAAACGAGATACAAAAGTGGGGAAAGACTCTAAAAAGGAAGAAAGTGTTCAGAAAACAGACCCAAAAACTAAAGCTGAGGCTGGGAGCAAGCCCAAAGAGGAGAAGGCTATCAACGACAGACTCAAGGCCATGGAGAAAAAGCTGATGGGGAAGGACAAAAAGGAGGAAGATAAGGGTTCAGTGTTGAAGAAGGACACGAGGAAGGATAAAAAAGAGGAAGAAAAGGGCCCAGCATTAAAGAAGGACGCAGGGAAGGATAAAAAGGAGGAAGAAAAGGGCTCAGCGTTAAAGAAGGACGCAGGGAAGGATAAAAAGGAGGAAGAAAAGGGCTCAGCATTAAAGAAGGATGCAGGGAAGGATAAAAAGGAAGAAGAGAAGGACTCGGCAGCAAAGAAGGAGACAGGGAAGGACAAAAAGGACGAAAAGGGCTCTGCATTGAAGAAAGGCGAAGGGAAGGACAAAAAGGAGGAAGAGAAGAGTTCGGGATCAAAGAAAGATGCAGAAAAAGATACAAAGGGAGAAGATAAGAAAGCAAAAGATAAGAAAGAAGAGGAAAAGAGTTCAGCTTTGAAAAAAACAAAGGCAGACGAGAAGGACAAATCCCAGCCAGAGGCAGAGAAGGCGGCGGAGGAGAAGCAGGAGGAGAAGCAGGAGGAGAAGCAGGAGGCGAAGCAGGAGGAGAAGCAGGAGGCGAAGGCGGCAGCCGAGAGCAGCCCCACCAAGCCCACGACCGGCAGCTCCCCGGATCAGGCCAAGGATGACGAAGCCTCCAGCATTTTCGACGAGCTCATCGAGAAGGTGAAGAACAACGACGCCGAGGTCACCGAGGTGAACGTGAACAACTCAGACTGCATCAACAACGAGACCCTGGTGCGCTTCACCGAGGCCCTGGAGTTCAACACCGTGGTCAAGCTCTTCGCCTTGGCCAACACTCGTGCCGATGACCACGTGGCCTTCGCCATCGCCATCATGCTGAAGTCCAACAAGGTGCTGACGAGCATCAACCTGGACTCCAACCACATCACGGGCAAGGGCATCCTGGCCATTTTCCGGGCGCTGCTGCAGAACAACACGCTGACGGAGCTGCGTTTCCACAACCAGCGGCACATCTGTGGGGGGAAGACAGAGATGGAGATCGCCAAGCTCCTGAAGGAAAACACCACGCTCCTCAAGCTGGGCTACCACTTCGAGCTGGCCGGGCCGCGCATGACCGTCACCAACCTGCTGAGCCGGAACATGGACAGACAGAGGCAGAAACGCCTCCAGGAGCAGAAACTGGCACAGGAGCGTGGGGAGAAGAAAGACCTGCTGGAGGTGCCCAAGCCCGGAGCCCTGCAGAAGGGATCCCCCAAGCCATCCCCACAGCCGTCACCCAAGGCTTCCCCCAAAACCTCTCCCAAGAAAGGGGGGGGACCCGCTGCGCCGCCCCCGCCTCCTCCTCCGCTCGCCCCACCACTGATCAACGAGAACCTGAGGAACTCGCTCTCGCCGGCCACGCAGAGGAAGTTGGGAGACCGGGCGCTGCCCGTGCAGGAGAAGAGCTCGCGGGACCAGCTCCTGGCGGCCATCCGCTCCAGCAACCTCAAACAGCTCAAGAAGGCAAGTGCAGGGCCGTGGTGGGGCCACCCCCAGCCATGTCTGAGGTCACATCTGTTGTCACTTGGGTAGTGGAGAGGTGAGGGCTGTCCTCGTCCCAGCCCCTGCGCAGATCCATCCCTTTGCTGAGCATGTGGGTGGGCAGATCTGTCCTTTTGCAGCACCCCTTGCAGAGCAGGTGGGTCAGCGCACACCTCTGGGCTGGGAGGAGGCCCAGGGTGGCCGGAGAGGCTGCATCTCCAGCGCTGGTCCCAGCGCGATGCCTTAAAACATCTCATGTGTCCCGGGTGGTTTGTGTCCCTGGCTGGGCTACCCCTGAACTGCAGCTTGGGGACAACCAGCCTGGCCAAGAGATCACACAGTCACAGATGGTTTGGGTTGGAGGGACCTTCCCAGCTCCCCCAGTGCCCCCCCTGCCATGTCAGGGACATCTTCACCAGCTCAGGTTGCTCAGAGCCCCGTCCAGCCTGGCCTGGGATGTCTCAGGGATGGTTCATCTACCACCTCTCTGCCCAACCTGGGCCAGGCTCTCACCACCCTCAGGGCAACAATTCCTTCCTCATGTCCAGCCTGAATCTCCCTCCTTTAGTTTAAAACCACCACCCCTTGTCCCCCGCTCCCCGCAGTGACAGGGTGTCTCCCCCGGCAGGTGCAGGTACCGAAGCTGCTGCAGTAGGGAGCGGGACGGCTCTCGCCCGGCGCGGCAGAGCCCAGGACACTCGTCCTGCTTGTGACTGTTTCCGTGACAGCCCTTTGGGACCTGCAGTGACCGACACCGAGGAGCAGCGATCTCTCTGGGACAGACGGCGGAAGGGCCGGCCCCGAGCAGGACCAGCACGGCCGCTGGACGCAGTGTGGGAGGAAGACGTATTTATTATTTTCTCGGTTGTGAAGCCTTCAAGCTCTTTCTTTTGCCAGCACCGTGTGCGCTCTGGAGACGCGGAGGACACAGGAGAGGGGTCTGCAGAGCTGGTCCTTACGGGACGCCCCTCGGAGCGTGTAGAAGGGGCTCAGCACCCCCCACCCGGGGGACCCACTCTGGGGCGAGCGGAGGTACCCGGAGGGGCAGGGGACAGCCCGGCCGTCGTCACAGCTTGCGTCCCCACAGGGTCTCCAGGTGGCCAGGGAGTGATGGGGTGCGGGCACAGCGGTGGGGTGCAGGCTGGACGTTGGGAGGAATTGGGGGGGTCGGAGAAGGGGAAAGCCCCTGGAACAGGGGCTTGGGGCATCACCTGCACGCCCACAGCCAGCCCTGCTCAGGGACCACCGGGTCCCCAGGGCGCTTTGTGCCACAGCCCAGCCCGTCCAGGGCCGTTTTTGAAGCTTTTCAGCCCAATTTGGGTGTGAGGTTTTTTCCCCTCTTCATGACCCTCCACCTTGTTGACGAGACACCAGACCAGACCGCTCCACCATTGCGGACACCAAAGTGTCCCTGGGGAGCACGGGGCTCACCCGGAGGTTGGACCCCTGGTGGGACAGGAGCAAGGGGGACCCCTGCCCACAGCCCCACTGGGGGCACAGGGACGCTGCCTGTCCCCCAAGCAGGTTTGGGGGCGCCCACCCCGCGCACCCTCCCGGCGTGAAGCCTCGTTCGCGGTTTGTACGAGTGCGGCCACTGCAGCAGCAATAAAGCTTCACCCGACGCTTCCCCCGCCTCGGGGACACTCCGCACCCGGGGGCCCCGAGTGGTGACACCGACCGAGCAGCAACTCCCGAAACTGGGCGAAATGCCTGTATTTGGGCATTCTGCAGGGGGGCAGCGCCTTGGCCCCGCCGGAGCGGGCGCTGGGTCCCTGCGGGCAGCGGGGGGACCCCAAACCGGGCACTGCGGGACCACCCAGACACCCCGAACTGCGCCCCCCGGGGCTGCCGGGTCCCCCCAAACCGTGCACCCCGGGACTGCCCGGCACCACCCAACCGGGGCCACCGGGACACCCCGAACCGGACACCCCCCACCTCCGCAGCCGCACAAGCCGGCAGTGTGACCTGCCCAGCGGCGACCGGCAGGGGTCGCGCCATCGGAGCGAACCGGGGAGGGATGCGGGGGGGGCGCCAACGGCCGGCGGGGCCCTGCAGGGGGCGCCACGACGAACCGGGCCGGTGTCTCCCGGCAGGGGGCGGTACCGGAACCGCACCGGAGCTGCCGCGGCCGGCGGCGGCCGGCAGGGGGCGCGGTGCCGCCAGCCCCCGCTCCGCTCCGTTCGGCGGAGCGCTCGGTATCGGCGAGACGGCGCAAGACAAAAGGCGCGGCGGCGGCGGCGGGGTCACGGGCGGCGGGGCCATGGGCGGCGGGGCGGCGCCATGAGGCGGCGGCGAGCATGGCGGCGGGCGGCGGCGGGGCGCGGCGGGGGCTGCTGAAGCGGAAGCCGAACTTCACGCTGCAGGAGATCGACATCCTGATGAGCGAAGTGCTCAAGTACGAGCAGCTGCTCTTCGGCGCCGCCGCCAGCACCGTCAACGCCTACGAGAAGCAGAAGATCTGGTGGCGCATCACCAACAAGATCAACGCCGCCGGCCGCAACCAGCGCGACATCGGCGAGGTGAAGAACCGCTGGCGGGGGCTGCGCCGCCGGGCTAACGATAAGATCACCCGGCACCGGCAGGAGAGGCAGGGACCCGCCGTTCGAGCCGCCGGCCGAGCCGGCAACGGCAACGGGAACGGATCCGGGCCGGGCCCGCCGGAGCTCGGCCCCGGGCCCGCGCCCGGTTGGGGACCGCGAGGCGCCGCCGGCATCGAACCGCCGCTCCTCAGCGTCGAGGGGGTGGCGCCGCACGGTGGGTGCGCGGAGCGGGGCGGGGGGACACGGACACGGGCGAAGGGGACAGGATGCGAAGGACCGGGACACGGGCACGGGGAACAGGGACATGGGGACCAGGACAGGGACATGGGGACTACGACAGGGATATGGGGGTTACTGGGACTAGGACGGGGACATGTGAGGACCAGGACAGGGACATGGGGGTACTGGGACCATGCAGGACGTGGGTGACCACGTTCAGGACAGAGACGTGGGAGTACTGGGACCAGGAGAGGGACAAGGGACGTGGGATGGGGCTGAACCACGATGAGGGACACGGGTGTATTGGGACACATAGGTACAGGTGGGACCAGGAGGGGACATGGGAGTCCCGGGGACAGAGCGATGGGGACAGAGGATGCAGAGGTAGAAAGGGGTCGGGTCGCTTGGTCCATGGGGAGCCGGGGGGTCCCGCCAGCTGCCCCGCGCTCTCTGTCCATCCCGCAGGCGTCAAGGAGGAGCCGGTGAAGGAGGAGCCGGTGGAGGTGAAGACTGAGCCTTTCCACAGCCCGGCCACTGACAGCGTCCCCGGCCACGGCGCTGAGCGCCGGCTGCCCCGCGCCGGCACCGGCGAGCTGGGCGAGGGCTGGAGCCGGAGCCCCCCCTGCCCCGCGCCCCCCGAACTCTCCCTCAGCGACCTGGGTGGGCAACAGGAGCCATTGGGCTCCGATTTCCCGAGCATCCTCTTCGAGCAAGAGGCCGAGCATCTCAATAACTGCAGCGCGGGCGAAGCGGGACCCGCCGGGACAACGCGGCTGTCGGATGGGGCAGCCGACTGCGCCCAGCTCAGCCCGGCCGAGAAACGCGTCGTCCAGTCGAACGAACGGCTGGTGCAGGAGATGCGGGCGTTCCGCCGGGAATACGCCGAGAGCCGCCGGGAGACCAGCTCCATCCTGCGCGGCATCGCGCAGGCGCTGGGCGGCCTGAGCCGCAGCCTGGCCGAAATCCGTGACCTCTACCTCCGGGGACAGGTGGTCCCCAAGCCCTGAGCCCCACGCAGCTGGCTGTGTGCGCCCACGGCCGCCGGGGACCACCCTGGGGATGGGTTTTCCGTGCCCCCCCACTGCCCGGCTTGCTTCTTTTATTATTTTTATTATTATTATTTTTTTCCTCTCCAACCCACTTAAATAAAACTCAGAGCTGGCCCCCGACTCCCCCTCCCCGGGCTCGTTGCGGGGTTTTTAGGGGCGATGGGATGCTGGGACTGAGTGGTCCCTTGGGAGATGTGGCCGCAGCTTGCCCCCAGTGGGGTCTGTGTGACTTCCCTTTCCGGGAACGATGATCTCAGTGATCCCAAATTTAGCCAGTGGCTGAACGCCCCCCCCTCCTGGACCCCCTCCTGGTGGTGGTGCCGTGGGGGAATGAATCACCCCGGGAGCAGCCAAAGAGCCGGGGTGAATCACGCCCCCGGGCGCCTGTTCCTCACCAGCGGCTGCGAAGGGAGTCGGGTCCCAGCTCCAGTGACTCGGGACAGGGTGGGGTGGGTGGGGGAATCTGTCTCGCACCCACAGCCCCCATCCCAGGACTGAATTTGCTGCTTTCTGCCCCAAAATGCCACTGGCAATGGTTTCACGCCCCAGTTTCGAGCAGCGGGGCTGGGTGGGCAACAGTGCTCCCGGGCTGGCTCACTGGTGGGGATTATCCATCCCAACCCAGTTTTTGGATGGAGAAGCCCCAGGAGCAGAACGGGAGTGGAGAAAAGTCATGTCCCCCCCTTACAGCTCCCCAGGGAGGGGCGTGGGGCTCTGCCCCCCAGCGCGGAGCCACCGAGACGACACCAAGTGTGGGGCGCAAGACGTGGTTTAATGCTGACCCCGGGGGGGGCCGAATCCGGACGCGGGTGTGCAGGGGTGCAGCCATGCACGGCCCTCAGGGGACCCCCGGGTGTCCCCCCCGTGGGTGCCCGGGGCAGAGGCACCACAAAGGGCCCAGTGTGTGGGACAAGAGCCGCCCTGTGCTGCCGGCGCGGGGTCACCCGGGACGGCCGGGAAGGGCCCGATCCGGCCACAACCGGAGCACCCTCCTGGCCCCGCGGCGGGGCGACTGGGGTCCACAAGGTCCCCAAGAGCCCCAGCCCGGCCGTGCTGGCCGGCAGCAGGAGGGGGATGCCGGGGTCCCCATGGGGGCTCAGGCTCCGGGGTAGCTGGGCTGTGCCGGGACGTAGGGCGGAGGCGCTGTGGGGGGGCGAGATGGGGTGTCAGCCCCCAGCAAGGCCTCTGTGCCCCCCTGGAGAACAGAGGGGTGTCTGTCCCCCCCAGTGCTCACCTGTGGGGTTGTAGACGGGGGGGCCGGAGGGGTACAGTGGGTACTGGGCAGCGGGGGCGGACGGTGGGTACATGGCCATGGGGGTGAAGCCGGGCTGGGGGGGTGCAGGGCCGGCTTTGGGGTCCATAGGGAAGGGGGCCATGGGGGCCGCGGGGGGGTAGCTGGACAGCGGGATCTCTGGGCCTGTGGGAGAGATGGAGAGGGGGCTGCGGCACCTGGGGACACAGCCCGGCAGTGCCCAGGGGTGTCCGTGGCCCTTGGCGGGGGGCAGCAGCGGGCACTGGGGTGATCTCAGCAGCACGCACCACAGTGCCCTCCCCAGCACCCAAATCCCGCACCCAGCTGCCACACCCCCCCAATGCCCCTCTACATTGCTCCAGGATCCCACATTGCGCCCCAATTCCCCCCACCCTGTTCCTGCAGGACCCCTCCTGCACCCCAGTGCCCGTACCCTCCCATCCCTGCAGACCCCTCCGGAGCTCCCCCACCTTGCAGGGGGGTGCGCAGGTGCTGCCGGCGCTGGTACAGGTAGCAGCAGGAGCACATGAAGCAGCAGACGATGGTGGTGACGATGGCGATGAAGAGCACCACGGCCGAGGCGATGCCCGCGATGGTCTTGGGGCTGTGGGACCCCCCAGGGATGTCACCGCGGGGACGTGGGGGAGCGGGGCCTGCGAGGGGGCTGCCCAATGCCAGTGCCCAGCACCCAGTTCCACTACCCAGTGCCCAGTACCAGTGTCCAGCGCCCAGCACCAGCACCCAGTATCCAATCCCCAGGGCACAATATCCAATCCCCAGAGCCCAATACCCAAAAGCAAGCACCCAGCACCCATGTCTGCAGCTCAGCACCCAGGTCCCGGCACCTGAAGGCGAGGCAGTGGCGCTGCTGGCGCTCGGTGATGAGGCGCAGGGGGTCGCGGCAGCAGTACCGGTGGTGGCACGTGCCGCAGCAGAAGGTGTAGAACTCACAGTCGAAGCTGGGATGCCAGGACCCGTTCTTGTCCACGTACCACAGGCAGTCCTCACCTCCCGCCACTGGGGACAGCCACTGTCACCAGGGCACCTGGGGGCACCTGGGGCACCGCCAGCCCGGCCAGCGCCATCCCCAGCAGTGCCAGCACCAGCCACATCCTCTGTTCCCCAAATGCTGTCTCATACCCCACTGCACCCTGCCCTGTGTCCCCCCATGCCCCTCTGCCACCACATCCCCCTGTATCCTGCCCCATGTCCTCCCCTGTCCCCTGGTCCATCCTGCCCCACATTCCTCCGTACCCTGCTGGGTCCTGTCCCTTGTAGCCCACTCCATCCTACCCCATGTTGTCCCCCTGGATCTTGCTCCGTTCTGTCTCATGTCTCCCTCCCCAACCCCACCGCATCCTGCCCCACATCCTTGCGGATCCTGCTCCATCGTACCCATCCCCCAGGGCCCCCCAGGCCTCCTCCCCGCCCGGCTGCTCCAGCGGCGCCTCCCGGCTCTATTTCTGGCCAGAGCCACCTGCGCTCCCAGAAATAACCCCGCGACGAGGCCTCGGGGGCGGCCGGAGGCGCCAGGACAGCAGCCGGAAAGACACCGGGGTTGGGCTCCTTCCCCCAGGTCTTCCAGCTCGCTCCCCACCCACTCCAAGAGGCTTCGGGGGTCTCATACGGGGGTCACTCACTGCCCAGAGGGACCAGAGCAACTCAGAGCCAAGTGGGGAAACTGAGGCACGGCCGCATGCGTGGGAAGCACCCAAATCCTCAGGACTGGGCATCCTGGCTCCCTGCACGCTGTTCCCGGGGGCGAGCGGTTCTTGGGGTCACCCCAAAAGTGGCAGATGGGTGCGGTGTGTTGGGAGCAGTGCTCAGTGGGACACGTCGGTGCAAGCAGCCTCCGTGCAAAGGGTCACGGTCACAGCCGGTAGCACCGGGTGCCATCGCAGGGTGGCACCGCCCTCCTCCCGCAACCGCCCCGGGACCCCCCGTGTCTCTTACCCAGAGAGGTGGCCACGGCCACCAGCACGGTCCCGGCCAGGGGCCACCCGCTGCCGCCGCCGCCGGGCCCCATCCCGGGGCCGGGCCCGGTGCGCCCGCTCAGCGCTGCCCGGGGCCGGGAGGGCCGGGCTGGGGGCGGCGGTTGCGGTTGCGGTGCCGCAGCGGCTGCGGGGCGGGCCCGAGACGGCGGGGCTGCGGCCGGTGCTGCGGGGTCGCTGGGAGCCCGGACGACCCCCGGTGCCGGTGCCGCGGGGCTGCTGCCGGTGGGAGCCCGGTGCCGCTCCCGGTGCTGCGATGCCGGTTGGAGCCCGGTGCCGCTCCCGGTGCTGCGATGCCGGTGGAAGGTCGGTGCCGCTCCCGGTGCCTGTGTCCCCCGGTGCCGGTGCAGCCCGGCGCAGGCCCGCAGTGACGCCGCAGCCCGGCGGCGCTCGGTCGCTGCCCGGTGCCCCCCCGCGGCGGGACCTCCCGCCGCAGCCACCGGCCCCCGTCCGCCCCCGCCGGCCCCGCGGGCACGGGCACGGCCTGGCAGGGCTGCGCCGGGGCGGCTCCGGAGGTCGGATGGCAGCCCGGCCCCCCCCGGCAGTGCCCTCCCCCGTTACTGCCCTTCCCCTCCCCGGTACCCCTTATTTCCCCACCCCCTGCACCCCAAGCCTTTCCCTCCACTCCTTCCCGTCCCCAGCATCTGCATCCCGGCCGGGCCAAGCGCTCGCTGGCAGGGGACAGGGTTGGGGACAGGGGTGACGCATCCCTAGAGTCTGACAAGAACACCCTAATGAAGATGTTTATTAGAGACCGAAGCCCCAAACCGAGGATTGCGGTGACACCATCAGCATTGGGGTCACGGTGACAGTGAGGGGACATGGCGGGGGGACCAGCCCCAGCCACCCAGTCCCAGCCCTGCAGACCCCAGGGGTGCTGGGGGGGCGGCTGCACCTCCCGCCTGTGTCTCCACACCAGGATAGGGGGGTGTGGGACGTCCCTGTCCCCGTTGTCCCTGGGCCAGCCAGGCTGTGCCCCCCCCGGGCTGTGGGGGCGGGGGGGTCCATGCTTACACTTGTGTGACGATCTCGCCGTTCTCAGGCATGTAGACCTGCACGGGCACGCCGTCCGCGGAGCGCCGCAGGACGTGGATCGGGGGAACCTGCGTGGGAGAAGGAGCCCATGGGTGTGGGCACCGCACCCCACGCTGGGGCAGCACCCCGGGGTGCACATCCCTGGGTGGGAGGTGTTTGCGGGGACACAGCTGCGGGTCCCCACTTGTCTGGCATGCGCCCCACTCTGCACATCCCCACTATCCCCACTCCCATCCCTGTGCCAGCAGCCCCCATGTCCTACCTGAGCCCGCGGCAGGACTCCGCAGCTGATGGGCACGTCCCTGATGGTCCCACCACGGGGTCCCCGAAAGGCTCCTTGCCGATCGAGGGAGTGGGGACGGGCCCCCCGCAGCCGGGCGCGCTGGTGCCACGACTTGAGCTCCTCGGTCACGGCCGCCTTGGAGAGCCCCCGCCCCGCCGCTGGCGCGTAGTCCTTGAGCGAGGGGGTGCGCACGATGCGGCTGTGCGAGGGCACCAGGCGCTGGTAGCGTAACGGGGCCAGATCCTGCTCATAGAGGAAAGCTGGGGAGCCAGCAGGCGGCAGGAAGCGGTGGGCACCCCGGGGGTAATAACCGGGTTCGGCGAGGAGCGGTGGGAGCGGGGGGCGCGGGAAGGAGACGTCGGGGCTGCTGCTCCCCGGGGAGGTGGCGTGGGAGACGCTGGAGAGGTCGGAGATGCTGTCGTCGGAGCCAGAGTGGTGTGCGGGGGTCGGGACGCAGGAGGTGGGCACCGTCACCGTGTAGTAGGTGGGACGCCGGCGGGGTACGGCACTGCGGCCCCGCGGCTCGGCCGGCGGCCAGCACGCCTCCACCCTGCGGGCAGGGCCTGCGCCTGAGCACGGGCCCTTCCCCGGAGGATCTCCATCCTCCCTGCATGGGGTCAACTCCATGCACCCCATGGCCTTAGGTCTGTTGTATCCATGCTCCTCCCCAATGGATTTATGTCCATTCTCCTCATAGGGTTATCTCCAACCTCCCCATAAAGTTGTCTCCATCCTCCCCGTGGCTTTAGCTCCATCCTCCCCTTGGGGTTACATCCAACCTCCCCCCATGGGAATAGTTCCATCTTCCTCCCCATGGCTCTGTGTCCAACCTCCTCCCTATGGGTTTAGCTCCCTCAATCCCATGGGATCATCTCCAACCTCCTCCCCGTGGGTTTAGCTCCATTATCTTCATGAGAATAGCTCCATCCACCCTATTGTGCTATATCCACTGTCCCCATAGGATCCTCTCCATCCTCCTCCCCACAGGGTTGTCTGCCTCCACCCTCGCAGAAGCCCTTGTCCCCGTGCACAGGACATACCTCAGGGACTGGGCCTGTCCCCGTCGGCCCGATGGCTCGGGGGTGCTGGGAGCGCTGGACCCCGCCTGCCGGCACAGCACCAGGGTCCTGATGGGGACGAAGCGGTAGGGAGGGACGTCCCCCACCCTGGGCGCCGGCGAGGCTGCGCGGCTGGGGCTGCCGGGGGCAGCAGGGGTGACTGACGGGGACCTGGGGTAGCACCGGGAGCCCCAGGTTTCCCCATCCCCTGGGTCCACGCTGGGTTTATTGCCCTTTTCGTAGGGTCTGTCGAGGCTGGTCTCCTGCCACGGGCTGGGGGGGGCTGAGGGGGACCCCAAACCCTCCGCCTCAGTGGGGTCCTTGGGGGTGGGATGTCCTGGTGGCTGCGTCTCCTCTGCGGGGGAGACAGAAGGTTGGGATGGAGGGGACACACGGGAGACGCTGTCCCTGCCCTGTCCCCTCTGTCCCCTTACCCTCCTCCAGCAGGATGGCGTCCGACAGGGAGCTCTCGTCGGAGGTGCTGAGCTCTGCGGGGACGAGGACGGCTGAGAGCGGGGCCGGTGCCACCACCGGCTGCCAAAACTCTCCCACGGCACCCGCCGCCACCCAGCGCGTCCCCGCGGGGCTCCGCTCCCGCTCCCCGCCGCCTGTCCCGACACGCTCCGCCGCGGTGGCGGCACCGGCCGGGCCGGCTCTGCCGAGCCCTGCGCCGGCTTTGCTGCGGGCAGCTCCCAGCCTGCCCGGCCGGGCGGGAGGAGGGTGCTGGGCAGGACTGGGGGCACTGGGAGGGATGGAGCCGCCGCCACCGTGTCACTGGTGCACGCGAGGTGACGGATGCGGGAGCACCGGGGGGCGGCCGGGAACGAGCCGAGGAACATGTGGGGGCGAGCGGGGACCCGCTCGGACGGTGCCGCCGTGGCGGGGACACGGCAGCCGGGCCAAATCCTGGCACCCGTTGGGGTGCAACCCCTGGGGAGGGCGGACTGGGGGGAGTCATGGGCTGCAGTCACGGGGGTGAAGTCTTGGGGTGCATTTGGTGGGTGCAGTTGTCAGGGATGGTGTATTGGGGTGCAGTCAGCAGGGGTGAAGTATTGGGGTGCATTGACTGGGGATCACGTATTGGGGTACACTGCTGAGGCTGCATTCAGCAGGGATGAAGTATTGGGGTGCATTCACCATGGTGCATCCATCAGGGAGAGCATATTGGGGTGTATGCACCAGGGATGGTGTTTTGGGGATCACCCGGGGGGTGCAATCACAGAGGATGGAAAATTGGGGTGCATGCACTGCGGGGGGGTGCATTGGGTGGATCTGGGGGGCTTCAGTCACCACGGAAGGGAGATTGCGGTGCATCCAGTGGGGATGGCGTATTGGGGGGCACCCAGGGGATGTGTTCCCAGGGGATGGAGCATCAGGGTGCATTCACCAGGGACACCCAATTAACCTGCCCCCATTCCCACCTCTCCCAACCTCCAGCATCCCCCAAGTGATCCACCACCTCCCAGGGGACACAGTGGGGCACACGGGGGGCTCACCCTCGGTGGCGCTGGTCCCAGCGCCGGCGGACAGTGGCCGTCGGCCGGCCAGGAGCCGTTGTCGGTTGAGGACGTTCTCCAGGTCCTTCAGCTTCTGCTCCTCACGGTGTGCGGCCGTGAGCCGCCGCTTCCGCAGCCCCTTGCTGATGTTCTCCTCGCGGCACAGGCGCCGGGCGGCCTTGGCGATCTGCAGCTGCAGCGCCAGGTCCCGCTCCAGGGTGCTCAGCGGGTCCTGGGGACGGAGGGGACATGCTTGGCACCCCCCCACCTCCACCACACCCATGTGCTAACCAAGGTTTGGCATAACCAGGGGGAACAGGAATTTTGCCCATGGGATGGTGACATCTCTGGGTGACGCTTGGACATCTGGGATGGGAGGGGTATGGGGATGGGAGGATGAGGATGAGGATGAGGATGGAGGTGGGAATGGTGATAGGTAGAGCGGATGGGGATGGGGATGGGGATGGGGATGGGGATGGGGATGGGATGGGGCTGAAGACGAGATGGGATGGAGAGGGCTATGGGGATGGAGAGGGGACTGGGGATAAGAATGGGAATGGGGACAGAGATGATGGGATGGGATGGGATGGGATGGGATGGGATGGGATGGGATGGGATGGGATGGGATGGGATGGGATGGGATGGAGAAGGGTCCCTACCACCCACCCCAGGGACCCCCTGCCCCGCTGGCACCCCAGGGACCCCCTCACCGCCCCACGCAGGACGAGGGTCTCATCCAGCTTGAAGGCGGCACCGATTCTGCGCCGGACCTTGGGGGGCTTCTCACCTGCTTTCAGGGGGTACTCGCGGGGTAGCGTCCCCGTCAGCTCCTGGGGACGGCACAGGGGACACTGAGCCACTGCCAGGGCGGGGTGGGGGCCGGCAGGGTGTCCCCCGTCCCGCTCACCGCCTCGCGCAGGCAGAGCCGCCGCAGCTCCTGCACGCAGCTCTCCAGCCGCATCTCCAGCGCCTGCTGCTGCCTGCGCCCCGCCTGCGCCCGCTCCTTCAGCGGGGACACCGGGCTGTCGGGGCCTGGGGACACACGGATGGACGGGGGGACAGAGGGACACCTGTTGAATGCTCCCAGACCTCCCCACCGCCCCCCCCCAGCCTCCCTGCCTCGGTTTCCCAAAAAACACAGGGCGAGGACAAGCAGCCGTGAGCCCCCCTGCACTCCCCCCCCCAGCAGCACCCACGGGTGCTCGGGCTCCCCCGGGCAGCCGTGATTTCCCAGCACGGGGGGGGGACACGGGGCAGGTTTCGCCCTGACTCAGCCACCCCTGAGCGAAACGCGGCTGAGTCAAAGCCGGTCCGGGCCCCCCCACGCTTGGGTGCCCCCCCCGAAACTGGGGAAACCCCCATTTCCACTTTCCCACTCCCCCCCCCGGAGCTTTTGTGTGTTCCCATGCACCGAAGTGCCCAGTTCTCAGCTGGGGGGACCACGTCTATAAGAGGACGTGTGGGTTGGGGGCACCCCAAGACCATACCCCCCCAAATACCCCTCCAGCGCTCACCCGAGTGCAGCATGATCCCGCTGTCCGTGTCACTCGCCTCCCCCATGGCAGGCCGGGACCCTACGGGTGACAGTGTGGAGACGCCGTGTCCCCACGCCACCCCCCAGGGAGCACCCATGGGTGCACCCCTCCCCGCACCCCCCCCAGCCCTCAGCATTGCCCCGGCCCTCCCGGCCGCCAGCTCCGGTGATGGCGGAGAGGGGGAGGAAGGCGAGGCCGTGTTTGCTCTGCCTGCCTTCTTGTAGGTCCTACGATAAACAAAGGTGTGCGAACACGTGTGTGGCGGCTGGGGTTGCCAGGACGAGACCCATCCCGGGGGCAAAGGTGGTCGGGGTGCGGCGGGGGGGCGGGGGGGCCTCGCTCCCGCCCTGGCCGGTTTCGCTGGGAGCCTCTCCCAGTTTTGATTTCCTTTCCACTGGGCTGGAGGTGGCTCCTGTGTTGAGGGGGTTGCTGGCCCTGGGAAAGTGGCTCCCCCCGGTACCCCGACACCCCCTTGCTCTTGGTGTTGGAGCAGCGCATGGGTGGGAGTGGGGCAGAGGGGGTTCTCACCCCCAGGTTTGCATTGCTTTCCCCCCCCACCGTGCCTCAGTTTCCCCCGGGGGGACGTTGAGCGGTTTGGGGAAACTGAGGCAGGGGAGGGAGGGCTGGGGTCCGCGGCGGGGCGGGGGGCGATGCCTTACCTGGGCGCTCGCCGCCGCTGCCGGCTCTGCTGCGCCGGGACACGGGGACGAGTCCTGACTTGAGGCGGAGGGAGGAGCGGGTGAGCAACACCTTCCCCACCGCGGCCCCCGCCCGCCGCGGCCACGGCGGCACAGACGGCCTGGGGGCTCCGCACGGCACGGGGGGGACGGGTGCGGCGCGGTGCGGTGGAAAAGGGTGGCAGAGTAAGGCACAGTACGGTGTGGTGTGGTATGGTACAATACAGTACAGCATGGCGCGGTATGGCATGATATGACATGGAACAATACGACATGGTAGGGCACTGGGTGGCATGGTGTGGTATGGTATGGTATGGTATGGTACAGTATGGTACGGCATGGTATGGTGTGGTAATATGCTGTGGCATGGCACGTCTTAGTATGGCACAACATGGTACAATTTCACACTGTCTGGCACCCTGTGGTATGGCAGAGCATGATACGGTGCAGCACGGCACAGCCTGGCACAGCCCGGCACACCGTGGCACAGTGCCGGTGGAGGCTCCATCCGCAGAGCTGTGCAGGTGCAGGCCAGGTGCAGGGACAATGTCCCCGTCCCCGCCGTGGCTGGGGGGTCTCCCAGGGGCTGGCATCCCCAAAACACCGGCAGCAGGCGGGGACCTGAGCCCGGCGGTGCCGCCCTGGCACTGCTACCACGGTCCCTTTCCCAGAGCAGGGACACGCCGGGAGCTGAGCAGTGCCGGGCAGTGCCAGAGCTGTGCCGGGGCAGTGCCGGGGCAGTGCCAGGCCGTGGGAACGGCGCTGCCGTGGCCGCCGCTGAGGCGTGAGATGAATCAGGGCGGCTGGCGCGGGCGAGTCGGCCACATCCTGCGCTGCCAGCGTGGGGCAGGCGGTGGAAAGTGCGGCTCAGCGCCACGGGACGGTCCCATGGCCACGGGGACGGGAGGGCAGGGTGCGGGCAGGGTGCGGGCAGGGTGCGGGCAGGGTGCGGGCAGGGTGCGGGCAGGGTGCAGGCAGGGTGCGGGCAGGAGAGGTGCAGGGAGAGGCTGCAGGCAGGAGAAGAGCAGCAAGCGGTGCAGGTGGGGAGATGCGGGCAGGGGTGCAGGCAGGAAGAGCTGCAAGCAGGGCAGGTGCAGGCCAGGGTGCAGGCAGGGTGCAGGCAGCAAAGCCAACCCCAGGCAGACGCAGGCAGCAGCGCAGGCAGCAGCACTGCCCAGCACCTCCACGGACTCCCCAGCACCGTCCCCTCCACCCGCGGCTTCCCAATGTCCCCAAGTCTCGCCGGGATTTGAGTGGTAAATCAGCTCAAAGACTACAGGATATCATTAGCGATAAGGCTGAATTTGTATTAATTGGGATTCAAACTGGGTTCCTGTTACCAAAGCTGCCCCGCACGCGGAGCATCCCGGGGGGCAGATCCCTGGGGAATCGCACCGGGGTCACAGCTGGGGACCAGGGGGGACAGCGGTGGCACCTGGGGACGAGGCGGGGGGACTCAGCGGGGTGCCCCCCGGTGCCGGCTGGTGCCGGGTCCTGCACCGGGAGCGGGTCCAGACGCCGAAGAGGAGGCTGGAGTCGCTGGTGGAGGAGGGGGCGGCTGCTCTGGGACCTGTCCCCGGCGCACGGGGACCTAGGGGACATCGGGGCCGGCAGTGTCCGTCCATCAGGGCATAGATGAGAGGGTTGACGCAGCTGTTGACGAATGCCAGGCAGGTGCTGGTGGCCACCAGCCACCTGAGGGCCACCTCCTGGCCCTGAGACAGGACCAGCATCCCCTTGGCGAGGAAGAAGAGCAGCACCTTGCAGGCGTTGAGGGGCAGCCAGGAGCAGAGGAACGCGGTGACGATGGTGACGATGGCGCGGTGGGACCGTCGGACACCCCTGCCCAGGCGGACGTGGCGCTGGAGCCGGCAGTAGATGGAGCAGTAGCAGAAGGAGATGACGCCCAAGGGCAGGAGGAAGGTGAGGAAGACCATGGCCAGGCTGAAGTCCTCTCCATCTTCATCCCAGCAGTCGTGCCCGTCCAGCCGCCGGTACAGCAGGGTGGGGGCGCCCAGGAGGAGGGACACGGCCCAGATGACGCCGCAGGTGACGCGCACGTGTCTCTGGGAACCCATCACCTTGGTGTCCAGCACCTTCCTGATGACCAGGTAGCGCTCCACACTGAGGGCGGTGAGGAAGAGGATGCTGGAGCAGCGGTTGACGGCGATGACGTAGCTGCTGAGCTTGCAGAGCCCTTCGCCGAGCAGCCAGCGGTTCCCTTGCGCCCCCGCTGCCACCCAGAAGGGCAACGTGCAGACAAACACGACATCGGCCACCGCCAGGTTCAGCACGAACGTGTCCACCATCCTCTTGCCCCTGCTCTTCTTGGCCATCAGCACGATGACAAAGAGGTTCCCCACCAGGCCGAGGAGGAAGATGAGAGAGTAGAGGATGGGGATGAAGATGGTGGTGAAGAAGAGCTCCCCCCTGGAGGACACCCACTGGTTCTCCATCGCGCTGGTCACCGGTGGGTACTCGTAGTCATCCGAGGTGACGAGCTCCTCGGGAGCCATGGGGGCGGCCGGTCGCCCTCCCGGTGCCCAGGGCGGTGCTCAGCGCCCAGCCCCGCGGTTGAGTTGTTGATCTGAAATCCGCTCAAAAACATCGTCTCGCACTTCCTTCCCAACGGGGCAGGGGCTGCGGGGTGGAAGGGGCAGGAGGGGAAGCACGTGTAATTTTGGAAACAGAAAAACAACAAAGAAAACACAACGAGAAGGAAGACTCCCCCAAAAAAGGAGAGGGGAGAGGAAGATCAAGGGGTTGAGGAAGGCTCCGCACCGGCGGGTGACGGCTGAAGGCCTCGGGTGACACCAGCCTGCTGGTGGGACCATCGCTGATCTGAGCTACTGGCCACCAGCCCGCCCTGCAGCCTCTGTCCCCACCGCGCAGCGTCCACCCACGCCAGTGCCACCAACCGCCGTCCCCAGCCCTGTCCCCGTCACATTTGCATTGAGAAGAACAGATGAAAACCTTTATTTTATGGGGTTTTTTTGTTTCCAGAGCGAGCCAGAGCAGGTGCAGGTTTGGTACAACCGTTGCCCGCGTGTCCCCGTACGTCCCCGCGTGTCTCCATGCCGCCCCAGCGCTGCCACCTCATTCCAGCCCCTGGCACGTTGGTTCTCACCGCTCTGGGGACACCGACACAGCATCACCCGCAGCCACCCCGACCACGAGCTCTCCTAGAATGACGGTGCCAGGTGCTGGTGCCAGCGCCGAGACGTGCCGGGGGTGGGGGACCCCGGTGTGGCATCGTGGGGGGGCCGGGGGAGCAGCCCCCGCTCTGCCGCACTGGGTCCTGCTCACGTCTGCCGGGCGGCCACCTCCGCCACCTTCATCTTCCTCAGGCCGTCCCGCACCAGCAGGAACTCGGGGCGAGGGTCCGGCCCCACTGCTGCCCCCCGCTCCTGCTGCCGGGGGGAACCGAGGGGCGGCCGTGAGTCCCTGCCCGGGTCCCCATGGCTGTCCCCGTGACCCAGCATCTCCTGACCTGGGTGTCCCACCAACCCCGACCCAATGACCTGGCCACCCTTGACCATCCCTTGACCCATCGCTCCAACACAGTCTCCCTCGGCCATCCCCCAGATGGACAAACAGATGGACGGATGGACAGATGGATGAACAGATGGATCATCAGATGGACAAACAGATGGATGGATGGACAGATGGATGAACAGATGGATGGATGGATGGATCACAGGATGGACAGATGAACAGGTGGATGGATGGAGGGATGGATGGAGGGATGGATGGATGGAGGGATGGATGGATCATAGGATGGATGGATGGATCATGGGATGGATGGATGGATCATGGGATGGGTGGATCATGGGATGGATGGATGAACAGGTGGATGGATGGATGGATGGATGGATGAACAGGTGGATGGATGGATGGATGGATGGATGGATGGAGAACGGTGAGGCGAAGGCAGGAGGGCTGGAGGGCTGGGGTGGGTGGACAGGGGACAGAGGGACGCCACAAACCTCCTCCAGCCTCTGGTGGCGTTTCCTCAGCTGCTGCTCCAGGTCGGAGGGGGGTCCCCGCAGCTCCTCCCCCAGCTGCCGCAGCCGCCGGTTCTCCAGCACCCGCGGGAGCTCTGCCCGGCGCCGCGGCAGGAGCCCCCTGCGCAGACGGACAGACGGATGTTGACAAGGCCACCCCCACTTGGCCACCCGGCTTGGGACCGTCCTGTCCCCCCCCAGCTCCCGTCCCCACACACCTGCTGTGGCTGAAGAGCAGCTCCCGGTGCAGCTCCCGGTGGCTCCGGGACTCCCGCACCGGGTTTGGCAACTTCCTGGGCTGGATGAGGCCCCCGTGGCCATCGGTGGCCATGGTCAGGGAGGGGACATCGCCCCCGTCACCCTCTGCAGGGGTGGCAGGGGTCAGCGGGGGATGGGGTCACCATGGGGTGGGGTCCCCATCACCCCTGGGGTCCCTGTCACCCCGGGGTCCCCCTCGCCCCAGCACCCACCCGGCACGGCGCTGCTCCTCGGGGCGTTGCTGTCACCCTGGCAAAGGCAAAGAGCGGGGTCACACGGGGACACTCAGCAGGTCCCTGGCTCCGTGTCCTGCCTGGGCTGGGGACACTGCAGGGGACACCTTCAGCAGGCGGCAGAGCCGGGGGTTCTGTGGGGCTGGACCTCTGTCCCCCCACGGCTGTCACCCACCGGCACCCCGTGTGTCCCTCCCCTGTGGCGGGTGGGTGCAAGGGAGGGAGAGCTGAGTGGATTTTCTCCACGTTAACTCTGGAACCTAAGGATGGTGAGGGGTCCCCAGGCTGATGCTGGGGGCAGCATGGGGACAGCCTGGGGACGTATCTCAGGGCAGCCCCTGTCATCCCCCCGTGTCCTCCAGTGCAGGAGATGGAGGACCCAGCGCAGGGTGTCCCTGTCCCCCGGCCACCCCCACCAGCTGCCACCACTCACCCTCCTGCTCTGCGACAGCCCCATGTCCCCGATGCTGGCGGTCCCTGTCCCCGCGCCCGGGGGGACGCAGGGACACGGGCCGGGTTGTGGCTCCACTGAGCCCGTTTGATCACCCGTGTGCTCCACCGGTGACGGTGACAGTGACGGTGGCCTCGCTCCGATCAGCAAAAGCCATTAAGCCCCAGGATTAGCCCTGACGGGGCCGAGTGGACGGTGACACGTGTCCTGCGCAGGGCTGGTGGCACCGTGCCACTGTCACTGCTGGGGGAACTGGTCCCGCTGGGGGCACTGGGATCCACTGGGCTGTGGGGGTCACTGGAGGGACTGGGATACTGGGGGCACTGGGGGTTATTGGGTGACTGGGGAACTGGGATGGGGACTGGATGCTCTGGGAGAATGGGGGTTATGGGGTGACTGGGAGTTACTGGGGAACCTGGGGGACTGGGATGGGGACTGGGTGCACTGGACTGTTACTGGGAGGACTGGGGGTTACTGGGGGACTGGGATGGGGACTGGGTGCACAGGAATGTGAGCACTGCGAGCTTCTGGTGCCCGGGTGCACTGGTGATACTGGGCGATACTGGTGTTACCCCCTACATAGGCGCTCGATTGCTGCTGCCTGTTCCCGCAGGCCGGCTCGCCCTCCCCGCCTGGGCGGTTCGGCTGTCGGCTGGCCGCGCCTGGCGCCATCGGCACGCGACTGCCCGCGCCTGCGGCTTCCGGTGTCGCGTTGGCCACGGCGGGGGGGAGGAGCGGCTCCGCGCATGCGCAGAGCGGCCGGACCGGGAGCGCCGGGGGCGCCGCCGTTGTCATGACCAACGGTGAGCGGAGAACCGGGACCGGACGGGACGGGCGGGGGCACCGGGGGGAACCGGGACCGGACCGGACGGGGCGGGCGGGGGCACCGGGGGGAACCGGGGGCGGGCGGGGCACCGGGGGGAACCGGGACCGGACCGGACCGGACGGGGCGGGCGGGGGCACCGGGGGGGAACCGGGACCGGACCGGACGGGGCGGGCGGGGGCACCGGGGGGAACCGGGGGCGGGCGGGGCACCGGGGGGAACCGGGACCGGACCGGACCGGACGGGGCGGGCGGGGGCACCGGGGGGGAACCGGGACCGGACCGGACGGGGCGGGCGGGGGCACCGGGGGGGAACCGGGACCGGCCCGGGGCGGGCGGGGGCACCGGGGGCTCAGCGGCGGGTCCCTGGGACGGGGAGGAGCCGGGAGGTCTGAGCGGTGGTGGGAGGGACTGGGGGTCTGGGTGCCTTTAGGGTGGAAACTGGGAGTTTTGGGTCCCTTGGGGGAGCACTGGGAGGTTTGGGTCCCTTTTTTGTGGGGGGAACTGGGGGCTCCGGGTCTCTTGGCGGGGAGCTGGGGGCTCTGTGTCGCTGGGGGTGCCGGGCTGCCCGTGCCTCCCCGCTGAGGCTCCCCCAGTTTACTCTCTAGACGGGCTGCTGGTGTTCGGGCTGCTGCTGGTCTGCACCTGCGCGTACCTGCGCAAGGTGCCGCGGCTCAAGGCCTGGCTGCTCTCCGAGAAACGCGGCGTCTGGGGCGTCTTCTACAAGGGTGAGACGGGGACACGGGGTCCGGGCTGGGGACACGGGGTCTGGGATGGGGACATGAGGGTCTGGGATGGATGGAGACACGGAGGTCTGAGATGGGGACGTGAAGCTCTAAGGTGGGGACACGGGGCTCTGGGACAGGGGCACAAGGGTCCAGGATGGGGACGTGGGAGTCCAGAATGGGGACACAGGGCTCCAGGATGGGGATATGGAGGTTTGGGATGGGGACATGAGGGTGTGGGACAGGGACAGAGAGTCCAGGATGGGGACACGGGGGTCTCACCCCGCTCTGCCCCGGCCCCGCAGCCGCTGTCATCGGCACCCGCCTGCACGTTGCCGTGGCTGTGTCCTGTGTCCTCATGGCTTTCTACGTCCTGGTGGTGAAGTGACCGTGCGGGGACACCACCCGAGACTCCGGTACCGACCCCACCCGCCCCACCACCAGCCTGGACCCCGCCTGCAGTGGCCCTGGGGACCTGCCATGGCCCAACACTCCACCTAAACCCACCATGTCCCCCTCGGCGGGGCTGGGCGGCGCTGAGTGCCACTGGGAAGCTTTGGTGTCACCGGACAGCACTGGGTGTCACCAGGCCACCCTTCAGCTGTGGGAAAAGAAGTTTCTGGGCGTGCGAGGGGCTCAGTGGGTGGGGAGATCCGTGTGCAGCCCCCCGGTGACAGGGGCGATCCGGCTGTGCCCCGTGGACGTTCTTCTGGCGCCAAACGCCGTGTCCTGGCAGGGGTCAGAGCGAGTTCCCGCTGCGGGGATCTGGGGGGGTGGGGGCGGACAGGGCCTCCCCTCACCAGAGGGGTTCCCCGCTGCCCCAGGAGCGTGTAGGGTCCCCCAGTGGGGGTGTCTCCCCTGGAGCTGGGGGGTTTGTACACCCCCAGTTTGTAAATGCTGGACCACAATGTGTAAATAAAGTGGGGGTTCCCCTGTGGGCGGCTGTGGCTCCTGTCCTGTGTATATATATATATATAGCATTGGCGCGTGCGTGTGTATAGATGTGTGTGTATGATAGATGTGTATTCTATATATTCTGTATTATGGCTATTAATGTGTGTGCGTGTGTGCGCGGGGCGGGTCCTCCCGCCGCCAGGGGGCGTGCCGCGCGGGGCGTGGCCTGCCCGGCTCTTCCCATCGTGCCCCGCGCAGCCGCTCTATAAAAGGCGGCGCGGCGGCGCTGGCGGGCGGGGTGCGGTGGTGGCGGGTCGGTGGGTGCGTGGGCTGTGCTTGTTAGTGCGTGCGTGTCTGTGCGGGTGCGAGGGGCGTGCGAAGCTCGAGTGCGTGTGTGCAGCCTGTGTGTGTGAGTGTGCAAGGCGCGTGTGCGAGGCGCGGCCCGATTCCCCCCCACCCCCTACACGTTGATCTTATTCGATCGGCCGGGCCGGGCCGGGCCGAGGTGAGAAGAAGCGGCGCCGCGAAGCCCCCGGGCGCTGTGCGGCGGCCGGCGGCGGGCGGGATGAGTCGATCAGATAGGCGAGGCCGCGGCCGCTGAGCGCCCTGCGATTCTGACCCGCCGCCTGGCCCCGGACACGGCCCCGAGCCCGGCCCTGCACCGGCGGCGCTCCCACGGCCCCCGGCTCCGTGCAGGGCCCCTGCGAACTGCCGGCAGCGAGTGAGAGCGTTGCAAGGGCTTTGAACGGGGTCGTGCGAGCTCGGTGCACCGTGTGCAGGTGGTGCACGGGGCCCCGCCAGCCCTGCGGCGCACAGGGGCTGTGCACATGGCTCTGCGAGCTCGCGTGAGCGTTGCGTGGGCCGTGCCAGCCCTGCGGCGTGCGGCAGCTGCGCACGGGGCTCTGCAGGCTCCGCGGTGCGCGCCGCTGTCGCACACGGCCGTGCAAACTTCGTGCAGCGCGCATGGCGTGTGGCAGCCTGTGGTGTGCGAGGTCTGAGACCACACCTGGAATATTGTGTCCAGCTGTGGCCCCTCAGTTCCAGCAGGACAGGGAACTGCTGGAGAGGGTCCAGCGTAGGGCAATGAAGATGATTAAGGGAGTGGAGCATCTCCCTTATGAAGAAAGGCTGAGGGAGCTGGGGCTCTTTAGTTTGGAGAAGAGGAGACTAAGGGGGGACCTCATTAATGTTTATAAATATATAAAGGGTGAGTGCCATGAGGATGGAGCCAGGCTCTTCTCGGTGGCCAACAATGATAGGACAAGGGGTAATGGGATCAAGCTGGAGCACAAGAGGTTCCGCTTAAATTTGAGAAAAAACTTCTTCTCAGTAAGGGTGACAGACACTGGAACAGGCTGCCCAGGGGGGTTGTGGAGTCTCCTTCTGTGCAGACATTCCAACCCGCCTGGACACCTTCCTGTGTAACCTCATCTGGGCGTTCCTGCTCCAGCAGGGGGATTGGACTGGATGAGCTTTGGAGGTCCCTTCCAATCCCAAACACACTGTGATACTGTGAAGGCCCTACAAGCACTGTGCAACACGTGTGAGCTGCACGCTGGGTTCTCCCAGCCCCTGGTGTGCAAGGGCTCTGTGCAACACGAGCCTTGCACGGGGCTGTGTGAGCGCTGTGACGCGCAGCAGGTGTGTAAGAGGCTGTGCCAGCTCTGTGCAACACGTGTGCCCTTCCCACAGCACCGTGCCAGCCGCACACAGGGTGCGTGTGGCGCTGGTGGCCCTGTGAGCGCCACCTGCGCGTGTCACACGGGGCCGTGCAAGGTGTGCAAGCGTTGTGTGGGTGCTCAGGGCTGGCAGGAGGCTGGTCACACTGTCCCCCCAGCACACCCGTGGGTGACAGCCCAGTTGTGCTCCTTGGTGCTTTATTGGCAGCGTGTGACAAGGGGACAGCTGCAGTGGCACTGAGGGGACAGCCAGTGCTACCAGGTGATGCCACCATTCTGGCAGGAGTGGCTGCACTGTGGGGACACTGCGGGAGGGGACACCAGCTCAGCGGGGTCCCGCAGGGTCTCCATCTGCCGAGGTGACACTGCGGGGTGCAGCCACCCCCCTGTGCCACCGTGTCGCCAGCCGTGGCCCTGGGCCACTGGAGGTGTGATGTCCCCAAGCCACCATGGGGACAGGAGTGTCCCCACCCCACGACCGTGTCCCATGTCTGTCTGTGCCACCACAGCTGGAGCAGTTCCCCTTGTGCCCAGAACACGCAGCTGTGTCCCCCATCCAGCCCTATGCCCTGTCCCCTCTGCCGTGTCACTCTCTGTCACCCCGCCCTGCGGTGGGGGGGCGGGACATGGGACACGGGGACGCACTCACCGTGCCCCGGTGCCCCCCCTGCGCCGGGCAGCGCCGCTCGGACGGGCCGCGGGGAAGCGGCCGTTACCGGGGGCTGATGCTGCTGCACGGGGCCGTTCCCGGTGGTTCGCTCCCGGTGCACGGCGGGCGCTCGGGGCCGTTCCCGGGGTGCAGACCCGGTGCTGGGGCCGTTCCCGGCAGAACGTGTCCGGTGTCAATCCCGGGGATGACACCCAGTGCCCTTCCCGGGGGAACATTGGCGGTGCCGTTCCCAGCCGCCCGTGCCCCGCGCTGTTTCCAGGGACACGTTCCCGGTGCCGTTCCCGGGGATATGTTCCCGCATGATGACGCCCGGTGCCGTTCTCGGTGTCGTTCCCGGGTGATGATGCTCGGTGCCGTTCCCGGGGGTTACGTTCCCGATGCTGTTCCCGGATGGTGATGCCCGGTGCTGTTCCCGGTGTCGTTCCCAGATGATGGTGCCCGGTGCCGTTCCCGATGCTGTTCCCGGATGGTGATGCCCGGTGCGGTTCCCGGTGCCGGGGGCGGGGGCGGGGGCAGGTGGCGGCAGGTGCGCGCGCGGGGCCGGGCCGTTGCGGGGGGCGGGGCCGCGGGGCCGGTGCCCGCGCGGGGCCGATCGCTGCCGCCGCCGTTGCGCCATGGCCGGTACCGGCAGCGGGGCCCGCTGGGGGCTGCTGACGCTGTGTCTGACGGCCGCCGTGACACCGGGCCGCACCGGGGAGCGGCTGCACGTCTGCAAGGAGGTACCGGTACCGGAACGGGGAGGCGGGGGAGGGAACCGCTACCCCCCCGGTACATGAAACCGGTCGCCGTAGCGCGGGGGATGCGGGTCCGGGGCTGGTCCCTGTGGGATGGGGAGGACCGGGATGGGGGGATCCCGGTGGCACCGGGGATGGGAGGGGGGTCCGTATAGCGGGGGACTGGCCAGCCCCCTGAGGGCCCGGGGCTGGGGCAGAGCTCCCAGGGGATCGACCAGTCCCCGGGGGCTTCCTATAGGGAATGTACATACTGGGGGCGACTACATGGGGTCCTCTATAAGGATGGGGAGTACCGGGGTGGGTAGAGGGGGAGGTGGCTTTGCTGCTGGGGGTCTCTGGGGACACCCCCTTCCCCAACCAGGGTCATCCTGGCTGTCCCTGGGGCCACGTCTGTGTCCCCCGTCTGGTCCCTGTGTCCTGGTCGACTGCTGACCCCAGGGAGACGTCAGGATGTCCCCAAACCCTCCCCAGACACGAGCGCTGCTGGGGTGGTGACAGCAGGAGGGACGTGTCCCCATCGGCCACGTGCCTTTCGCTGCCCAGCACGTGGTGGCCAAGTGGGGACAAAGTGTCCTGCGAGGGAAAGCTGGGGGGTTCTGCCCCTCACCGGGACCTGGCCAGCATGGGGACAGCGGTGCCGGGGCAGCCCCCTGCCAGCTGCCGAATTTCCCCCCGTGGGCTCCTTGTCCCCAGCCCCCCCGGCTCTCCCTGACCTGCGGCCACTTTTCATCTGGGCCACTGAGTTTTTTGGTGCCGTGATCCGTTTCTGTGTGTGTGTGTGTGTGTGTGTGTGTGTGTGTGTGTGTGTGTGTGTGTGTTCGTTCCACGGCCCAGAGCTGGAAACAATAGAGTGTGGCTGGCGCCCGTCCCTGGGAGGGATCGCTCCCATGGGTGACGTCCCCGGTCACTATGTCCCCCTGGCAGGGGACAGACCCTGTCCCTCCCTGTCCGGGCAGGGTGGCGGTGGCAGCCTGGGGTCCCCCCGCTGCTGCAGAGCCACCCCGGGACTGAATTAGGTCAATTTACTAAGATTAAACAAAAAATAAAATAGGCTTTTCCAAAGGGGAGCGACTAATGTCAGTCGTCCCAGCCACTCGGGTCTGTGCTGGGGGGGGAGAAAGTTGGAGAAGAGGGAAACCCCCCCCCTTCCCAAGGGAATCCCTCAGCAGCCAGAGCGATGTCGGGGGTCAGGGCTGCTGAGAGCCAGGGTGACCTGTGGGTGCCCCCGTCCTGGCCCAGGGGGGGACACCCTCCTCTGTGTCCCCATCCCAGGGCCGGGGGGGCTTGGTGGGACCTGTATGTGAGTGGGGAGTGCTGCAGGTAGAGCTGTCCCCCCCCCCGTCCCCTTTTCCCCTCCCATCACTGTTGTTTCCAGCTGACGGGGAAACATCAAAGTGTTGTTTTCTCGCCAACCTGCCACGCTCCAGCGTCTGCCGGGAGCACGAAGCCGCGGCGCCTGGCTCTGAAACCCCGGGGATGCTGCAGCGGGGGGGCTGCGACATCGCTCCCTCACCCCCCGGTACCCCCCACTGCACCGGCACCAACCGCGGAGCAGCCAGTCCCGGCCTTCGCCCTGCCCGGGGATTAACCGCGCCGGCGGGGCAGCGCCTGTCCCTGCCGACAGCTCCTCGCTGGCCTTGGGCCAGAGCCGGCACAGCGGCTGGCGGCGGCACGGGGGGGTCACGGTGCCCTGCTCCCCCCAGCCCTTCTCCTTCCCTCCCAGCAGCTCTGCCGGGGGGGTCCCACCACGGCTCCCGAGCAGGACGGTGCATCCGGGTTGCGCCAAGGAGCCTGTTTAATGAGCAACGCGTGCGGCCGCGCTCGGGCCACGCCAAGGCCCGCGGTGCCGCGCGGGGTTCTGGCTGCCCGCCGGTGCTGGGGGTGCCGCGAGGAGGGGGCGGCGGTGCCGGGTGCCAGCGCTGCACCAGGGTTGTCTTGTCCCGTGGGGTGGTCAGGGTGGTCCTGGGGGTGTGAGCGTGGCCCGGGTGCCCCCCAGCTCTCCCTGGGGTTTGGAACCCTGGGGGCACATGTTTTGGGGGGGGTCATCCTACCTGAAGCCCCACCCATGGCTACCCCTGGCCTCAGTATCTCCCTGGCCCAGCATCCTGGCATCCCCTGGGACCCCAGCACCCTGGTCCAAGCATTTCCCCACCCTCACACCCCCCACCCTGAGCACTCCCCAGCACCCCCACCCTGAGCATCCCTCCCCACTGGTTCCCATGGCACTGGATGCTGTGGGACAGCAACAGCTTAAACCAAAAACACCAGCACAAGAGGAGTCAGGGAGTGTGCCGGGAGGGGTGCAGCCCCGGGGGATGCAGTGCTATGGGGGTCTGGGAACCGCAGCCCCCCCATGTGTTTTCTCTTCCAGTCCGAGTACCACTATGAGTACACAGCGTGTGACAGCACAGGGTCACGCTGGAGGGTGGCTGTGCCGCACACGCCGGGACTCTGCACCGGCCTCCCGGACCCCGTCAAGGGCACCGAGTGCTGTAAGGTTGGGGGGACGGAGTGGGGGGTCCTGGGGTGTGGGACGGGCGGGGGGAGAAATGAGGGCAAGGGGGGAGAGGAGCGGTGAGATGGAGCGCAGCGTCTCATCAGCTCCGCCGCAGCGCGATGGCTTCAAAGGCAGCGACGGGACCCGTCTGCGCGGCAACAACGAGCTCGTTACCAGCATTGAGCTTGTTACAGCTGTCACTGTCATCGGGGAGGCTGGGATGCGATGGGGGGGATGCAAATCTGCTCCCCCCCAAACCTTGGGTGTGCTGTGGCTCTGCAGCGCCCTTTGGGACAAGGGCTCCCTGAGCCAGCCGGGTGCCTCCACTCATAGGGAGCACCCGAAGAGCAGCAATGAGGATGAGGAGGCTGAAGCAGCGCTGGGGGAGCGGGGCTGAGCGCCCTGACCCCCTCGCTGCCTGGGGCAGCTTTCTCCTGCAAGGCGGGTGAGTTCCTGGACATGAGGGCGCAGGCGTGCCGGCCCTGCGCCGAGGGCACCTACTCGCTGGGCACTGGCGTCCGCTTCGACGAGTGGGACGAGGTGCCCCATGGTTTCGCCAACGTGGCCACCAGCCTGGAGGTGGACGACGGCTTCGGCGACGCGGTGGAGAACTGCACGGCGTGAGTCCCCACGCTTCCACCGGCACGACTCGTCCCCAATGGGGACAGGGGCTGGAGCCCGGCTGCTGCTCCCCGAGGGATGCTTTGGGATGTGGGGACCCTGGCACAGCGGGGATGGGGACAGGATGGGTGCTGGGACACCTCTGCATTGACAGCACCCCACTTCCCCAACACTCTGTCTGCCACACTCCTGTCACCTTCCCTGGGAGGTGATTCCAGCAGGACACTGTGAGGGACACCCCGGCCACAGCAAGGGGACATCATCCTCACCCACGGTGGCGGGACCCCAACCCCATGGGACACCCACCCCAGAGACAGGGCACCCATGGGAGTCCCCCCACTTTTGCACCACAAGCCAGTGCCTTTATTTTCCAGCACAGCCCTTTGCTCATTGCCGGCAGCCACCAACCCCCCCTGCCAACCAGTGTCACTGGAGCCACCAAGCTCCCCGCCAGCCGGTGGCACCAAAGCCACCGAGCCCCCCCAACACCACAGCATTTCCGCAGTGGCAGCTGTAACCTACTTCCAGCAGCGCTTTAATTATTCAGCTGAATCCCCGGCGCAGCTCCCGCTCTCCTCCCGCAGCCCACCCGCCTCTCGGGGACAGAAAGATCCCCCAGGGATGAGGGTCCAGCACAGTGATGTGTCCCCTGGGCTGTCCCCAGCTCTCCATCCTCGGTCCCTGCGGTTCCCCGTACTGTCCCCAAACCCCCATGTCCAACGCCTCCTCCCTGCACCACCCGCCTGGGGACTGTCACATCCCCCCCCTGCGTCCCCATCCTGTCTGCCACGGGGTTCAGGCTGGTGACAGAGCCCAGGGTCTGTGTCACCCGCCCCAGGTCGACGTGGGTGCCGCTTGGGGACTACGTGGCCTCCAACACGGACGAGTGCACGGCCACCCTCATGTACGCCGTCAGCCTCAAGCAGTCGGGCACCGTGTCCTTCGAGTACATCTACCCCGACAGCAGCATCGTCTTCGAGTTCTTTGTAGGTGCTGGGGGTCCCTGGGGACATGGGGGGTCCCTGGGGACATGGGGGATCCCTGGTGACAGGGGACACCCTCACGCTGGCCCTGCAGGTGCAGAATGACCAGTGCCAGCCCACGGTGGAGGAGTCACGCTGGATGCGGACGACGGAGAAGGGCTGGGAGTTCCACAGCGTGAGTGGGGGGGCGGAAGGTGACACAGGGGGGTCCCTCGGCGCAACCCTCAGGGTCCCTTGTGTCCCCCCAGGGTCCCTTGTATCCCCGCCCAGGGAGGGGATGCTCTGTGGGGATGCAGAGGGGGATGACGGGTGGTGGCAGCAGATGGGGTTTAGTCCCTTGACTCCCCACACACGGGTGACACCCCCTCCCCAGCAGTGGGATCCCCGCCCCTCTCAGCACCCCCAGGCACCCCCCACCCCTTTTGCAGGTGGAACTGAGCCGCGGCAACAACGTGCTGTACTGGCGAACCACCGCGTTCTCCGTCTGGTCCAAGGTGCCCAAGCCAGTGCTGGTGCGGAACATCGGCATCACTGGTAGGTGGGTGCAGCCTGGGGGGGGTCCCGCTGCCCCCTGCCCCATCCTGAGCCCCCTCCCGCTGCCAGGGGTGGCTTATACCTCCGAGTGCTTCCCCTGCAAACCCGGCACCTTCGCCCCCGCCGCCGGCTCCTCCGCCTGCCAGCTCTGTCCCGCCGACACCTTCTCCAGCAAAGGGGCCACCGCCTGCCAGCCCTGCGAGCCCGCCACCTACGCCGGTGAGAGGTGACACCCGCGGGTCCCCTCCTTCTGCCCCCTCACCCACAGGTGGCACCCGGATCCCTTGTCCCCCACCCTCAGCCCTGGGGAAGGTGACGCGAGGGGCAGGGAGGAGCTGCCATCCCTTGCTGGGGGGACACAGGCACCCTGTGGGGACAGCGGTGCTGTCCCCTCATGGCTCAGCTGCCACCTCTCCCCCCGTGGTGGCAGAACCCGGCTCGGCATCCTGCAAACCGCGGCCACCCTGCACCGACAAGGATTATTTCTACACTCACACCGCCTGCGATGCCTACGGCGAGGTACAGCCCGGGGGACATCATGGGGCTGGGACCCGCTGTCCCCATGTCCCCCCCACCGCAGCTCAGCCGCTCCGCTCCCCCCGGGCAGACTCAGCTGATGTTCAAGTGGGCAGAGCCCAAAATCTGCAGCGAGGAGCTGCCCCAGGCAACGAAACTGCCCCCGTCGGGGGTGAAAACCAGGTGCCCCCCCTGCAACCCCGGCTTTGCCAAAAGCAACGGCAGTGCCTGCCAGCCCTGTCCCTACGGCTCCTACTCCAACGGCTCCGGTAAGGATGTCCCCAGCATCTCCGGTGGGGACAATGCGTGTGCACATAGTGCAAACACACGTGTGCATGTGTATATAGTGCAAACATACGCATGCAGATGTAGCGCAAACACATTCATGCAGATATAGTGCAAATGCACATGTGCATGCATACATAGTACAAACACACGTGTACATGCAGATATAGTGCAAATGCACATGTGCATATATACATAGTGCAAACACACATGTACATGCAGATATAGTGCAAATGCACATGTGCATACATACATAGTGCAAACACACATGTACATGCAGATACAGTGCAAATGCACATATGCATGCATACATAGTGCAAACACACATGTACATGCAGATATAGTGAAAGCACGCACATGTGCCAGTGTATATAATGCAAACATGCACGTATAAATGCATATATAGTGCAAACATGTGTGCATGCATATGTAGTGCAAACACATGTGTGTGCCTGTATTGTGCAAACACGTGCATGCGTGTATAGTGCAATCACCCGTGTGTGCACGCAGACGTAGTGCAAACACGTGCAGTCACGCAAACACGTGCGCAGTGCTCCCCCCGCCGTGGGGGGAGGCGGGTGCCGCCCCCGTGCAGGGTTGTCCCCCCTGTCCCCAGGCTGCCTCAGCTGCCCGGCGGGCACCGAGCCGGCGCTGGGGCTGGAGTACAAGTGGTGGAACGTGCTGCCCCCCAACATGGAGACCACCGTCCTCAGCGGCATCAACTTCGAGTACAAGGGGATGGCAGGTAGCGCCGGGATGCTTGTCCCTCCACTGTCCCCTCCTGCGGGGGCAGCTGGGGACACCACTGAGCCATCACCGTGTCCTTGCAGGCTGGGAGGTGGCCGGGGACTACATCTACACGGCGGGGGGAGCCTCTGATAACGACTTCATGATCCTCACACTGGTGGTCCCCGGCTTCAGGTGAGGTGTCCCCAGTGCCGGGGTGTCCCAGGGAGCAGGGGGACATCACCATGGGGCAGAGCCCAGCAGCGTCCCCACACTGTCCCCAGCCCTCCCAGCCCGGTGCTGGAGGACGTGGAGAGCAAGGAGGTGGCCAGGATCACCTTCGTCTTCGAAACGATCTGCAGCGTCGGCTGCGAGCTCTACTTCATGGTGGTGAGCTGGGGGGGCACGGGGAGTGGGGTTTGAGGGGACACGCTGGGTTTGGGGACATCCCACCATTCCCTTGTCCCTGCAGGGCGTCAACTCCCGCAGCAACACGCCGGTGGAGACGTGGACGGGCCCCAAGGGGAAGCAATCCTACACCTACGTCGTGGAGAAAAACGCCACCATGAGCTTCACGTGGGCGTTCCAGCGCACCCCCTACCACGGGGCGGTGAGGGACAGGGGTGACACCCCTGGGGGGCTGCAGGTGCCAGGGGGCGCGGGCTGGTGATGCTGAACGATGCTCTCGCTGCCAGGGCCGGCGCTACACCAACGACGTGGCCAAGCTCTACTCGGTCAACGTCACCAACGTGCTGGGGGGGGTGGCATCCTTCTGCCGGCGCTGCGCCCCCGAGCCGGCCGGCTCCTGCGCCCCCTGTCCCCCCGGGAGCGCCGTGGACCGCAGCTCGGGGACCTGCCAGCCCTGCCCCCCCGGCACCTACCTGCGGGGTCACCCCTCGGACGGGACCCCCGCCTGTCACCCCTGCGGCCCCGGCACCCGCAGCAACCAGGTGACTGTCCCTGGGGGTGGGGGGTCATGTCCCCACGAGCGATGCCAACCCCCCCCAGCCATCCACATGGGTGATGCTGTGGGGTTACACCAGCCCCGTGTCCCTAAGATGTCCCAGGTGGGTGGCATCAGCTCCCGGCCATCCCGGGTGGGTGATGCCAATCCCCAGGGCTTGGCAGCAGCACCCAGAGCCATCCTGAATGGGTGACAGGGTTGGTGACAGTATCTGACCATGGGTGGGTGACACCAACCCCCCAGCTGTCCCTGTTCCCAAGGGGATGGCCCCCGCTGTCCCTAATGGGTGACACCCCCTGTCCCCGCTGGGGTGACGCCAGCCCCCAGCTGTCCCTGATGTCACCTCCTGTCCCCAGCTCCGCTCCCTCTGCTACAACAACTGCAGCTTCTCCCTGTCACTGCCCGGCCACATCCTGCACTACGACTTCTCGGCGCTGGGCAGCGGCGCAGCCTTCGCCAGCGGCCCCAGCTTCACCGCCAAGGGCCTCAAGTACTTCCACCACTTCAGCATCAGCCTCTGCGGCAACCAGGTGAGGGGGGACAGCAGCACCCGGGCAGGCGGCACGGGGACGGGGACGGGGACGGGGACGGGGACGGGGACGGGGACGGTGCCTCCCCCGGGCTGTGGGGTGGGGGCACGTGGGGACGGGAGCACACGTGTGCATGTGGGTATAGTGCAAACCCACGTGTGTGCATGCAGATATAGTGCAGACACCTGCACTCATGCAGTCACGCAAACACAGGCGGTCGTGCAAACATGCAAACGCCTACGGGCGGTTGTGCAAACACAGGTATACTTGCAGTCATACACGCACATGTGCACAGCTGTGCAAACTCGCATGAACAGTCATGCAAGGACATTTACACACTCATGGAAACACACATGCACACTTGCAGTCATGCAAACGTATGCATGCAAATGCACACGCACACTCGTGCACGTGCACATAGTCATGCAAACACATATGCACGCACGCAAACACGCGTGTGCACACTCTTGCAAACAAGTGCACACGCAGCCGTGCAAAGGCACGCAGTTGTGCAGACACGGGCACGTCTGCAGTCCTGCGTGCACACATGCACATAGTCATGCAAACACTCACACGTGTGCACACTTGTGCAAACACACGCTCAGTCATACAAACACACCCCAGCTGCTCACAGCCATGCAAACACTCATGCACACTTGTGCACGCAGACGTGCAAACACACGTGCACCTGCAAGCACACAGCCCCACACGTGTGGTTGTGCGCACACAAACGTGCACCGTCACTCGCAGACACACACACGCGTGTGCCATCGCCGCCCAGTGTCACCCTGTCACCCTCCCCACGGCAGGGCAGGAAGATGGCCTCCTGCACCGACAACGTGACGGACGCGCGGCTGCCGGCGGGCGAGGGGGACCCTGCGCGCGTGGTGACGTCCTACGTGTGCCAGGCCATCCTGGTGCCACCTGATGTCATGGGCTACAAGATGCCCGTGTCCTCGCAGCCCGTCAGCCTGGCCGACCGACTCCTGGGTGAGCCTGGGGGGGTCTCCCAACCCCTGTGTGTGGCCTTCATCCTCACTGTCCCCTCCCTGGGACCCCGGTGCCACCAGGACACTCCGCTGTCATCACAGGTGTCACCGCCGGCCCCACGCTGGACGGCGTCACCTCCCCCCCAGAATACTTCCCCCCTGGCCACCCCGACCTGCCCGACGTCGTTTTCTTCTACAGGTGAGGGTGGGTGACCCAGGGGACATGCACAGGGACCCCTCTGTCCCCACTCTGAGCCCCCCATGTCCCCTGCAGGTCCAACGATGTGACACAACCCTGCAGTGGTGGCCGTGCCACCGCCATCCGCCTGCGCTGTGACCCCCTGCGCCCGGGCGCCGGCACCCTGAGCGTCCCCAGGTAGGTGGGGACGACACCGGGGACCGGGGTGGCTTTGGGGAGGGGAGGGACACCATCCTCACCCCCCCAACCAGGGTGGCACCCTCATCTCCACCATGGGGTGCATCCCGTGGGTGCTTTGCTTTGGGGACCGTGTCCCCCACCCTGCGTTGTCTCTGCCAGCAGAGCCTCCCCCTCTTTTTTTCTCCCTGTCCCCCCCCAGCAAATGCCCTGAGGGCACCTGTGACGGCTGCACCTTCCACTTTCTGTGGGTGACGGGCGAGGCTTGTCCCCGCTGCTCCGCCAGCCACTATCGCCCCATCGTCAGCGCCTGCGTCGGTGGCATCCAGGTACCACCGTGACACCCACAGGGATGGGCCGGGGGGGTCCCCCACCCCCCTAAGCCCCCATATCCCCCCAGAGAACCACCTACGTGTGGCGGGAGCCCCGGCTGTGCCGCGGTGGGCAGAGTTTGCCGGCACAGAGGGTGCGGCGCTGCCGGAGCGCCGATTTTTGGCTGAAGGTTGGGATCTCGGCCGGCACCTGCGCCGCTGTCCTGCTCGCCGCCCTCGCCGCCTACTTCTGGAAAAAGAACCAAAAGTGAGCGGTTTTGGGGGATTTGGGGGTGACGGCCATCGCCACGGGGGGGCTGATGCCACCCGTCCTGTCCCCTCGCTGTCCCCAGGCTGGAGTATAAATACTCCAAGCTGGTGATGAACGCGGCGGCCAAGGAGAGCGAGCTGCCGGCGCCGGACAGCTGCGCCATCATGGAGGGGGAGGACGCCGAGGACGACCTGCTTTTCGCCACCAAAAGATCGCTTTTTGGCAAAATCAAGTCCCTCACATCCAAGGTAAGGGCGGGGGGGGTGGGGGAGGAGCACAAGCCGGGAGAAGCCGCAGGGTGGTTTGTGGCTGCTCTGTGCCTCAGTTTCCCCCGCCGGGGGTCGGGGGGGGCGCTGACCCCGCGCTCACCGCAGCGAACGTCGGACGGTTTCGACTCCGTCCCGCTGAAGACGTCGTCCGGCAGCACCGCCATGGAGCTGTGACGGGGCGGGGGGGCCGCCCGCGCCCTCCCACCCCCCCACAACGTGGCCTTAGGGACCCGCTTCGGACCGGAGCTTCGTTACGGCTTTTGTACGTTTTTCCCTGTGTGTCCCCCCCCCAGCCAAGCGCCAAAAAATGCCAAATACAGGTGTGGGGTTTGTACAATGGCTCCGTGTCCTGATGGGCATCGGGACACCGGGGGGGTGTGGGTGGGTGTGAGCGTGGGGGGTGTTGAGTGTGCGCACAGGTGTAGCACACGTGTGCACACGCGTGTGCGAGCTCCAGCTGAGTGCCCGGTGCACTGTGGCTGTGCCATGCCGTGCCACTCAGCGTCGTGCCACAGCTGCCACTGGCTCCGTACCCCACCCCGTCCCCCGCCCGTGCCGGAGTGGCCACCAGCACAGATTGACCGATTTGGGCGATTCCACCCCAAAGCGGGTGCCTGATGCCGGGAGTTCCTGACACAGCGTTGCCCACCGCCGCCATGGCACATAGGTCAGCGTGTCACCCCCGTGGTTGTGCCATAGGGTGCCGTGGTGGGGGACGCTTGGGGACACACAGGGATGCCCGAGGATGCTGGTGGGTGCTGGGCGGGCCCGGGGATGGGGGGACCCGGGGACCACCAGGATACCCGGAGGCTACTGAGGGTGGCCGAGCAGACAGAGGGACCCCCGGGGGTGCCCAGGGACACCCAGAGTCCGCGGGGACCCCGCGGGATGCTCGGACCCGCTGCGCCGCCGCCGCTCCAGCAGGGGGCGCTGCTCCCCGCGGCTCCCCCTCCCCACGCACAAGCGCCGCCTGGCGGGCGGGAGGCGGCACCGGCTGCGCAGACCCGCTCTCGGCGCATGCGCCAACCCCCGCACATGCGCCGTACGCAGCGACCGCGGCCGGAGCCGGGCAGGAGCTGCCGCCATCATGGTGCTGGACCTGGACCTGTTCCGCGCCGACAAGGGCGGCGACCCCGCCATGGTGCGGGACATGCAGCTCAAACGCTTCAAGGACCCGGCGCTGGTGGACGCGCTGGTGCGGGCGGACGGCGCCTGGCGGAGGTGTACGTGCGGCGGGGGGCTGGGGGGCTGGGGGACCTGACAACCCCGGGACCCCCAGGAGGACGTGTCACCCCCCAGAGGGGACTCTGTCCCAGGCTGGGTCGCTGTCACACACCCCGGGCGGGGGGTCTCTCTCAGCCCCCCCAGGCTGTCCCCAGGGGATGTCCCCATGTCCCCGCCCCAGGGTGATGTCCCTGTGCTGACTGACCCCAACCCCCCTCCCCAGGCGGGGTGACCCCGGGGGGTCCCATCCCCTCCCCCAGCCCCATCCCATCCCTTCGGTGGATCCTTCCCCTCGGGACTGGGGGATCCTGTGGGTGGATCCCTGTGGGGCCGGGGTCTGTCCCCGCTCACATCCCCTCACCCCTTCCCTGGGGCTGGGGAGAGGGTCTCCCGCTGGGTCCCCCCTTGTCCCCTCTCCACGCCTGGGGCAGCTCCCCGGTCCCGGTCCCCTTGGCCTGGACATGGATCCCCACCAGGGATCCCCAGGGATCCGCTCCCTGCGCTGCTGCAGGATCTGGCAGGCGTGGAGGAGGGTGTGGTGGGAGTTGAACAGGGGTGGGTGCCCCAAAAACCCGCAGTTCCTGGGGCGCCCCGGTGCCCCTCGCCGCCGCAGCGGGATGAAAGAGGCACCTTTAAACACGCTTTTAATCCCATTGCCTTGATGTGCATGAGCCCGGCCCTGCTTAATCACGCCTGGCGCGTCCCCTGGCTCCGGCAGTGCTGTCATCAGCTGCCTTAATTTTATCCGAGGGCCTTTCATCCCACAGGACCCGGCAGCTTTCCGGGCCGGCGGTGGGGGCTGCGCCCCGGCCCCCTCCCCGCGGGCTCCGGCCTGTCCGGGGGGGCAGCACCGGGGGCTGGCGGGACGCGCTGGCGAGCAGCCGGCTGATGCAATCCCGCGCCTGCCGGTGCTGCGGGGCCGTGGGTGGCTGCCAGGGTCGTGTTTGCCGTGTCATGTTCCTTTTGCGTTTCCTGACTCTGGATCTTGCCCCGTGGGGCTGATGCTGCCCATAGACAGGGATGTCACCCTAACATCTCTGGCCTTGCTGTGTTTCTGGTTTGGGCTGCCGTGCCGCGAAGGGACAGCTGTGTCTCAGGCTCTGCCCTTTGCAGCCCTGGTGTCACCAAGAGGGACCCCCCAGTCCCCTCACCAGATGTCACCGCTGTGGCCCCGGAGCCCTGGATGTGCCCAGCCCACAGTGGCCCCAGCCTGGCCTGTGGCTGTGGCCCAGTGCGGTGTCACTCGGGGTGTTCTCAAGTGACATCCTTGCACGGGAGTTCCCTGCTCCCCACATCTCTGCCCCACATCACGACCAGCCCCACACCGTGCTCTCGCACCCACAAACCCTCCCTGTCCCTGGAGCTGCTGTCCCCCCTCCTGCTCCCTTTGCGGCCCCTCCTGGTGCTGGACAGGGACTCCGGCCCCACTCCCACTCGTGCGGCACCTGACTGCACCTTCCCCTCTGTTTCTAGGCAGGTTTCGTGCCGATAACTTGAACAAGCTGAAGAACCTGTGCAGCAAAACGATCGGGGACAAGATGAAGGTGAGGCACACAGGCAGACGGTGCAGGCGGCGCTTCACTGTGTGACATTGGGGGCATCTTCCCCAGGTCTCTGCTCTCCAGACCTCTCCCTCGCATGGTTGTGGAAGACTTTTACCGTGGAGCTTTACTCTTCAACCCTCCTGGGGTTTCTTTTTCCTCCCCCTGCAGAAAAAAGAGCCTGTGGGGACAGATGAGTCCGTACCAGAGAACGCACAGAACCTCGACGAGCTCACAGCCGATGTCCTGGGGGTGAGTCTGACCCCGTCTCTCCCCACTCTGACACTGGCCCACTCAGCTTGTCCACACCATTGCCTGTAATTGCCCAATTTGATGGTGTGTGATGCCCGAAACCCCAGCAGCAAGCGAGGGGGATCTGACTGAGCCACAGGATCCTTATTTCCCCCAGTCCGCACAGCGATAGCCAGCTCTTGCCCCATGTCTTTCACCTAAACCCCACTTCAGCCTTGCTCCATGGCGGCTCCCCAGCCCGGGGGGTTTGAGCAGCCGCAGTCACACCGTGTCCTCTACGAGTCCCTTCCTTCCTGCCCGTGCCCCTTCCCACTTCGTTAACTGCCGTGTTTAATGAGCGTGGCGCTGGCCAGCTTTGGCTGCCGTGGGAGCTGCCCGCTCCCCCTCAGCACTGCTGGGCACTGTGTGATGCTGCAGCTCGCTCAGGCCCTTTCAGACCTGACTTGTGTCAGTCCTTTGTCCTCGGGGGCTGTTGTTCGGTGTGTTCAGCCCACAGCTTCGTGTCAGTCGGGCGAGGGTCCATGATTAACCACCCTTGGCTGCCAGCCCCCTATCCCTGGCGGGTTCTTCCCTTCCCCGCCTGACCCGGGTCCCTGCGCAGGCTCTGCAGGTGTCCCAGATCAAGAAAGTCCGTCTGCTCATTGATGAAGCCATCCTGGAGTGCGACGCCGAGCGCCTGAGGCTGGAGGCAGAACGTTTCGAGAGCCTGCGGGAGATCGGGAACCTCCTCCACCCCTCGGTGCCCATCAGCAACGATGAGGTAGGGACAAGAGCGCGCCTGGGGCCGGCTGCGACGGTTCATCAAAGCCAGACAACTGCCGCAAGCGGGGGGCTCGCTGCGGGGAGGGACCCCCAGCCCGAGATCGGCGGGCGGGTGAATGAAATCTGCGTGACAAGACAGCGTTTCCTGCCGGGAGTGGACAAAGAGCAGCTCAGACAGCGCTGGCCGCGGCCATTGTTGGGGGAATCCATGGGAAACTCGCTTCCAGCGGGGTCCGGGATCTCCCTCCACTGCCTTTATTCATCCAGCAGGAATATTTTGCCGGGGGAACACAATTGGGCCAGGCCGGCTGCCAAGCGGCTGCATAATAAGCGACTGGCCGGGATCGGGACTGGGATTCCAAACTGGGCCCAGTGCGATGCAGAGACTGGTGTCACCACAGACCTGGGAGCTGAGGTGATGGGCTCCCCCGTTTCGTCTCTCCGTGTGTGTGCAGGACGCAGACAACAAGGTGGAGCGAGTCTGGGGCGACTGCAGCTGCAGGAAGAAGTATTCGCACGTGGACCTGGTGGTGATGGTGGATGGTTACGAGGGCGAGAAGGGGGCTGTTGTCGCCGGCAGCCGCGGCTACTTCCTTAAGGTGTGAGTCTGGACCCCTGCACGGGCATGGAAATGGGAGCTGGAGGGGGAGCTGGGGAAAACGAGGGGGAACGGGGGGTCCCGGCGTCTCCCCCTGCGCTGAGCTCTTTGCGGCAACGTGAGGCACGCTCATCACATGGGACAGACTGGCCTGGAGCTGGCGTGGGCTCAACGTGCTCCCAGACCTGCTGAGCAAGAAGGGACGGTGCAGCGGGGGGTGTGTGACAGGCGCTGTCTCCCCTTGTCCCCCAGGGTCCCCTGGTGTTCCTGGAGCAGGCGCTGATCCAGTACGCCCTGCAGAGCCTCCGCGCCAGGGGCTACACTCCCGTCTACACGCCCTTCTTCATGCGCAAGGAGGTGATGCAGGAGGTGGCCCAGCTCAGCCAGTTCGACGAGGAGCTCTACAAGGTGAGCGGCTCAGCGCCCGACGGGTCTGTGTGTCACTGTCTGCCACCCGCCGTCCCCTCCGGCCACCAGCTTTCCGACCGAGCCACCGCCATGCAGCTTCTTGCTTTGCCCCCACCGCAGCAGCTCCTTTCTGCTCCCTGTCTCCAGGGTCCATCCTCACGGCTGACGCGGTTGTCATGGCCACGCGGTGACGGGGAGGTGGCTTGTCCCCAGCCTTGCTGGCAGGAGGCCAGCAGGGCCTTTGAAGGAGGCCAAACAAGCAGCAAACAGCAGCTGCTCCCTTTCCCGAGCCGTCCTGTCCCTGCTGCGGAAAAGCCTCCCTGCCTGCCCGCGTCTGTCCCCAGAGATGCAGGAGCAGCTGGGGAAGGGGGACGGTGACTCTCGTCCCCCCCGCAGGTGATCGGCAAAGGCAGCGAGAAGGCCGACGACAGCTCCATCGATGAGAAGTACCTGATCGCCACCTCGGAGCAGCCCATCGCCGCGCTGCACCGCGACGAGTGGCTGAAACCAGAGGATTTGCCCATCAAATACGCGGGGCTGTCGACGTGCTTCCGGCAGGAGGTGGGCTCGCACGGCCGCGACACCCGCGGCATCTTCCGCGTCCACCAGTTTGAGAAGGTGAGAGGAGCAGGACAGCGTTCCCACCGGGAATTGGGGTTGTATCCAACGCCGGTGCCACCGCGGGGTCCCTTTCTCTTGGCAGATTGAACAGTTTGTCTACGCGTCCCCCCACGACAACAAGTCCTGGGAGATGTTTGAGGAGATGATTGCCACGGCTGAGGATTTCTACCAGTCCCTGGGCATCCCCTACCACATTGTCAACATCGTCTCGGGTAGGGGCTGGGGCATCCTCACCGCGTGGCACCGGGGCCACGGCTCTGTGCCACGGCTCTGTGCCACCGCTCTGTGCCACCGCTCTGTGCCACCGCTCTGCGCCGTGGTGGCCCAGGGGGACACCAGCCGCCTCTGCCAGCGCCTCGGGTGTCATCCTGGCTCTGACCCACTTCCCAGCTCGGTTTTCTTTGTCCCTGGCTCAACTTCCCACAGCGTCCGTCCCCAGTGAGGAGGAGGAGGAGGAGGAGGAGGAGATGCCCCGGGGCGGGGAGGAAGGAGACAGCTGCTTTTCTGCAGAGATCCTGTGCCCTGGGCACACCAGGCACCACACCGTGCCATCGCTGTCCCTGCTGTCCCTTCCAGAGGGACAGCTTGAGTGTTCCAACTCCTCCTGGAAACTCTCCCAGAAAAACTATCCCGTTTAAACGCTCCTTCCCCTCCTCAGCGCTGCAGGACGGGAGCCCCATGTCCCCAAGTCACCTCCGAGGCTTCACGCCTTTAGCCCAGGCTGCCGTCCCCTGGTACTGGTGCATTTGGGGGGCAGTGGGACCCCCCCCCAGCGCTGCCCCCCCTCTCTCCCAGGCTCCCTCAACCACGCAGCTAGTAAGAAGCTGGACCTGGAGGCCTGGTTCCCCGGCTCCGGCGCCTTCCGGGAGCTCGTCTCCTGCTCCAACTGCACCGACTACCAGGCGCGACGCCTGCGCATCCGCTACGGCCAGACCAAGAAGATGATGGACAAGGTGAGGCTGAGCTCCTGGGTTTGGGGGGTGTGTGGGGGGGTTCCTGCTCATCCCGTCCTCACCATTGCTGTGTGTCCCCCCCTCGCCGTGTCCCCGCGGCAGGTGGAGTTCGTGCACATGCTGAACGCCACGATGTGTGCCACCACCCGCACCATCTGCGCCATCCTGGAGAACTACCAGACCGAGGAGGGCATCCGCATCCCCGAGAAGCTCCGAGACTTCATGCCCCCAGGTAACGCCCCTGTGCCCCCCCCAAACCTCCCTCCCTCCTCCTGGGGGGGCAGTGGAGCCGCAGGGGGGGTGTGACGGGCGGTTTCCGCTCTCCCCCCACCCAGACCTGCGGGAGCTGATCCGGTTCGTGCGCCCGGCGCCCATCGAGCAGGAGCTCTCCAAGAAGCAGAAGAAGCAGCAGGAGGGGGGCAAGAAGAAGGTGGGGGGGGGCAACGCGCAGGTGCTGGAGGAGCAGATGCAGAACATGGACGTCAACAGCGCCTGAGTCCTGGGCCCCTCCTGCCTTCATCTCTGCTGGGGCTGTGCCCATCACCTTCGCTTGGGGCGCGGCCATGCCCCCCCCGTGGCACGGAGCACCGCACTCCCATGGGACAAAGGACTGATGCTGTTGGGGTTCAGCCCCCCCGTGCCCCCCCTGCCGAGTGGGGGATCCCCCCGTGCCATGTCCTCTTCCCCAGGGATGGCAAATGTCCCCTCCCTCCATGCAATAAAGCCAAGAACTGCTAAGCTATGTCTCTGGGGGGGGTTCGGTGGGATGGGGGGGGTTCAGCTGGTGGGAGGGGTGGCTCTGGCAGCCTTTCCCCCTTCTCTCCCCCCCTGGGGGCCTCTGCCGGCCCTGCACAATGGCCCAGACAAAGGCTGTGCTGCCAAAGCCCATTTGTAATTCAAAGCGGGGCCTGGGGTCCCCCCCACACCCCGGGCCCAGCTGCAGCCCGGCCCCCCCGCGGTGGGTGCTGTGGAGGGGTGGGCTGCGTGCCTCAGTTTCCCCAAGGGGAACGGAGCCCGCCTGCCACTCCTGCCCCCCACGTTGTGCGTGGGAACCCCACGGGGTGCTGGGAGGGAACCCAGGCAGCCGAGCCCCCCCGGCCCCCCCGCCGCAGCACCCCGAAGAGCCGGTCGGGCTCCCCCGCCTTCCCGCTCCCCTTTGAAGGCGCCGGTGCCGCCGGCCGGGGCGGGGAGCGGCCCCGCTGAGTCACCGCCGCCCTCGGCGGGTGCCGGGGGGTCCCCGGGCGGCTCCCCAGCACCCACCCCGGCTGGGGGCCCCCCCGCCCCGCGCACCCGTCCGACCCGTTCCGCTGCCCCGGGCCCGGCGCTGCGCCGTCCTGCCCGCACCCACGCCCGGGCCCGGCGCCGCGGCCGGATGGTGCCAGGCGGGGGGGAGCACCCACGGACCCCCGTGGGATGCACCGCCCGGCCTCCCAGTGTCCCCCAGTGTCCCCAGGCCTCGATGCCTCCAGCCCGTTCACAGCCCGCAGTGGGGACATGGGGGTACATGTCGTGTGTGTGTGTGATGTGTGTGCTGGTTGTGCACAGCGCGTGTACAACGTGCTGCTGTGTGTGCCCTGTGTGCATGGGTCACGCATGTGCACGCCCTGTGCATGCACTGTACATGTGTGTGCGTGCAGTGTGTGTATTCTGTGTGTAACGTGTGTGCAACATGTGTGTAACATGTGTGCAACGTGTGTGCAACGTGTGTGCAACGTGTGTGCAGTGGTTGTGTGCACGTTCTGTGTGAGTGACACACCTGTGTGCAACGTGCATATTCTGTGTGAGTGGGAGTGCAATGTGTGCATGCAACTTGCACGTCTGTGTGCAATGTGCATGTGTGCATGCCGCGTGCATGTTCCATGTGTATGCAATGTCTACATGTGTGTGTGCCACATCTGTGTCTGTGTGTGATGTGCATGTTCTATGCGTATGTGTGCAATATGTGTGTGTGCGCAGTGTCTGTGTGTGCAATGCCTGTGTGTCATGTGCATGTTCTGTGTGTGCAATCCGTGTGTGTGCAGCATCCATGCGTGATGTGCACGTTCTGTGCGTGCAACGCCCGTGGCTGCAGTATCTGCGTTTGATGTGCGTGTTCTGTCTGCGTGTGCGATGTGTGCGTGTGCACCATGCACGCGTGTGCGTGCCCCGTGCCCCACGACCGTGCAGCCCCCAGCCCCGCTCCCCCGCCGTGCCCGGGCCCGCGCTGCCGCCGCTGCGGGCGGGGCCGGTGCCGCCGGCGGTGCCCCGGGCGGGGTGCGGGGGGGGTGGCGGCGCCTTTAAGCGCGGCGCAGGTCGGTGCGGCGGCGGCCCCGCCCCGGCGGGCGCGCGCGGGCGGCGGGAGGGGCGCAGCGGCGGCGCGGGGCGCAGCGGGCACCGGCGGCAGCGGCCGCACCGCGCCATGGGCGCTCCGCCCGCCCGCGGGGCCGCGCTCCGGCTGCCGCCGCCGCCGCCGCTGCTGCTGCTGTTGCTGCTGCTGCTGCTGCTGCTGCTGCCCGCGCCGGGCCAGTCCCGCCGCCCGGCCCCGGCACCCGCCACCGGCACCTGCCCGCCCGGCGCGCTCCTGCCGCTGCTCCAGCCGCGCCGCGGCGGCACCGGGGACAGCGGCAGCTCCGGCGGCACCGGGGACAGCGGCGGCGCCGGGCCCGCCCCGGCCACAGGCGGCTCCGGCGGCAGCGGGGATGGTGGCGGCGCGGGGACCGCAGCGGGTACCGGCGCTTCCAGCCGGGACAGAGGCGGCTCCGGGGGTTCCCGAGACACCCGCGGCGCTGGGAGCCCAGGGAGCACCGGAGACACCAGAGGCTGCGGGAGCCCCCAGGGTGCCCAAGGCCATGGAGGCATCGGGAGCACCAGGGACACTGGGGGCACCCAAATTCCCAGGGACGACAGGA